>NC_089808.1:3970546-4300546 GCF_029633855.1 Hoplias malabaricus
CAATCAGATGCTATTTTCCAGGACAACAGCCCGTGCCTCACTAATGTACTTGGTTTACGTTTCTGTTGACAGTCTTCCTCATACAATAAAGTGGCGTTGTAAGTTTTAGATCGTGGAATATTCACACAAAGCGAATGTAGTGTTTATAAAAAGGAGTAAAACATTAACGAAATTAACAGTCATTTAAAAAAAAGGAAATGGAGGGAGATTTAGAGAAACTGATGTTGAACTTAAATTATTGTCATTTTTAAGGCTTTTTTAAATAAGATTTCTATTGGCTCCTGTATAAACCTATGTGATTATTGGGGTACTTAAGATCAGAGGCATCATGGACTTTACTGCTGTTACTCACTGTAGGGAGTCTATTGATGAATCAAGTGTGAGCTGTGAATTTGAAATCGCTCAGTTATTAAACCATTCAGGCTCCGACTGAGATAGAAAAGCTGTGGCTTTTTACAAACCTTGCTAATGTCCATAAACAACAACCCCCCCTCCCCAACATCCACCCCAAGCTAAAGCCAATCCAACAGGCTTTTGTTATAAACGCAGGGGCACCTGGCCTTTAATGCCACTGAGGTTACCTCCTTTGTCCATAAACAGCGCGTACGATGTCGGAGATTAGACTATTGATTGAGTACATTGTGCTGGGTCCTGAGGATGGCGGATACAGATGTGTGTGTGGGTGTGTTTTGCAAATGGCCTGCTTGCCCTGGTTCATCCTTCAGTGGTTCAAGTGAATGGAGGGAAGTTGCACATAGTTTATCTGTGGCTTCATACCATTTAAAAGGTACTTGAGGTTTCGTGTATGTTGGTTATGACTTTTTGATGTTGCTGATCCAACTGTGTATGTTTCTCTCTGGTTTTAGTTGATGCTAATCATTACCACCACTCACTTTTAGCATGAAACTGCCATTTCTCGCTTGATGTTGTATATCTTTCTATTATATATGAATGTATTGGGGATCATGTAAAGGGTGGGTGACCCCCCAAAGCTTTGTTACACGCCTTGTTTAAAACAATTTACTGTGTGTATAATATGTTTAAAAAGACTCCAGAGAACAATAAGGCATGCTGCAGTAGAACTAAGCCTATAACGCGTTTGATTGGCTCACGTCGCACACAAGCAGCAGAAACGAGTCCCGTCATTCTTGGTGCTATGCGGCAGCAAAGTGTGTATCAGCGATTTTTCCCCTCCCGCGATCAATAGACCCACGTGACCCTGATTGGTGAGCCAAGCCCAAGCTGAGCACAGACTTGCTGCATATTTAATGAGTCCACTGCATCAAGTCAGAACTTCAGCCAATTAACCCACGCCGCTCTGCTGAAGGGAAGCCTTTAAGAGTGATGCAGTGCCGCGTCACTGCTGAGTAAAACCTGTCGGATTAGGTATGATACAGCAGCCTGTGAGTGAAACTGTAATACAGGGGTCCTCCAGGTGGGGAGGTAAGATGCCTTTTAGCTGAGTCACATAAACATCATGTTTTGCTACAGAGGGTTTAGGATTCAATTAAAAAGATCTCAGCCGTAAAGCTCAGCTCTCCATTTCTAACCAGAACTCCACACTGACGTTCCCCTTACCTGTCGGTTTCATGTAGTACGCTTCAATATCAGCCATGTCTGTATGGAGTGCGCAGTCCAGGTAGTTGAGGATGACTTTTCTGCTGTAGTAGTAGCGAGCTCCCATTAGCAAGAGCGGTGTGCAGCATGTCAGCGTGATGGACTTGGTCATAACAAAGCACATTACTATGGAGAAATGGAAGAAAAATAAACGTCACCTGTCAGAAAAGAGAACCAAAGGTTTGATTTTTGGTAGAGGAAAGAGCCACAACAAGTCAGAACAGGCAAGCAGACATTTCAACTACAAAAGTAAAACTGCGTTCATTTTATAAAAGATATCCTCATCATAAAGATGGGAAGTGGTAAACAATCAGTGGAGTATTGCTGTGACTGTTTGAATGAGGGATCTGTCGAGGAGGGTGTTGGGTTAAACGAAGACACAGCCACAAGGTGGCACTCCTGAGAGCGCACTGACAAGCTGCGCCACATGTGCTGTAATACCGATCCTGTCCGCTGTACCAACACTGGCGCTGTTGAGCAGCGGTTCTTCCGCACACTACCACCAACCCCCACCCACCCATCCAACACACACACACACACACACATTTCAGGGAAAGTTGACCTGTCTTTTCTAGGAAATGTGTGTATTATATATAAAACTATTGCTTTACCTTTTGTACATTTATCACTACCCTGTAGAATTTATAGAAGTGTAGTCCAAAGACGAGCTGAATGTTAGACCTAGGATTATCAGATTTAAGAATTGAACACCAGGAGTTTAAACTACAGGGCCCGGTTTAGCCGAATACACCATGTATGTCCTGGAATGGACTGGGGCGGTCTGAAATGTCATCTAGGTACAAACACCACGGCACACCAGGCGTCCGAATGAGGGGAGGACTGTGCTTTTTTGTTTGTTTGTTTGTTTGTTGTGGGCTGAGGACCAAAAAAAGATACCACACACAACACACAAAGAAAGGACGTATGTTTTTATCTCATAACATCCTTTAACTCTACATTCTACCCTTCACAGGCCCCTGCAACATCTGGGAACTCCTGGTTACAGGGTTTTATTGATTTCTTTTGACCTGAGGTGAATATGTTCAGGATAAGAATTCATAAACTGTGGCCTGTGCAAACATTAGGGAATGTATTATATTTTTTGTTCCAGTATCTGATAGGTCGAGTTGAATTACTCTATAAATATAAACAAAGCATTCCATTTGACCAAAAGTGTCCAACAGTTTGCATATGACTTTTGTAGGAGGTCTTCTCCTGGGAGGGAGGGTTTGACTGAAACAAACGTGTTCATAACACAACTTTGGACCCCAACAGATTCATACATTCACCACATACTCAGTGCATTCTTTCATTCCCTCGTGCATTTCTATTTGCTCACTCCCTCGTGCACTCATCCCTCATTCATTCACTCGCTCGTGCCCATCTATTGCTCGCTCACTAAACACATTCATTCATTCCCTCACTCGTTTACTCAGCCGTCTTTCGCGGGGGGCATGCGCACAGCACGCTTCGCAGCCACCCGCCGCTGTAGGAATGTAGCTGTGCTGTCTGTGTCCATTCCTCTGCTCTGGGGAGTGGGATGTAGGCTCTTTCTAAAGGCGATGCATGCACCGAGACAGTAGTATTGTATGTGATAATAATGCCCTAGGAGCATCTTTCCTCCGCGTGCAGGTGGAGGAGAAGAAAGCGAGGGAGAGCCCCCCCCCCCTCCCCCCGGGGTCTCTGTACCTGTGAGCACCGTGTACAGGAGCTGGGTGTGCGGCTGCTGGCGGAGTCCTCTGAACGCACTGTTGGGGATCCGCTCCATGATTCCTTCGTAGAATATGCGGCGAACCTGCGCGTTGTCCTCGCGCTCGAACTCGCGGATGAACACCTGATCGCGTCGCGCGCCTTTACCGGGACTCGGTGGCCACATGCGCGCAGGGGACGAGGCCAGGGGTTCCCGCTCGGGCCCCGCTATAGACTCGCGATCGTCCGCAACGATTTTAGTCTCGCAAACCATTTTTGGAGACGAACAATGCATGCAAACCGGCTGGATGTCGGAGTGTAAGAAAAAACGGGTGACCCCCAAAGAAAAAGAAACGCGGTTGAAACAAACAGAACGAACTAATGATTTCTGTCGGTTTTTTTTTTTTTTTTTGGGAATAACTTAAAAGAAAAAAAAAACAGAAAGAAGAGAAATGTGGCACTGCAACCCTGAGCTTTGTCACGACTGAGAGATGCCGGCGCACTTTCTGCAATATTTATACCCCGCCACGCACGCGCTGCTGTGGGCGGGGCTTAGGGCTGCTCGCTGATTGGACAAGCGTGACCGCCACATGGCGTCTATAGGAGGAGAGCGATCAAAGGAGAAATACCCGGAGCGAAAAAAGTGAGACGGGGATAGGGAGACACTGAGGAGAAAGAAAAGAGACTGAGACATGGGGAGGGAGAGAAAAGATGTACAGACCGTGAGAAAGAAAGAAACTCAGGTGAAGGTTTAAGGTGGAAACGATGAAGGATTTACAAAGGTTTATGTGTGAAGCTAGTTCTCACACATTGGACTTTCACATGTAGCCGCGCGCGCGCGTGTGTTGAGATGGGTCTGGTCTCTCCAGCGTGCTGACTGCAGTTCGTTGGGTGTGAACGTGTTCTGTATTGATCCATCATTCGTGAAACTATCAGCTCTTTGTGTCGACTCTTTGAGTTGACTCATGACACATTTTTTTCATATAATGTAGAAGTGTGTTTGTTTAAGTGTTGTAAGTGGGAGAAATCAGTGTGTAGAAGCCTTTGTTCATTGCCTAATTGGTTTACTGTCCTCCTGCCCTCCCACAAACAGTGCACTCTGGCCCTGAGCGAAATATTTGTTCATCCCCCTGGTGCAGTCCAAGTGTAATACAGTAAAATGTAACCAATAACACTGCAATAATGTAAAGAAATAATGAACGAGAAGCTGTTTTTATGAGCAAATTTCTCTTGTTATCGCCAACGTGATTAGGTCACAATATTGAATACTTGTGATTGTGGAAAACTGGCAACCCTCAAAAACAAAGACCCGAAAGAGTCGACTCTCTCTGAGATGAGTCATTTGAAAATGACTAACTAAAAAGAGCCGGGTGACCAACATCCCAGCTGGGGAGGGGCGTGTGTGTGTGAAGTTTTTTTTTTTTTTTGCTGCACTGCAGTGCTGCTGATGAGGTTTTTGTTCCCTAACCCTCCCTCTCTCTCTCCTCTTGGGCTTCCCGCCTTCTCTTGTGTCTGCTTCAGACGGTGTTTGGTGAGAGATGCTCCACACGGTGCTCATAGTTCTCCATCAACTAGAACCAGAGAAATGACCCTGTCGCTTAAAAGCTGCGTCCAAATCCACACACTACACCCTACACTCTACAGTGCAGTACTCCATTAATGAATGTAATTCTTGTAGTGTTTTGAAATGCACGCTCAGCAGTGAGAATCGTGTATAAAACCGAAAACTGCTCTGACTTTTATGAAAGTTGTGGAGCAATTAAATGATGGATGAAGAATGTCACTAAGCTTCTGCACCCCACTGTCTTCAGTACAGAACCTGGGGTGTTTTACGGGGGATTCTGGTTAATACGCTATTGCGCGGTTTTGTACGCAGCCTACAGACAAACGTTATTACGTATAAACACCCCTCTATCGATATAAACACAGCTGTAATCCACAGTAATGACACTATCAACCCTCTCGTGGTCGAGTCCTCGCTGAGCCGCTGTCTGTAAAACGCCCCTGAATGTGCTCCACTTGAATAAAGGTCACATTCCGATCGCTTTGTACTGAACTAGTTTGAACTGGATTTTCCCCCTTTCCCCCCTTTCACCCCCTTCTCCTCCTCAAGACACCGACTGAACACACACACACACTCAGCTCGAGTCTCGCTGTGTCCGCCTCACCGAAGAGCCTCACATCTGTCAGATCACCGAGTCAAACCCTCAGATTTATATATTTATATACGCAATTATATCAATATTACTTAAGCGCTCGAGCGCCTTGTGCTCTTTTCTCAGCATCAGCACCTGCAGCAGACCAGGGGCGCCGCTGCGCATGCGCCAAACTCCATAGTAGTTGTGTGTTGTGCTTGTACATGAATGAAAAGATGTATATTTCCTGTTCAGTTTTATATTTTTCTGAGCTCGCCTGAAATCAAAATAAACAGATAAAAAGTGTTTGTTTGTTTATCGTTAGTCACGTGGGATTTTATACGATACGTTATTTATACGTTTTAAAATTCTGAAAAAATGAGTTCTAAACAGAGCTATTGTAGTCGACAAAGAGAATGGCTCTTAAACGTCGTCTGTTGGTTTCATTAAATTTCCCTAAATGCAGCTGGTTGCGAGGGGGTTAAAGTACAGTTACAGTTATATAATCTGTTAAGGTGGTGTTATTGTGTGTGTTACTTGTGGGAGATGTAAAAAAAAGAACTATTTCTGAAGAATTAAATGTATATTATTCACCGCAACCTTAAAATGGAAAAGCAGAAAAGAATAAGAAATGTATATTTTTTAAATGAATATATAAAAACATGGTAAAACACGCAGACACAGGGAGAACACACCACACTCCTCACAGACAGTCACCCGGAGGAAACCCACGCAGACACAGAGAGAACACACCACACTCCTCACAGACAGTCACCCGGAGGAAACGCACGCGGACACAGGGAGAACACACCACACTCCTCACAGACAGTCACCCGGAGGAAACCCACGCAGACACAGGGAGAACACACCACACTCCTCACAGACAGTCACCCGGAGCGAGACTCGAACCCACAACCTCCAGGTCCCTGGAGCTGTGTGACTGCGACACCTACCTGCTGCGCCACCGTGCCACCCCCTAAAAGAAAGCAATGAAACCAAATTATTGAGAAAGGATGAATTTAGCACAAAAAGGGAATATAGCAGCTAAATGAATAAAACATTGGAAGAAGTTTGAGTACAATAAATTATTATCACTGGAAAACTGTAAATTAAGTACATCTCCATCCAAATTTGTGTTTAAGTACATTTTGTAACTAGGGAGTTAATTCATTTAATGTGCATTTAGTTAATTTCAAGCTACATTTCTAAATACATCAGAGTGTAACACTCATCTGCTGATGCCATTTGCTCTTTTAAAAAGCAGTTTCTGTCTCTTCAGACTCTCAGTATTCTGTCTATATGTCAGCTACCAGGAAAAGGGATTTTTACAAGAATAAAAAGAGCAGTTTCAAACTCTGTTAAAAATAACAGAACGTTTCATTGGGCAGAGAAATCAACAGAAATACTTATGCGTTTGAGAGACGATTAACTTAACCATGAGGACATAGGCCTGAGCATTTATTGGTTTTCATTGTCCTTATTATCTCCCAACTCCACCTTTGACCCCAGTTTTCCTCAGGATAAGGAAGTGGTGACCCAAAAGGCCACACAGTGCGACCCAAAACACAGCTCTGACCATTAAAAAGTCTAGAAATCCATGGATGTCACCACAGGCAACAGGGTAGATATTTCTCCTTTGAATTAATGCAGGAGCTGAATTTCACGAGTGCAGGCAAGTACTGAACTGTAGTACAATGAAGCAGAACTGGAGTCAGGAGAGAGCTGACTGGGAAAGGGAAGGCAGCAGATATGTCAGGAACGGCATCTCACTGAGGGGTGAATGGGGGTTGGAGAGACAGTTAAAATGGTAACCACACGCTTCTCAGGCAAGTCTTTCAAACAATACATGGAAGTCCATTCACTTGAAAATGTAAAATACGAGTCAGTTTTGTTTAAACCCTGACGAATGCCATAGGAATAATCATTTCTTTCAAATTTGACTTGGACACTTGTGCTCTTCATTATTTCGTATTTTTCTGCATATTCAATCAAACGACTCATAGCATGTTTCTGATAGTTTGAGATCCCTCTAATGGCTCCACTTTATAAATGACAGAGAGGAACTCTGTAGAAGCTCTGAAGGACCTTTTAACTGAAGGTTTGTTTTTGTAAATGAGGGTTGTTTCTATTTGTACACGATGTAAAGTCTCTGTACTAGTTAACGGTTTATAGAATCACGCTAAAAAACACTTTAGAACCTCTTAGAAGATTTAGATCAGTCTTTTACTGGGATCAATCTTCAGTTGTTAGATGTTCCACGTGAGGTTAAAGTGAGTGGAGCTGGTAATGATTGTTTTCAAATGTTTCTTTTTGAGACATGGGGCAAATTGAGGCCTCTGGGTTGAACCTGAGGGATTGAGATGGACCGATGCAAATTAACTTGTTGAAAGAATGTGGGCCTCTCATGAATGGGATGTCTGTGTGTGTGTGTGTGTGTGTGTGTGTGTGTGTGTGTGTGTGTGAGAGAGAAAGAGTGAGAGGGTTGGGGGACGTGTGTTCAGTGTGCATATGTGCTCTGAATCAGACTCAGCGTGAAGCCTCCACACACGCAGAGTGTGTGAGTTTGTGGAAGTGGGTCAGTGGGTCCAGGCCTAAGAGTAGAATCATCTTAGAGAATTTAAACATCAGTTCCATAAACATAAACCCACAAAACAGTACATTTATAAGAAAGGTAACAGTAGAGGTTTGAACATAATGTTATATTTAATGCTGTTGAAAGATTTACTTGCTTATTAAAACACTCTTACTGTCAGGAACGTGGGGCGAACTGACGGAGACGGACGAACTTGCTTAAACACAGAACACTTAAACAAAAGATAACAAAACAAAGAGACAGACTTGGATCACACAACAGCGTACTTAGACAAAGACCACCCTAGACAGGGAGACTTGGACAGAGACTTAAACAGAGACCTAGACTAAAGAGACAGATACAGACTAAACCTAAACAGAGGGAACTAGACAGACAGAGAAAGCTAAAGAGATAAACCTTGAGAAAGAGTTTACACAGAGACCTGAACAGAGAGAGCTAATAGACTACAGACAGAGACCACAAAAGTACACAAAGCACAGGAAAGGAAACACTAACAGACCAGAGAAACAAACTGACTTGATAGGGAGGAGCATGAGGAACAGACAAGACAAACAGACCAGAGACAGACACGCGAATGTGGAATGTCCAACAAAGAAGGAGTCACACAAAGGAACGTAAATATACCACACAGACAAGGGACACCTGAAACAGATAACGAGGGGGCACGATTACAAATGAGACACGGACGAGGAGGAGGAACAAAGGCGGGACTAGGGTAGGGCGGAGGCATGGACAATAACAAACAGAGCTATGTGCAAGAGCACATGGCAGGGGAAACAGACAAGACCGGACAAGTGCGTGACACTTACTCATACTTAAAGTGGTAAGTTGTACGAGTTGGATACGGAATATATTTTCTAGGAGAAAAGATGTCTGTGTGGGTTTCCTCCGGGTGACTGTCTGTAAGGAGTGTGGTGAGTTCTCTCTGTGTCTGCGTGGGTTTCCTCCGAGTGACTGTCTGTAAGGAGTGTGGTGAGTTCTCTCTGTGTCTGTGTGGGTTTCCTCCGGGTGACTGTCTGTGAGGAGTGTGGTGTGTTCTCCCTGTGTCTGCGTGGGTTTCCTCCGGGTGACTGTCTGTAAGGAGTGTGGTGAGTTCTCTCTGTGTCTGCGTGGGTTTCCTCCGGGTGATTGTCTGTGAGGAGTGTGGTGTGTTCTCCCTGTGTCTGCGTGGGTTTCCTCCGGGTGACTGTCTGTGAGGAGTGTGGTGTGTTCTCTCTGTGTCCACGTGGGTTTCCTCCGGGTGACTGTCTGTAAGGAGTGTGGTGTGTTCTCCCTGTGTCTGCGTGGGTTTCCTCCGGGTGACTGTCTGTAAGGAGTGTGGTGTGTTCTCCCTGTGTCTGCGTGGGTTTCCTCCGGGTGACTGTCTGTGAGGAGTGCGGTGTGTTCTCCCTGTGTCTGTGAACATTTCCAGAGTGTGGCTAATGACTCCAGCAGATCTGACTATGACAGCTTTAACTAAAAGGAGAGGAACCAGAAGGACACACAGACGCGGGAGCTTCCTGAAATACTGGCATCCCTCCGCTCCACCGTCGACAAACCTGAGTGATCACGTGAAGCGGCGGACGACACCAGTTTACCTCTAAAGATTCACTCCTAAAGTCTTTGTCTTATCAAATGACATAAACAGTATGTGATGTCATCACTTCTGGGAGGTTCTAGTCTGAAGACCTCTGAAAGTGTCCAGTCAGAATTAGAACAAGGGAAGAACTTCACCTCCCTCAATCCCTGAGGATCACTCAGGCCTCAAAGGCTTTGGTCATTACACCCGGTTTAAACCACTGGCGCTCAAGCATTTGCTAAGCAATGAAGAGTCAGAGAGATCCAAAAATGCTGTGCTGAGAAGAACAGAACAAGTGTGTCCTTGGGCAAAACCCTGCGATGAAGAGGAACTGTGGATTAACTCTGCGGCATTGCAACAAGGCCCATGGCTACAAGAAGCTCCAGAAAGTCCTGCGTGTCTGTAAAGCGCTCTGCTTGTACCGTCCCACCTCATCTCCAAGGATAAAAGTAAGGTCATTGGTTCATTTCATAACTCAGAGGTTGGTGTCGAGTGTATTTCTGGAATAAATTATAGTTTCCTTTTAGAATTTAGGGTAATTATCATAGAGAAATTCCCTCATGTATTAATCTCCCTGCTCCCTCATGTATCACTGTAGTCCATTTGATAATATGAATGTATAATCAATATTCAATAATTGTTATTACATTTAATAACAAGTTGATAAAACCAGTCCTTTCTGGTCAGATTCAATGTAAGAGCTAAAAACCCTTCAGCACATTAGTAAATATAACAATTAATTAATGAGAATTAGTGTTAGCTAGTCCCGCTATATTAAATGTAATGTTGCTCACTATGATGGCCTACTTATTAAATAAACATGCTACAGCACCTAGCAGCTGTGTGTGAGCTGAAAGCACAAAATGTAAAAATGTTGTAATCTCAAACAATTCTGCTGCAAGAATGAGACTTTATTACATAAAAAAAAACATAATGTTTCAGCCCATCATCAAAATCTTCAGTTAAGCCTCAGCAAAGAAGGAGCATTGGCCTTTTTCCTTGCATAAAATCATAAATGTTACATTTATCATATATGTAATAGGGGTAGTGTCGCAGTCACACAGCTCCAGGGTCTTGGAGGTTGTGGGTTCGATTCTCGCTCCGGGTGACGGTCTGTGAGGAGTGTGGTGTGTTCTCCCTGTGTCTGTGTGGGTTTCCTCCGGGTGACGGTCTGTGAGGAGTGTGGTGTGTTCTCTCTGTGTCTGCGTGGGTTTCCTCCGGGTGACTGTCTGTGAGAAGTGTGGTGTGTTCTCTCTGTGTATGCGTGGGTTTCCTCCGGGTGACGGTCTGTGAGGAGTGTGGTGTGTTCTCCCTGTGTCCGCGTGGGTTTCCTCCGGGTGACTGTCTGTGAGGAGTGTGGTGTGTTCTCCCTGTGTCCGTGTGGGTTTCCTCCGGGTGACTGTCTGTGAGGAGTGTGGTGTGTTCTCCCTGTGTCCGTGTCGGTTTCCTCCGGGTGACTGTCTGTGAGGAGTGTGTTGTGTTATCTCTGTGTCTGCGTGGGTTTCCTCTGGGTGACTGTCTGTGAGGAGTGTGGTGTGTTCTCTCTGTGTCTGCGTGGGTATCCTCTGGGTGACTGTCTGTGAGGAGTGTTGTGTGTTCTCTCTGTGTCTGCGTGGGTTTCCTCTGGGTGACTGTCTGTGAGGAGTGTGGTGTTTTCTCCCTGTGTCCATGTGGGTTTCCTCCGGGTGACTGTCTGTGAGGAGTGTGTTGTGTTATCTCTGTGTCTGCGTGGGTTTCCTCTGGGTGACTGTCTGTGAGGAGTGTGGTGTGTTCTCTCTGTGTCTGCGTGGGTATCCTCCGGGTGACTGTCTGTGAGGAGTGTGGTGTTTTCTCCCTGTGTCCATGTGGGTATCCTCCGGGTGACTGTCTGTGAGGAGTGTGGTGTGTTCTCTCTGTGTCTGCGTGGGTTTCCTCCGGGTGACTGTCTGTGAGGAGTGTGGTGTGTTCTCCCTGTGTCTGCGTGGGTTTCCTCCGGGTGACGGTCTGTGAGGAGTGTGGTGTGTTCTCTCTGTGTCTGCGTGGGTTTCCTCTGGGTGACTGTCTGTGAGGAGTGTGGTGTTTTCTCCCTGTGTCCATGTGGGTATCCTCCGGGTGACTGTCTGTGAGGAGTGTGGTGTGTTCTCTCTGTGTCTGCGTGGGTTTCCTCCGGGTGACTGTCTGTGAGGAGTGTGGTGTGTTCTCCCTGTGTCTGCGTGGGTTTCCTCCGGGTGACGGTCTGTGAGGAGTATGGTGTGTTCTCCCCGTGTCTGTGTGGGTTTCCTCCCACCGTCCAAAAACACACATTGGCAGGTAGATTTACCAGCCCAGATAGCAATGAATGCTTGGCTTGTGCATTATTCTTTTATGGCCCAAATCTGGCCTGGAATAACAACTTTGACTCATGGTCAGTGTGACAACCTCAACTCTTATTATATTCTTTTTAATTTAATTAATTCTGATTACATTGTTATACTGTACAGGCTTGTCTTTATTTTCATTTTTGCAGTTCCTCTAATTAGACTGTTTTATGTTAGAAACGTTTGAAGTATTTTGTTTTTCTTTTTGTATTTGATTTGGTTGTGTCAGTGGGTTTTAACAATGAGAATTAGCGTAATTTTTCCATTCTGTAACACATCTGTCACACTTGTATGAGAAAGAGAGAGAGAGACAGAGCGAGAGAGAGAGAGAGAGAGACAGAGCTAGAGAGAGAGAGAGAGAGAGAGACAGAGCGAGAGAGAGAGAGAGAGAGAGAGACACAGAGCGAGAGAGAGAGAGAGAAACAGAGCGAGAAGGAGAGACAGAGCGAGAGAGAGAGAGAGACACAGAGAGAGACAGAGCGAGAGAGAGAGAGAGACATAGAGAGACAGAGAGAGAGAGACAGAGAGAGAGAGACATGAGAGAGAGAAAGACAGAGAAAGAGAGAGAGAGAGCAGAGAAAGAGAGTGATGAGAGACATAGAGAGACAGAGAGAGATAGACACAGAGAGAGAGATGAGAGAGAGAGAGAGTGAGAGACAGAGAGAGAGTGAGAGAGAGAGAGAGACATAGAGAGACAGAGAGAGAGTGAGAGACAGAGAGAGTGTGAGAGAGACATAGAGAGACAGAGAGAGAGAGAGAGTGATGAGAGAGAGACACAGAGAGAGAGACAGAGAGAGAGTGTGAGAGAGAGTGAGAGAGATGAGAGAGAGTGAGAGACTGAGAGAGAGAGAGACATAGAGAGACAGAGAGAGAGTGAGAGACAGAGAGAGTGTGAGAGAGACATAGAGAGACAGAGAGAGAGAGAGAGTGATGAGAGAGAGACAGAGAGAGAGAGCAGAGAGAGACAGAGAGAGAGTGAGAGACAGAGAGAGAGTGTGAGAGACAGTGAGAATGACTTTTTTTTTCTTTTTGTAATTTGAAGCTTCCAAACAGGAAACCCACAGATAAAGGATGAAAATACAGTGACAAATTAGAAAGATTTCTCTTGAGTCACGCTGAATGGAAACCTGTTTTCAAAATTTCCTTCAAATGTTTGGTGACATTTAAAAGGTTTAATGATTTAAAAAATTTACATGTTCTTCTTGTCACTTGGTAACAACTCAACCTTCTGTAATGTCACAATGTTGTTTATTCATTCATGCGTTCATTCATTTATTTCAGCGTCTACATAACCCATAGCACCTGGATGAAAACTACAAAATGTCAAGGAGAACATACATTATAAATATAATAATATAATATAATAATACTATTTTAAAACTGCTGCTGCTCCCTTGAGAAACACGGGCAGTTAAAGGAACACATTGTAATATTTTTACCTTAAAGTTACAGCTTCACTGACCTGTAAAAAGGAGGTCAGAGTCAGTCCAGACCCTAGTCCAGACCTCTGTCAGTGCTACACTGGGCTGTCCACTGCAGAAACCACACTATATACATTTTGGAGGAGGGTAGGAATAGCCTACTAATTTGGCCTAATGGCCTCATTTTTGTAATCGTTCACACACCATATAACTCTTCTCTCCTTAGGTTGCCAGACAGAACCTTGCTGTGCAGTCAAATTATTCTCGAGCCAATTGTGCTTTTACCATTTATTTCAGAGTGGAATAATATGTGTTTGGTGGTGTGATGCAGCCAGTATACACATATGACATGCCATTTATGATTGAGTGGAGGGCCAGTTTGGCCCATGGCCTGAGAGTCCCCACCCCAGTATACAGGTGGTCCTTATCACTCAAGTGTTTCCTTCCAAAACTGATGCGTATGGTGTATGTACATTGCGTACAAACAACGTATCCATGACATTCATATGTGGATTTCTAAAACAGATTATTACAGTGTATATGTCATGTGTTCAGTACACTCTCTGCCTGTAGTATCAGGCAGAGGGTGTTAGTTTCTGGACTTTTTCAGACGGGCTTGTTCCCAATAACATCCCACATTCCGTGACACACTGCCTGTGTGTGTGTTTGTGTATATTGTTTCAGCTATGCAAAGGTCAGAGGTTGCAGGCCCCTCACGGCACCTCTAAAGTTCACAACGTTTGCCCGGCAGCAGCTTCACAGCAGAGCTCTAATGTGACTGATCCAGACTCTTTCTGAGGTGGTATATATATGGCGTAGAAATTTACACAGTAATAACAGCATCAGGTCATCACTTGCTTTACTCTACAGAGACATCTGAGTGTGACCGAAAGATACATTTTGGTGGCACTTTCTAAACTAATTTTTCAGACAATAGACATGAGTATCATAAACTGAGTTCATAGACATTGCTGTAGGTTACAATTAAAGTTCTGGTATGAAATACGGGTTTGGACAGATAAGGTGGTTTTGTTAAATACAGTCAAATTGAGTGGTGGATGCTTGGTACTGGCCTTTACCCTGGGTTATGAGATTTAAATTATGGTAGGAGAAGTAAGGAAAAAAATGGTCAATTCAAATTAAGAAAAAAAATATTACTTCTCTGCTAGCGTTAGCATTTTTGGCCTGGGAAATGCACCTTGCTTTCATTAGCTCGAACTACAACTTCTCTGCTAGCGTTAGCATATTCAGATTGGCAAACGTGCCTTTTCTCTGCTAGCGTTAGCATATTCAGATTGGCAAACGTGCCTTTTCTCTGCTAGCGTTAGCATATTCAGACTGGCAAATGCGCCTTGTCTCCGTTAGCTCCGTTAGCTACTAATTCTCCGCTAGCTGAAGCTGTGGTTCTGCCAAGTCTCTGCCATTAATTAGTCTTTTTGGTGCTACTAGTTATGGTAAAATCAACCATTTCTCTGTTATTAAGTTTTGTTAGTTTTTTTTACTCATAGTAAGTTTTGTCTTAGTTCTAGTAAAAGGTCATTAACTTGAATTTATTTCAGAAGCAGTGTGGGAGAACTCTTAAACAGAGGTGTATTAAATATGGGATATAAAACCAAGCCCATGGATGTGGTTGGAGGGGAAGAATTCATGTGTAATATCAGAAGTCAATATTACTTGACAACATTTATTGTACACACACGTGTATATTTATTTAAGTGCTGGGTATAGCACGCACTCTAATGCACAGCAGGTTGTGTTCAAGTTGAAAAAAGGTTGGTGTGGTATAATGGCTAACACCCCTGTCCTCCACATTCCAGATTATCAGTCCCAGCTTAGACAGAACTACCACTGGGCAAGACTCCTAATGCTGAATTAACCTTGAACTGTAACATGGTTCTAATTGTTCCTCCCTCTGGAGTGAGAGCCGAATGCCATACAACACGAAGGTAAATAAAATACTGCTGGAGTAAATGGTGTGGAGCCAGTCAAGGATCAGTGTGGCATGTTACACAGAGATCGGGGGTGGGGTGAATGGAGAGATTTGGAGGGAATCCAGCGGTGCACTGGTGTGGAATATCTGTTAATGGTGCTCTGTGTACCCCTGTCACCCTTCTGTCATAAACACACACACACACACACAAACACACACTCGCCTCTCTCTTGAGTTCATTTAGGACTCTGTGTCATTTCAGGTTAGAACAGTACAGTCTCACTCAGTAGTGATTTTGTAACATTGTTTTATTATTATTATTATTTTTAAAATGCAGTGGAAACCTATGCTACAGTCAGATACATACTCGGATCAAGCTACAAAGACACGTTTAATCTACGGTCTAAAATGTCTTCATGTGAATTACTCATTTTCTTGTGTCATAACCTCGTTGACATTTTATTAATGTAGAGTGACATAAGCAGTAAATAAAAAGAGTTCTAAAAATAACCTTAATATACGATTAGAAATGACTGTCCTGAGAAGCCTTCTGATGCCACTGCCACTACCCAGCCTGGCACTAGGGCACACACACACACACACACACACACACCCACACAGAGAGACAGACAGAGAGCGAGAGAGAGAGAGAGGGGGAACAGGCTAAAACTGGATTCTTCGACCTGAGCACTGCACAGACAGACAGAGCCGCAGGGAGGGAGGAGGAAGAGGAAAGTAAAAGGGAGGATTAAGAGTTCTGGGATGGGATGGATTCAGTTTTATTTTTTAGAAAGTTACATCAAATCTTCAGAAGACAAAATGTTCTTGCAGTTGCTTGAGGGAATCAGTTTGGTGCTGGAGGCATGCTTGTGTGTGTGTGTGTGTGTGTGTGTGTGTGTGTGTGTGTGTGTGTGTGTGTGTGTGTGTGTGTGTATGTATGGCTGTATTTTCATTTAGTCATCACTGGTTCAACATATAATTGCAATAAAAAAAACGCCCCCTCCATTCACAGACGCTGGATCCATCACTATTCATTATTAACAAATTAAGCCCTGATTATGATTATGGGCTCAGTGTAAAAATGTAGAAACATATCTACTACAGAGTCCTTTGAGTTACAGTATATGTAAATGAATGTGATGTTCTGGGTTTAATATTGTATAATAATGCTAAAGATGCACAGAACAAGAGCTGGATTTTATCAAATATATTCAGACAGCACCTTGTATCTCCAAAGAGGAAATGGAAAAACATTCTTAAATTTTAGCCTAAATATTACCAAATTTTATCATTCATTCATTCATTCATTATCTGTAGCCCTTATCCACTTCAGGGTTGCGGTGGGTCCAGAGCCTACCTGGAAACATTGGGCGCAAGGTGGGAATACACCCTGGAGGGGGCGCCCGTCCTTCACAGGGCAACACAAACTCACACCTACAGACACTTTGATGTCACCGAACCACCAACCAATGTGTGTTTTTGGACTGTGGGAGGAAACCGGAGCACCCGGGGAAAACCCACACAGACACAGGGAGAACACACCATACTCCTCACAGACAGTCACCCGGGGGGAAAACCCACGCAGACACAGGGAGAACACACCACACTCCTCACAGACAGTCACCCGGAGAAAACCCACGCAGACACAGAGAGAACACACCACACTCCTCACAGACAGTCACCTGGAGGAAACCCACGCAGACACAGGGAGAACACACCACACTCCTCACAGACAGTCACCCGGAGGAACCCCACGCAGACACAGAGAGAACACACCACACTCCTCACAGACAGTCACCCGGAGGAAACCCACGCAGACACAGGGAGAACACACCACACTCTTCACAGACAGTCACCTGGAGGAAACCCACGTAGACACTGGGAGAACACACCACACTCTTCACAGACAGTCACCCGGAGGAAACCCACGCAGACACAGAGAGAACACACCACACTCCTCACAGACAGTCACCCGGAGGAAACCCACGCAGACACAGAGAGAACACACCACACTCCTCACAGACAATCACCCGGAGCGGGAATTGAACCCACAACCTCCAGGCCCCTGGAGCTGTTTGACTGCGACACCTACCTGCTGCACCACCGTGCCGCCCACCAAATTTTATTTGAATTCTAAATTCAACAATTTTTGTTGGTCCATTCATCATCGCATTATGGGGAAATAAATGAAAACAAGGACATTTCTTTGAGGTGAAGCACTGAATAGCACCCTTTGTGGAGAGGTTCTTAAACACGTGTGAGTATGTATGTGAGAGTATGAGTGAGTTACCAATTTCTTTGAATCCTTGCCATAAAGTCTACAGTAATGGAAATATAAGGTTTGGTTCTGTGGTGATGATATGGGCACAGACAGACTCATAAGGAGCCCATGAACTTATACCCTCATACCCTTTTCCCCTGCTCTGCCGCCCCCTCTCTTTCTCTTTCACACATTCCCTCACCAACCATGCTCTTCATTCTGCTTTCTGCAGCCCCCTGCCAGCGAACTCCTCACCCCATCTCCCTGAGTGACTCTAACTTCCTCTGCTTTCTCTCTTTCTCTCGCTCTCTCTCTCTCTCATCGCCCATGGCGGTCTGAAGTGAATATTTCATTATCAGAGATGGTCAAATCCGAGACTATTCATAGATCAGACACTAATGGGGAATTCATCTCAGAGCCCTGTGAAAATATGGATGCATAATTAATGCATTATCACCTGCATTAATAATTCATAGTTGCCTCCTCGCCATTGGAGGAAGGCAGAATCATGGACTTATCACCATGTCAGCTATGCCAACTAGGCTTCCATGATCAGGATGGATTCATATCCCACACATAGCAGAGATCATTCCAACATCAAAAATATGGGATACTTCAGTAAATTCACTGAGTGTCTGAACTCAAACGCATTCTTAAAATCTCAAAAACAAAAATATTTATATCTATAGTCAGGATGATTGGTGTATTTCATACTGCATTATTCTCTAGGACTCCAGGAGTGAGGCCTGAAGCAGCACCAGGGGATGGTTGTAGTTTTAGAGATCAGTTCTTGTTTTATTTAGTTGGCCATAATTCCTCACAAAGAAGATGAAGTGAGGGATAAATAGAGGTGGGCAATACTGGGAATTTTGGTATCGATCCAATACCAAGTAAATACAGGGCCAGTATTGCTGATATTGATACTGATACCGCTACTCTTCGCCACGTACCGGTGCAACAGCAAAAAGCAGGGGTGGGGGGGGACTTTAGCAGGAGAGAAAAATGCTTGAGTATCGATCTTTTTACACAAATATTGATCAATACCAATACCAGCGTTGGTATCGATATTATCGATATTTGGATCGATCCACCCACCTCTAGGGCTAAACGGTTGAGTTGAGGTCAGTCCTAACAATGCTACAGAGATTGAAGCAGAACACTGAAGAACTTTGGAGGAGTGGGAAGAGAACTGTGAACGAACAGAGTCACTGTAACTGAAGCAAGACATGAGGTGGTTTTGATTGAACGTAACTCTCTCGAGTTTTTCATTTATTCATTTAATATTTCAGCTTAGTTCTGTCTTTCCGTAAACAGTCCGTATGTCATTATGTAGAACCTAGTGAGGCAAAACTACACGCGTTACATGTACGAGAAACGTGCAAAGCTGAACGTACGCGTTACTCATCATGAAGTGTTTCGAGAGGCTCGTAAAGGACCACATCACCTCTAAACTCCCTCCCATATTCGACTCGAACCAGTTTGCTTACTACCCAAATCGCTCCACGGAGGATGTCTCTGAACTTCACCTGAGCTTAGAAAATCTGGAAGGAAATAACACACACGTGCGCATGCGGTTTCTGGACTTCAGCTCAGCATTTAACACAATCATCCCACAACATCTGATAAGCAAACTGGCCTCCCTTGGCTTCAGCACCCACCTGTGTAACTGGCTGCTGAACTTTCTATCAAATAGACCTCGGCCTGTTCAGGTGGGCAGCAACATCTCCTCTTTGAGCACCAGTTCCCCTCAGGGCTGTTTCCTGAGCATGCTGCTCTTCACCCTGATGACCCATGACTGCTGTGGCAGGTCCACTACCAGCCCCATCGTGAAATTTGCAGACGACACGACAGTAGTGGGCCTAATCCTCGATGATAATGACCTTAACTACACAGAGGAGGTGAACCACCTGGTGTGAAACCAACAGTCTGGTCCTGAATGTCAAGAAAACCACAGAGATCTTCAGGAGGAGCCTCCAACCTACATCCCAATAAAAATAACACAAAGGTACATGATCTTACATTAGTCTGAATAACTGAATTATGCAAGAAATGACGCTGAATAGGTGACTATTTAATGCCTTCTAATTGCCCAGAGTTGAGTATTAATATGTTTCAATAATTGCACTTCAAATAATGGTTGTATGCCTGTTACTATGTAGAATAAATAATCAGGACGAATCCTGCCTCTTCTCCTCTTCTAAAACTGTGCCTAAAGTTATGCCGTTGCTCCCAGCTAATGAAATTTGCTTGAGGAAGTGCACTGGGTTCTAGTCTTTTCCATCTGTGCCACCAACACCCCTCAGTCCTGCTGTTTGTGCATTTACCTCAGATAAACTCATGCTGCATTGTGTCAGATATTGAGTCTAATATGTACAGAATTCAAGTAGAAAAGGGGGTAGTCTTCAGGACATTTTCTCTGTTTACAGTGCTGTTTGTTCTCACTGCGCCACTGCCCCTGCTGTGGAGTGAATGGTTTTGGCAGGCTGAGACATGCCAGGCCACTGCAGGTTTAAGTGAAGCCAGAGGTCGCTGTGTGAGCCTCTGAATTCCCCCTCGATCCTGCTGCTGTATCTATTAATTTGCCTTTAAACTTGCTAGCTCTGCAGGATAGGAGTGCTGCAGTGATGCAGAGTCAGTGCGGCCTGCTGTGTCTGTCTGACCCCATGTGGACACTCTAAGAATTACATGGACATTGAGTTAAGTTTCTATAATTTCCCCAGTATTAGAAATCCAAGATAATGATAGGTAATTTGCCCCATGACTGCTTTTGCTGCACACATTATCTTTTTATACATTATCTTTTCTTCAAGATAATGTAAAAAATTAGGGCAATGTTTATAACGACACATTTGACTTTACAAATTACTTTACATTTATCTGTTACATTGCTGTCGTATCCAAGCCATTTTGTAATGCTTTTATTAGGCTTTTTCGCTTAAAAGGCTATCTATATTTCTCTATATACACACTTAATCAAAGTACACGTCATTGAATGATCAGTCACCAGTCAGCAAGCTCACCCTTTTCCAAAAAATTCAGGAGCACCTCCCGTACACCTCTGAATTCTTTAATTTTACCCTTAATAAAATATGTTATTATTTCCAATGCTAGACTTCATTTTGCAAGAGGTCACTTCTTTTATTTATTGTGTTAGACCAGAGGCTCCTTTTTCCAGGATCAAGCTGTTACATGCTTAGCTTCAAGGAGGCATAGGTTAATCAAGGAGGATTCTTTTTTATTGATTTTAAGTTCATCTGGGATTATTTAAAAAATGCAGTTTAGGACTATACATATATATTATTATTATTATTACTATACCAGCTTGGTGTGTCCTGCTAAATATTTCTGTGCAGAATGAGTGCACCTTTAATTTAATTTACTTTTATACAGGATTTCTATGCTGAGAAAATTGACACTTTAAATTTGCATAGTTTTATGTTATTCTGTTTCATCAAATTAAATAATCTACATCCAGATATAAAATTTGAGAATGAGTACATATTACACAAATTATATAGCTGGATATAGGCCATTTAGTTTCATCCATCCATTCATTGTAACTCTTATCCAGTTCAGGGTCGCGGTAGGTCCAGAGCCTACCTGGAATCACTGGGCGCAAGGCGGGAATACACCCTGGAGGGGGCGCCAGTCCTTCACAGGGCAACACACACTCACACCTGCGGACACTTTTCAGTCTCCAATCCACCTACCAACGTGTGTTTTTGGAGCACCCAGTGGAAACTTATGCAGACACATGGAGAACACACCACACTCTTCACAGACAGTCACCCGGAGGAAACCCACGCAGACACAGAGAGAACACACCACACTCCTCACAGAGGAAACCTACGCAGACACAGGGAGAACACACCACACTCCTCACAGACAGTCACCCGGAGGAAACCCACGCAGACACGGAGAACACACCACACTCCTCACAGACAGTCACCCGGAGGAAACCCACGCAGACACAGGGAGAACATACCACACTCCTCACAGACAGTCACCCGGAGGAAACCCACGCAGACACAGAGAGAACACACCACACTCCTCACAGACAGACACCCAGTGGAAACCTACGCAGACACAGGGAGAACACACCACACTCCTCACAGACAGTCACCCGGAGGAAACCCACGCAGAGACAGGGAGAGCACACCACACTCCTCACAGTCACCCGGAGGAAACCCACGCAGACACAGGGAGAACATACCACACTCCTCACAGTCAGTCACCCGGAGGAAACCCACGCAGAGACAGAGAGAACACACCACACTTCTCCCAGACAGTCACCCAGAGGAAACCCACGCAGACACAGGGAGAACACACCACGCTCCTCACAGACAGTCACCCAGAGGAAACCCACGCAGACACAGGGAGAACACACCACACTCCTCACAGACAGTCACCCAGAGGAAACCCACGCAGACACAGGGAGAACACACCACACTCCTCACAGACAGTCACCCAGAGGAAACCCACGCAGACACAGGGAGAACACACCACACTCCTCACAGACAGTCACCCAGAGGAAACCTACGCAGACACAGGGAGAACACACCACACTCCTCACAGACAGTCACCCGGAGTGGGATTCGAACCCACAACCTCCAGGCCCCTGGAGCTGTGTGACTGCGACACCTACCTGCTGCACCACCGTGCCGCCCTTATATGAATATAAATAAGATTATTTTCTAAATGATCGTCATAAAAATAAACATAAGGAAAATTGCAGCTGGTATTTTCAAATTTGATTTAAAAACTAAACTCAAAACAATGCTTTACTTCTTAGTACCACATTATATTTTTATGTAGACATCAGCTTTATCTGCTTTTAATATCCTCACAATAGACTACAAGAGAAAACGAACTCTTACTGATTTATTTGCACATTGATCATTTAGAAATGCTCAGCACTTCCGGTGACACACAAAACCGCAGAGAAAAACACTCTGCGAAACATTGCCATGTATCTACTACACCACAGTAAGAGGCTTTTCTCTCGTTCTGATAAACACCACAAGGGACAGTCATTCGTGTGTTACAGTGAATTCATGATCTTTAATTCAGTTTGAAACTAAAGTGATCGTACAAAAGGTTGCAACAAAACAGCCACCTACATTTTAGATGAGAGTTATAGCAGCTACATTTGGTGATCCAGTGCTGTGCCATTGGATTAGCATTGTTTTTATTACATTGAACGAAGGAATGCAGAATATCAGACTCGCTACAGCCTAGTGACAGACAAAACATCTCCATAGAAAACAGCTAATTTACTGTAGTCTCCATGCAATTTCATATACATTATTTATCCACAGCAATCTCAAAACAAGGCCATTCCAGTACTTTTCACATTGTTGTATTACATTTTAAATACATTGATTATCTCCTCTACAGACTCTCTACATGAAAATACATCTACATTTTCTGGTGCGTATCTAATGTTCGCCATCCATGTTTTTTTCTTACAGTTGGACAAATAAGCGCTAATAGTAACTTAACCAAACCATTCTACTGTGCAAATAATCGGCTGTGGGTTGTGTATTTTCTACAATTTTTCTGAGTGGGAAGCATTTTATCAAAAAACATCAGACCATCAACAATTAACATAAGCACAACATTTATTATAAAATTTGTAAAATGTAATGTATTAGCTCTAATATCTTTTACCAGGAATCTATTGGCTCTCGCAGATCAGCACATCTCTGAAATGCTAGTGTTTTGTTTCGTAAAAAGAATGCAAACTTGAGATGCTGCTCAGATCACAGAGGAAAGGAAAGTGCGCAAGTGAATAAGTATAGAAGGACAAGATGTCACGGCCTGAAAGCTTTCCAGTGGTGCTGTAATGGATGTTGTAGTGACTCAGAGTTTCAGTTTAAGCTGCTGACAGGCATGCAGTCACACAATGCCCTCCTCTCAGCTCTCAGGACCAAACTCTCCGTCTGAGGAACACACAAATAACAGGGTTGAATACCTCACAAGTCTTTTGTATCCCACTGAACACACACGTAAGACGTCATGCTCTGTATTTACTGAGACTTTTAATAACACTTTTTAATCATTTGGCTTAGATTTGGGTAATAATTGTGTTCATTTGGTGTGACATGGGTGACACCTCTATATTATAGACAAAGGTGCTGACCCTAAAACAGTCTCACTTTCAGAGGTATGGTATAAATCAAAAGCTTTGGAATAGTACATTAAAATTCAATGAAATATGGAAATAGCAACGTGAGCATAACATAAGGGAGGTGTTTCCAATAAAAAGGCCAATGAGTACATAAGAATGTATTTGGCTATTATTTACCCTTGAGTCCAGGTTGAAAGCTGTCTTCTTCAGATCCTGCAGAGCTCGCTGCATAAACTCAAAAGCGTGACAGTCAACACAGGGCCGGCCTGACGGAGGAGAATCAGAATGAACAAGGTTTGAATTAAATTAAATATTTTCATTTGAATAATTACACGTTTTTGATTAGTCAGGTATGCCATTTTAAACACTTACAGTTTATAAGGTATTATAAATGTGTTTATAACCACTTCAATTTTTACATTACTGTTTTTTATAACCAGATTTAGATTTTTTATCACGTTTATCACAGGTATTTATGATCTGTATAAAGAAAAGTAACAGCTATTGAACCTCTGAGGGTGAACAGGACATGCATCCAGGATCCAATCTATCTATTCGTCTGCAAACATTCTGCATTTAGACTACTTAAAAATATATATAATTCCTGTTTATGCTACAGCTGTCTACTGATTATTAGAAACCTGTAATACATAATGTGCTAGAGCCAATTTAGACAGTTATATTTACGCTTAATAATGTGTTTTATTTCATATTTGTCATGTGTTTTTATTATGGATCAAAACATTCATTATCTGTAACCCGTATCCAGTTCAGGGTCGCGGTGGGTCCAGAGTCTACCTGGAATCATTGGGCGCAAGGCGGGAACACACCCTGGAGGGGGCGCCAGTCCTTCACAGGGCAACACACACACACACACATTCACTCACACACTCACACCTACGGACACTTTTGAGTCACCAATCCACCTACCAACGTGTGTTTTTGGACTGTGGGAGGAAACTGGAGCACCCGGAGGAAACCCACGCAGTTACAGGGAGAACACACCACACTCCTAACAGACAGTCACCCGGAGGAAACCCACACAGACACAGAGAGAACACACCACACTCCTCACAGACAGTCACCCGGAGGAAACCCACGCAGACACAGGGAGAACACACCACACTCCTCACAGACAGTCACCCGGAGGAAACCCACGCAGAGACAGGGAGAACACACCACACTCCTCACAGACAGTCACCCGGAGGAAACCCACGCAGACACAGAGAGAACACACCACACTCCTCACAGACAGTCACCCGGAGGAAACCCACGCAGACACAGAGAGAACACACCACACTCCTCACAGACAGTCACCCGGAGGAAACCCACACAGACACAGAGAGAACACACCACACTCCTCACAGACAGTCACCCGGAGGAAACCCACGCAGACACAGAGAGAACACACCACACTCCTCACAGACAGTCACCCGGAGGAAACCCACGCAGACACAGAGAGAACACACCACACTCCTCACAGACAGTCACCCGGAGGAAACCCACGCAGACACAGGGAGAACACACCACACTCCTCACAGACCGTCCCACAACCCACAACCTCCAGGTCCCATCAAAACATTTAAAACAAATTATTTTTTCATTTTATAGACTGTAGCTCTTTGTGTGTCCTTAACCTGGGTTCAATCTTTTCTAAACATTCAGACATTTGGGTTTGAATTATTAAAAATACTGATTCCAGTTTTCTAACAGCAGCGTGCCTAACACGCACAGTGTTAATGTCAGAAAGGAAAACGAACATCGTTTCGACGTCGTTTGTGCCACTAAACATCTGGTCCTTAGCGTAACGGTTTTCATGGCGTGTTTAGTGACAGCCCAAACCTGTTCCCTTATATGTCTTAATCATAAATTTGAGTAAACCAGTTAATTTAACGTCCATAACGGAGTAAAACGGTAAGGCTAAACATCTTACTCTCCGCGGGGATGACGGTCCCTGTCTGCGGTTGGTCGGCGGAGGTCTGGGAGAAACATAGCAGCTCCGCCGCTAACAACACCACCATCACCGCCGAGCTAACGGACCTCATAGTCACCGAGATCAACGGCCTGGACACTCCGGAGAACACTGAGGAAACACGAAGACCGCCGAACACATTACAACATTGTTAAACAAACTAGAAACACAGAAAATCACGGCGTCTGTTCTGCGTCCGAGCTGCATCTCTGATCTATGGAATATTATCAGACACCGACCTCTCTGCTAAAGGGGAACCACAACACGCCTCTGTTTACCTGCACAATCAAACGAACCAGGATCACGAGCCAAACCCAACGAATTTCTAAACAGTCTCCTGCACACCAGACCACAATGGTGCACCCCCAATCTGTTTTATTCAGAACCTTTAGATGCTCTCTGCTCGGATTGGTTCACACGGGTCACATGGGCTCCAGATCTGTTCAACCGCACTTTGAGCCCACTAGAGAAGACCATGCGTGTACAGAGGCAGGCCTGGCTGTCCATTGACATCCCAGGAAACTACATCCATCTGATGGGTGCATAATGTCTCTCTAAATTCTTCATGAATGTTGCCAGATCCTGATGTATATTCTCGCATTTGCATCTATACCATGGTGACATCATCCATACCGTTACAGATCTTAGGGTTTGCACCAGATTCTGGACAGTTTCATATTTGGCACACAGAACTCAGCCTCCATATCCCCCCAAACAAGCTAAAAGTGGATTTATCTCGTGCACATACCCAGTAAACAATTAGCCGTTGATTCAACGTTGAAATAACGTCTAATCAACGTTCTCTTAAGGTTGAAAATGAAAGTTGAAAAGACGTCTAAACACAGACATTGAAAAGACGACTATTAGACGTATTTTGGACTGAATTTTGAATTTGAATTTTGGAAATTCCGCCCGGACATTTTTTTAAATCTAAAAAAGAGGACATGTCCGGGTAAAAGAGGACGTCTGGTCACACTAGTTTTTCATTCTCCTTGTGCAATAACCTATGTGGCAATATTTATCTGAATAGCACAGTTTTTCTCTGAAAAATCATCTGAGGGCTTGAATATAACCCACATTCAACAGGTCCTTTACTCACACTGAGAGATTACTGCAGACTTCCTGAATCTTTTCACAATATTATTCACAGTAGATTGTGAAAGACCTTAATTATTTGCAGTCTTGTACCAACAAATGTTCATTTTGAACAGTTTTACACTTCTCAGTTTGCCACAAAATTAACAACAAATCTTTGTTTGCAATCGTTGAAGCTTTTTATATTCACCTGCTTGTGTTGGAATGTTTCAAAGGGTTGTATATTCGATGAACTTTTCACCTTTCTCTTGTCTCTCTCTTTTTATTTATTTATTTTATTTTATTTTATTTTGTAACTGCCAGTTCAAGGTCACAGTTGGACCGTGGGAAAAACAGGAGCACCCAGAGGAAATCCACACAGACACTGGGAGAACACACCACACTCCAAACTCCTCACAGTCATGTAGGGTGGTGCTCAAACCAACCACAGGAGCTGTAGATACATGTATTTATATTTACAAAATATAATCAAGTAGGCCTATTTACTATATTCAGGTAAATAGAAGTTTAAAAAAAAGAGGAAATGTGATTCTTGTTTTATTGCATTTTGCATTATTTCTCAGCTTTTCAGAAAGCTGTACATATATAAATTAAGTGAATTACATAAACAGAAAAACAAATAAGCAACAAAATATTGTTAAGCTCCAGATGCTTAGTGAAATGATTACACTTTGTAACATTAAATTGGGTGAATCACAAAAAAACTCTACATTGTTAAAATTGTCAGCTCGGCCGACAATTCAGCCATACAGGTCCAACTTGTAGTTCTACAATTACAGACTGTAGTCCACAAGTTGCTGACATTGTTCACCTTATTCTCCAATGTTTATGATCACTACAGAGCATTTAATGTTTGATTGGTGCATCATTCTCAGCACTGCAGTGACACTTGTCATAGTGACCCACTGTGTGCTGCACAAGTTGATCAGAGAAAGCAGTGCTACTGGATCTTTTAAACACCCAAACATTTTTAAATACTGTCCAGACTATAAAATACAACCGCCATGTTGATGTACCTTGCAAACGTAAAGTCAGAGAGATTAGTTTGTGTGTTTCTGTATTTAAAAACTCAAGCAGTACTGCTGTGTCTGATCCACTCTTAAAATTACAACACACACTACCACGTCAGTGTCACTGTAGCACTGACAATGATCCAACATCCAAACAACGTTTGGTGGTCCTGACCATTGAAGAACAGAGTAAAACCGTGTGGCAGGCAACAAGCGAACTACAAAGTGCACACACAGGTGCTTGTCATATAATTAGAATATCATGAAAAAGTTGATTTATTTCAGTAATTCCATTCAAAAAGTGAAACTTGTATATTATACTCATTCATTACACACAGACTGATGTATTTCAACTGTTTATTTCTTTTAATTTGATGATTATAACTGAGAACTAATAAAAAAGCCAAATCCAGTATCTCAGAAAATTAGAATATTACTTAAGACCAATACTAAAAAAGGATTTTTAGAAACGCTGGCCGACTGAAACGAGCATGTACAGCACTCAGTACTTAGTTGGGGGTCCTTTTGCCTGAATTACTGCAGTAATGTGGCATGGCGTGAAGTGGATCAGTCTGTGGCACTGCTCAGGTGTTATATGAGAGCCCAGGTTGTAGGTATTGCATCTTCCTCTTCACAATACCTCATAGATTTTCTATGGGGTTAAGGTCAGGCGAGTTTGCTGGCCATTTAAGAACAGGGATACCATGATCCTTAAACCAGGTACTGGTAGCTTGTAAAGGAGCAGACAAAACTGACAGTGAGTGTAGAAACATGGAGGTGGCTTTAATGTTATGGCTGATCCGTGTATATTGTACCCTGTTTGTGTGAAGGAGTCGTTTAATTAAAGACGTAGTGCACTACCTAGGGCTCAGGGAGCGATTTGAAACAGAGCCCATAACAAAAGCGCGGTCACATGGGTCCTGAGGGTCCGTGTGCGCGCTCGGGTTTTTAGGTGTCCCGTTAAAATGCCTGCAGGATTCTTCGTGTCTCTCCAAGATGGCGTCGATGAGGGACAGTGACACCGGCCTGTGGCTTCATAACAAACTAGGCTCCACGGACGAGCTGTGGACGCCCTCCAGCATCGGCTCCTTGCTCACGGTGTCGGTAATCGACAACATACGGCTATGTTTTTCTTCGCTGTCTCCGGCGGTGAAGCTGAAACTGCTGCTCGGCATGCTGCACCTCCCGCGGAGGACCGTGGACGAGGTGGGGCTCCACGACCCTCGCACTGTTTTTACATCCCTCAGACACATCATACATTCACAGTCAGGATACAGCGGGTAAACACTCAGCACGGGAGGGCAGCTCTGAGTCTGCAGTGTGGGAGAGTAAAGGCAGAGTCAGTAACCGCGGTGTCAGTTTGATTCAGAAAGAAAAAAACGAAGATGGGTCAGATCTTCGTTGGGGTTTTGTAAATGATGTACCAGTGGCTGTGGTGGGTCAGAGTTAAGAAAAACAGCTGCGCCTCCTCCAGAGCAAAACTTACAACAGGGTTAGGATTTTATAAAAGCAGTAACAAGTGTCTGTACGAAAGAAACAAACCCACTCCACTGGGAGCACACTTCTAAAGGGCGGGTTCATGCTCGTCTTAACGGTAGCGATACCTTTCTTTTCTCGTACACCGCAGTCAGTTATGGGGTCGTGTCATATGTAAACACCGCCACTGAAGCTAAACGCCAGCGAGGTGGGTTTGAGCCAAGGCTGAAGCTGTTGTTGTTGTTTTTTTTACGAATTAACAGCCACAATGTCTTCGGACTAAAAACACATTTTTATTTCAGCAGGGTGCCGCGGCTTTGTCTGGTTCAAAACTGTTTCCTTCAAACAGTTTTTGAGCTTAAGCTTAGCTAAGTTATTGTTTGTTGAAGTACCGAGCCACTGAACAATTAAAGAATAGGCGAGACCTGCTTTTGTGCCCTTTATGATTGTGGAGAGCGAGTCTTCGGTTAGTGTCGTTCAGGCGGTTAGTCGTTAGTCGTAGATGGTGCTGTTTCCCGCGCTTTTCGTGAACTTGAGTTAATGGCCCTTCAGGTTTTATAATTGTGTTCACTGGGCGGAGATTAACCTGAGGATATTATCAGTACTCAACAAACAGTGAAGAGTTTACATTTGTTAGTAATTTTGTAAGTCTTATTTTTGTGTGGAAGGATGAAAACTCAAATTTCTCCAGTGCGCCTCAGTTTGTAATTTGTTGTAGAAAAGTCGGTGGGGAACTTCTCATGATTTTTCAAATATCCATTTGAAACCATTTTTTAAATCATATCGATACACCGCTCCCCCTCTTATTAATTAAATACCCAGTAAACAAGGAACGTCCCTGGACGTTCAAAATAGGTCTAAAAGTAGTCAAGGACATATTTTAAACGTCAATGGACGTCCAAAATCCATCTTAATAAGTTAGTTAAGTGGTGACCAATCGATAACGTCAGTGGACGTCCAAAACGCGTTTTATACAAATAATTTATTTCGGGACCAATTAATAACGTCAATGAACATCCAAAATACGTCTAATATTCGTCTTTTCAATGTCTGTGTTTGGACGTCTTTTCAACTTTCATTTTCAACCTTAAGAGAACGTTGATTAGACGGCAGTCATTACGATATTTCAACGTTGAATCAACGGCTAATTGTTTACTGGGGTAATCTTTTTGTCAAAATGTCGTATTTACAAGGTGTTTCCAAAGGAAAAAATCCTTTAAATGCTTAAAAGTGGATCAGATGGAATTCTACACCTTTGCCTGTGTTTTCAGTATGAGCTGATAATATGCAATTACTCTGTCCCCTCCACAGCTGCCTGCTGCTCCAAAAACATGGCTTTCCATATTCAAACTGCCTTTGGAACACACTGTCAAAGCAGAAATGTTCAGCCGTGGTGTGGAGAGCAGTATTGTTGTCATGTTTTTTTTGTCTTAAAATACACATGGAAATGTTAACCAGGGTAAAAAAATATTTATGTTTGAGGGCATCTTCAAAAATTCTAAAACTATATGGAATAAATGTTTTAAATAATTTGTAAATTAGGAATCTTTAGGAACATGTTAAATTAATTCAACTGATTTATCAACAGCGTAGTAATTATTATCATTAGAATATTTAACTATAAGGGTTAAGAGACTGGATTTTTAAAACTAATCCCTTTGTCAATGGGTGTGTACAACAACATGAAAGCTGTCTACTGAGGCGCCAAGTTGTTTCTGAACTAGATGTGTTATAAAACCCTGCCTTTATTTTTAATTTTCAGAGTATTAATTGGTGAGTGATTATTAATGTACCACATGTTGAAATATTGCTGCCTTTAAAGTCTGTCCATCCATCCATTTTCTCTGAGTCAGATGAAAGATTTTTCTGTCAGGAATCATATGCTTCTACGAGCCGTTTGGATGACTTCCTTATTGTAACATCACACTAGGGAAATTTGCATAGAACCACCCTGGCATTCGTGAAATTATTCAAATTAACAAAGGCTCCCTGATCTCAAGTTAGGGGGAGTTTGTGTGTAATCAGAAGATGATGAGAAACTATCATTCAGGAAATTAAAAGAAGAAAAAAGACTCCATGAGACTGAGCTGGGGGAACAGCTGTTGGGTAAACCTGTGACTGTTCTTCTCGAGGTTGGATTGTTAATAGTCTATGCCAGGGTTCAGCAACCCGCGGCTCTTTGATCCCTCTGATGCGGCTCAGCTTTTGAAAATAAATAATGAGTATTTAATTAAAATGTATTTTATTTTGGTTCGTTCATTTTCAAAATGTAATTCTATGAAGATTATGGCGATCTTGTAACATCTAAAATATTTTAATATTTAAAATATGTTTGTCGCTCTTAAAACACGTCACAACTTCCAACGTGCGACACCCGTCAGCGTGCGGTTTCTTGAACTTTCTGACAGCTGACTGCACGGCGCCAGTAAAATAATGACGGCATGTAGAGAGAGGACAGCATTGTTGTTTGCTGCCAGTGGATAAATTAAGTTCAGAGTTTTTTTTCATTACTACAGGGACTCAAATAGACATTGAGTATTTTACTTAACTGTCAACACAACGTCTTTTTTAAAAAATGTTTTGTTGCCTGCAGAAAGGTTATTTGATTTTCTCTGCAGTCGTTCATTGATTTCATAAATGAAACACAGTATAGTTTGTTTATACAGAGCACAAAGGAAAAAAAACCCTGTTATTTCAGTGTTATTTCATTTAAAATTTCAAAAGGGTTTTGTGGCTCCCAGTGTTTTCTTTACTGTGTGAAAGGGTCCAAACGGCTCTTTGAGTGGTAAAGGTTGCCGACCCCTATAGAATATATTTAAAGGTGGCGGGCGCTGTGCAGCTGCTCTCCACGACGTTAAAAGCCTCGCAGTGCCACAGTGTCATGAACCAAACTTTGAAGCTGAAAAGTGAACGTATACTGATGTTTTAATACTCTAGTACTTGTTTAAACTTCCCCAAACACACGAGTACAATCTAAAAGTTACATACTATTTTACACCACTTAAAAAAAAAAAAAAAAAAAAGCCGACCCAGATCTTCGAAATTTCAGTTCCACCTTAAATGCTTCCACTATAAATCTGAAGTTTTCATTAAACACCTTAAACAGTGAAGCAGTTACAGGGGCCTGGACAAAACTACTGCATGTTGACACAAAGCTGCAAGCTTGGAGTATAAACAGCTACATTTGCTTCTTTTTCTTCTATTCCACCTTAAGGACTGCAGCTGTTACAGAATCAGACAAATGCTGACTTGGATGCTGAATGGCTGATCACAAAGTTAAAACTGTTTATATATTTTTAAAATGAATGTTGTTGGTTTACACCACATTTTGATCTGAAAATGGCTGGTTGTTTATTCTTAAGCCAAAAAAGGAGGGAGAGTGCTAGTGGAGGGTCAGAGTTGAAAATTTTGGGTAGGGCCCCAGGAAAGTCTGGACTGGCTCTTTGTGCAGGTGGCTCTTGTTCTTGCTCTGGGTCCAACTCGGGGTCGAACATATAGGTGGTGTTCAACCCTATGTTTTAGGGTTGGTGGGAAATACCACCAGTGTCTGTATCAAAAAGCCGTTACCTTCACTTCTTTATGAGAAAAGTAAAGCCACTTATACACAGGCCTGTAGGTGTCTGGGATACTGTTAGCTTGTTGACTACAAGGTGCTGTGCTTCCTCTTTGACTGTCTTCTTTGTAGTTTGGTGTTGCTTCTGTAGTGGTTACATATATTTATGAATGGTGATCATTCAATTGCTGTATACTGTGATACTATATTTCTGTGGGAGAAACGAAGAATGGGGCATTGTGAGATTGTATCAAGAAATGAAAAGCAGCTTTATTCAATCGCCACCCTTTTATGACACTCCTGAAGTCAATGATTAATTTCTGCGGTGGTCTTCACAACTATACACTTGCTTTAGGAAGTCTGAAGTCCAGTATGTTTTCTCTTGCATGATTTTTTTTTTTCAGATGAAAGAGGCTCTGTCTGAGATCATTCAGTTAGCAACAGTAGACTCTGAGCCTTGGGTGCTCATGGTGGCCGACATCCTGAAATCGTTTCCTGAAACAGGTTCCCTAAATCTGGACCTGGAAGAGCAGAACCCCAATGTGCAGGACATCCTGGGAGAACTTCGAGAGAAAGGTCAGCAAAGTCTTAAGTCGAGAAGATGAACAAAAATCTTAAAATATTATTTTATTAAAGGTTGAGCACTACTTAATGGACCTCCATGAATATTTCATGTTATTTTAGTTATTGACAGATATAAGTATGAAGTAAAATGAAAATAGCAGCTTAATTTGCTTTAAAACTGATAATTTTATTAAATTGACGGAAAAACCCGAGCTCGCTACGGAAATTCTTGAACGCGACCGTGACGTCACTGGTGGACAACAGCTGAACAACGCCGTGGTAAAACACCGTTATGACTGACTGTTATGACAGTATCTAGCTAAATAACCAACATTATTCATGACAATAGCCTAGCAATAAGCTAAACTCAAATGTAGAGGTACCGTTATTCTTGTAAATGTGATCGAAGTCGAACTCGAATTCATCCGACACTATAAACCTCCGTAATGCAGCTACGTAGCCGAGTATAATCTGAGCACCGAGTTTAGCGAGTCAAGCTAACGTTAACTAACACCAACTAAAACAGGCGAAGTGAGTGTCCTTACCCTGTTTACCTCCATGTTACAGAGGCTCTTGAACACCTTTCGTTGGTGTCCTTACATGCCCATATTGTTGGAAAAGCGCCAGTGAAATGAGCTACAGATAACGGAGTGAGCGGAGGGTCCTTTCCAAAGTGCCCGTTTAAAGTTGACAAATTTAGTCCATTTTCTGGATATTTTGGGATCTTTGGGCCATTTGTTCACAGATGTCCCACTGTACATTGAATGATTGCAGCCAAAAACAACACACCTTTTCGTCATTTCGTTGTTGTCCACCATCTACGTCACAGGCAAGATGCCTATTAGAGTTTCCCAACACCGTTGGGGGCGGGGTCTTTTAAACCTTATTCCTTCAATTAGTAAGAAATAACATGTTTTCTGACTATCAATAAACACAAGTTAGGAACTCAAATTTTTCAAGTTTGACATTTTCATAGAGCTGGTGCTTAGCCTTTAAGACAAATGTGCTCATACACAAAGCCTCATGCTGAAAGTGTTCTTTTAAACAGATTTAGAGACTAATAAAATTGCAGACCTCTGATTGATTGGAGTCCCAGACTAGAGGAGAGGAGTTGTTTGACACATACTCACTGTTTGCTTTGTGTCGTGTGTTTATGTTCCCTCAGTGGGTGAATGTGAAGCATCCTCAATGTTGCCTCTTGAATGTCAATACCTGAATAAGAGTGCTTTGACCACACTGGTGGGACCGCTCACACCGCCCATCAAACACTTCCAGCTGAAGAGGAAACCCAAGAGTGCCACTCTTAGAGCTGAGCTCCTCCAGAAATGTGAGTATATATGTTTATCTCTGTGGGAGTATGGATAACAAATGTTGCCTTTAAACTATTTAGCGTATGTGTTCGTTTATAATAGGGTTTTGTTTTTTTATGATTTTTATGTACTTGTTGCATGCATCTCAGCTACAGAAACTGCACAGCAGTTAAAGAAAACAGCCGGAGTGCCTTTTCATTCTAAAGGAAGAGGACTCGTCAAGAAGATTGACACCACAAGTGAGTGTGCTATAATTGTGGCTGGTTTAATAATTAAAAATGTGTGTTATTGTTATTGTATTAGCTGTCCAATTTGCCTTTTTTTAATTTAGTGCTCAGTGATGTATCCATACTTCTCCACTGAACACTTTAAAGCTCTGAACAAGATGGCTACTATTATTAATTCTTACTTAGTAACAAACAGGTCTCAAGAAGCTTGCTTTCTGCACCCCCTATACACACACCATGTGATATCTCTTGTTTCCAGCACCACTTAAAGGGATACCCAAGGCTCCTTTCCGCAGCCCCACGACCCCCAGCATGTTCAGCCCCCCCAGCAACAGAACGCCTATTGCCCCAGCGCGCACACCCCTGCGCAAAGAGAGAGGAGTGAAGGTAATCCATCATAGCAACACTGCACCACAAGCCCAGAATTTACCAGGAGGCTGCTGACCGTACTAGGTTCGATTTACAGATCGACAAATGTGATTCTCAGGCTGTCGGGAGTATCCCCAAATAAACCTGAAAATGATTTGCAAAGGGTTAATATGCAGCCTCTTGCTGTTGAGATGCAGCAAGTACTTATTGTTAATTTAAGCTATCGTTTTTATTTATTTATTCAGTTATTAGATATCTCAGAGTTGGATATGGTTGGAGCAGGCAGAGAAGCCAAGAGGAGAAGAAAGACATTGGGTAATTTCAGTCACAGAAATTCATAGTCCTCACATTGCACAGTGGCTTTATTAAAAGTTTGACTCTGGGACGTTTTAATTTCTAATTACACCTTCTTCTTTCAGACGCGGAAGCAGGAGAGAAAGCAGCCAAAGAGGAGGCGGTGGTGGAGAATGCTACCCCAGATTATGCCGCTGGCCTGGTATCCACACAGGTATGGGCAGAACCCATCATTTTATTTGTAAACATGGGTTTTTCCCACATAAATGCACGTTTTGCCATTAATTTAATGTCAGTACCGCACAGTGGGATTCATCTTTTATCAAATAACATTTTTGTTATATTAAAAACTCAGGTTTGGCCAGTCATTTAGTATCATTTTTGTTTTTTTTTTTTGTTTTTTTTTTGGTGTGTAAAATGAATATCTATGCGTAAATCCAATTATTTCTACAACAGAAATTGGGGGCTTTGAACAGCGAGAGTGCCCTACCATCAACCAGCTACCTCCCGGCCACACCCAGCATGGTACCCTCATCCTCATACATTCCCAGCTCAGAGACACAACCAGGTAAATCTTAACTCATTATAGACGTGTATGCACACACAGACAGATCAGCCACAGTATTACCGCTACCTCGTATCTCCACTTTCTCAGCTCCACTGTGCATACAGAATCTTGTGGTTGTTCACAACTTTTATCCCCAATTTCACCATGACATTCAGTAGTTGGGGCCACTGGAGCACAGGTGTGATTTGGCTGTTGGATCATTCTCATCATTTCGATGACACTGACGTGGTGGTGTTGGTGTGTTAGTGTGTGTGTGCGCAGTACTTGTACAAGTGGATCAGACACAGCAGTGCTACTAAAGTTTTTAAATGCTGTTTCAACTCGCAGTCCACTCTCACGGTGGGTCCAGAGCCTACCTGGAATCATTGGGTGCAGGACGGGAATACATACTAACATTAACAAATGTATATATGTGTTTATTTATTTATCATGATTACGGGAAAATCTTTATTTACTTGATCAGCATATTCCACTCTCTTCCCTTGTTTATTTAGCCAATGCAGGTGGTTCAGGACGTGATGCAACAAATCGACAGCCAGAGGAGTCCACAGCTACCGGGGCTGCGGCGACCACACTGCCAGCACAGTTTAAACAGAGAACGCCAATGTACAATGCTAGCACTGCCAACCCCACAGCCCCCACATCCCCCACCACACCCACCAGTACGCCCGTCAACAATGCTCCAGCTCCCGCTGCAACGGCAGCGCAAGCCGAAACAGCCACACCACCCCCCACCACCACGGCTCAGCCAGCCCCGACACCAGCTCCTCAGCAGCAACCCAAAAAGAACCTGTCACTAACAGTGAGTTAACTTATTATGAGGCAGCATAAGTTTTTTCTTTTAAGGAACTCCAATTTGATGTACATATTTTTCCCCATTATTATAGAGAGAACAGATGTATGCTGCGCAGGAAATGTTCAAAACTGCAAACAAAGTCACTCGACCAGAGAAAGCCCTTATACTGGGGTTCATGGCAGGATCAAGAGGTATTGTGGTACCATTCAAAATCAGTTTCAGCCTGAAGAAACTGCATATTATTCTCTAATTTTAAATCTTCTTAATGTACTTTCAAACACTGCAGTTTATGCAAAGCCTTTTTAGCTACGCTTTGGAACACAAACTATTGTAGAATTGTTGCTACAAATCAGTTTCACAGGCATAGCCAATGTAATGATTTTCCAATGCAAAACAACAATTCCATCATGTTGTTTCTTGTTCTTTTTGTATTGTTCACCCTCTTAGAGAACCCATGTCCAGAGCAGGGTGACATCATCCAGATCAAACTGAGCGAGCACACAGAGGTTCTGCCCAAAGCAGACGGAACAGGCAGCACCACCATGCTGGTGGACACGGTGTTTGAGATGAACTATTCAACGGGCCAGTGGACACGGCTCAAAAAATACAAGCCCATTACCAACACCTCGTGAGGGAAGATTAATAGACACTTTTTTTTTTTTTTTCCTCTCTCTCTCTCTCTCTCTGCGCACACACATACATTTGTATACATACACATTTACACACACACACTTCACATATCACTGTATCTTCTGAAGACTGGGTTCCAAACGAATGCTTGCACACAAATTCACACACAGACAAATCAAATACCTGTTCTAGAACGTACACACAGTATGTGGGCCAAATTGTGAATGACTGGCACTAGGGCAACTTTTCATGGGAGGGTTTTTGTGGGTGGTTAACGGGAGTGAAGTGGACTTCCTGTTTTGGCTGACCTCACATCCTGTCTGTTCCTGCATTGCCAAAAACCAGGGACCTTCTTTATTTTTTTCTTTTTTGTGCTTTGTAACATTTCTTCATTTTTATGAAAAGAGTATCCCAAGAAATTCCAGAAAGTTGAGGAAAATGGAAGAAAAACGGGAATGTTCTGGATCGCTTTAACCTTCTTTGATTGACAGCTGTCAGTATGGCATTGCATGCCAAAAAAAACGTGTTCATCTATTTCAGTGGAGAATTGTAAGAATAAGGATTACTTTGGAGAGAGAAAGGAAATGAGACGGCAGGATCTTTACTGCTTTCACCAGTTACAATTTTTTGGATAGTTCTTGAAGATGTCTGTTTTTCAGCCTCATTGAAGAAGGGAAGTAATAAAGCGATACATATCCAGGCATGAATGAGTGAATTTGAATTTAATAGCTGCTCTCACACTGCTTGTTGTTGTTTTTTTTTCTTCTTCATACAATTAGTTAACTGAACTGAATAACATTTTTAAAACTGCAGAAAAACTATTTTATTAGTATACACGCTTTTTCTTAAATACAGGAACATTAGCGTCAGTGATGATTCATTTCTGTCGTCATGCAAATGTCCTGGGTTATTGTACCACCAAGCTAACAGTGGTAAACATGTATTCTCTAAACTGTGTACTCACGTAGCAGTTCTGATTTGGCAAGACATTCTAGGTATGTATTTTTGTGCTGTACTTTGTAGTTTTACATCAAATTACAACCTTGTGCACTCTGATGCCTGACCACATTTCAACAGTAAGTGGTAAGTATTTATTTTTTGTTCCTTTGCAAAGAGGGGGGGGGGGTGTCCTGTCACAGGATGGGATAAGCACCTTTGGCATCTGTCTTATCAAACATAATAGCATTCATTTCCCGCTTATCCAGTTCAGGGTTGCAGTGGGTCCAGAGCCTACCTGGAATCATTGGGCGCAAGGCTGGAACTCACCCTGGAGGGGGCACCAGTACTTCACAGGGCAACACAGACACACACATTCACACCTACGGACACTTTTGAGTCACCAGTCCACCTAGCAACGTGTTTTTGGACTGTGGGAGGAAACTGGGAGAACACGCCACACTCCTCACAGACAGTCCCCCAGAGGAAACCCACGCCGACATGGGGAGAACACATCACCCTCCTCACAGACAGTCACCCGGAGGAAACCCATGCACACACGGGGAGAACACACCACACTACTCACAGACAGTCACCCGGAGGAAACCCACGCAGACACGGGGAGAGCACACCACACTCCTCACAGACAGTCACCCGGAGCAGGAATCATATCTACAACCTCCAGGCCTCTGGAGCTGTGTGACTGCGACACCTACCTGCTGCACCATATAATAGCAGAACTAGGAAAAAATCTAAATGAATGGATATTACAGAAATGTTAGGGAATTATCACCTTTTGCTGAAGTAAAATAAGCAGTGCTAGAGATTAGCACTGATCAAAAATGAATTAAATCTTAAAAACTAACAGACCCCTTTAAAAAACAAGTATTTTATTATTTTAAGTGTCAGTCACATTATAATTTATGAAAATGTTGATTTACTTTTCACCACTATCCCAAAATCTCTCTTCCTGGCTCAAGGCAAACATAAAAATGACTGTAGCCCAGAGTGGATTTTTGCCACAACAACAGTTCTCAAAACTGAAGTATTAAACGTCTAAGAAACTTTTATTTAACTGGCATTTAAATGTTTGTGCTTTTCTGCTCCACTGGCTTAAGCAGCTCCTGGGTCTCTCCAGCCACCGAAAGCATTCTGCAGATACAGCGCCACAGCCAGGGTCAGTCTGTCCTGTAGCGTCCCCGCTGCTACCTGAACCCCCAATGGCAGACCCTCCACACTAAGCCCCAGAGGACACTGGGTAACAGGCAAGCCCAGGATATTAAAGATTCCTGTAAATCCATGGAAATGAATGTTAGAGATTACAATGGTATAACCCTAATATAGTAAAGCATAAAATGAAAATTTACACAAATATACAAGCTTTTTATGACAACATTTATAGAGCGCCTGTAAATATAGGCCTTTAAGTGTCCACTCTAAATGTGAACAGCAACACCATACAGCTTTTACCTATGCTACTTACTTCAAGCACCTTGGGTAATCTACTGGTTTCTCTTCTGAAGAGACACAATTTTTTTCGCCTGAAAATACCTTCTTAAAGACATTGCGAAGAATGACAGAAGAACCATCACATTTTTCATCATTAGTTATTTGTGTGAGTGCTGTGACCTGTGTAAGCCAAGTTGAACGGTGTGAACAATGCATGGTGATGTTTTTGGGCCAGGAGGGGTTGGCAGGGGTACAGCAGCACTCCATCAGTCCCTAGAATCTCCTCCATACTGCGCTGCAGTGCCTCCTTCTGCTGGAGGATGAACTGGGATGGCGTGGCACTGCGAGTGCTCTCAGTTAGAGCTAAGCCTAAAGCAGTACAAATGTGAAAGGACAGCTGTTTGTACAGTCGGTGTTACACCCATGTCAGCAGTTCTTATTACAATTACAGGGACAGTCAGTTACATTAACGATTGATTAAAATCTGAATCAATAAGTTCAAACGGTAATAAAATAATATTCCACTATGCATTACCAATGGCAGCTATTGTGTGGTCAGATTTCCCAAAGAGCCACTTGATAAGCTCCCAGACCGGCCACACAGCTGGACCGCCATCCGCCATCAACTCCACAAAAGGTTGTGGGGACTGGGACAGACAGTCATGGTTAATTCATATATTAACAAGGCACCAGCGTAAGACTTTTCCTTCTGAGCATTTACACACAGACCTTTCCATCTTTATCAGGCAGAGCCATGAATGTGTCCCAAATCTGATAGGAGTATTTCAGCTGAGGGAAGCTAATCTCCTTCACTTTCACACCCAGGTCTGCCTCTAGTCGATGAACCACCTGCAAACATCAGTAACAACATATTACATTTTAAAAGGAACTCTTCCAGATTTTCTAAATTGGTCATTTTCTCATGCTGTAGTCTGACGTGACAGTCACAATTCACATGAACCTAAGCCCCAAGGTCATCACGATAAATGCCAAGCATCAACTAATAAGATGTAAAAATCCCCCAAAATTACTTACAACAGGGGTTCCTCAAACTGCAGTCTGCTGCTTTAATTTGACCAACCTCTATCTACAGCAGCAACGTATGTGGTGTGGCCACTGTACATCTTAGAACTAACCAATGTTACATCTAATGTTAACAATATAAACTAAAATTGGCCACTAGGTACACTGGCAATTTAGGGCCATTTGAGTCAAGCTCTTTTTGCGATTCAATGTCTATGAATTTCAGCAAGCAGCCCTGTGCGCACTCATTCTACTCTAAAACCTAACGTGGATGTGCAAGTGGAACAAATTTACCAGCACTGCAAGGAAAATTACTTTGAAAAAGTTCCTCACTATGGCACAGCAACCTAGTCCTGATGACACTTTTACATCAAACATTAAATCGTTCAGAAAATTAGAAAATTAAGTGTGCTTTATATATTTACAAACCGGATTCCAAAAAAGTTGGAACACTGAATAATAACTGAATGCAATGATGTGGAGGCGGCAAATGTCAATATTTTATTCGTAACAGAACATAGATGACAGATCAAAAGTTTAATCTGAGTAAATGCAACATTTTAAAGGAAAAGGATGGTGAGAGGATCACCAATTCCACCATTGTTGCGCAGAAAGATAGTGCAGCGATACCAGAATGGTGTTACCCAGCGTAAAATAGCAAAGACTTTTAAGTTATCATCATCAACTGTGTATAACATCATCAAAAGATTCAGAGAATCTGGAACAATTGCTGTGCGTAAGGGTCAAGGCCGTAAAACTCTACTGGATGCTCGTGATCTCCGGGCCCTTAAACGTCACTGCACCTCAAACAGGAATGCCACTGTCAAGGAAATAACAGAATGGGCTCAGGAATACTTCCAGAAAGCATTGTCAGTGAACACAATCCACCGTGCCGTCTGCCGTCGCCAGCTGAAACTCTACAGTGCAAAGAGGAAGCCGTTTCTAAGCAAGCTCCACAAGCTCAGACGTTTGCACTGGGCCAGGGGTCTTTTAAAATGGAGTGTGGCAAAATGGAAGACTGTTCTGTGGTCAGATGAGTCACGATTTGAAGTTCTTTATGGAACACCGGGACGCCATGTCATCCGGACCAGAGAGGACAAGGATAACCCAAGTTGTTATCAACGCTCCGTTCAGAAGCCTGCATCACTGATGTTATGGGGTTGCATGAGTGCTTGTGGCATGGGCAGCTTGCGTGTCTGAAAAGGCACCATTAATGCAGAGAACTATGTTCAGGTTCAAAACATATGTTCAAAACATATGCTCAAAACATATGCTCCCATCTAGACGTCATCTCTTTCAGGGAAGACCCTGCATTTTTCAACAAGTTAATGCCAGACCACATTCTGCAGCAATCACATCATCATGGCTCCGTAGGAGAAGGATCCGGGTACTGAAATGCCAGCCTGCAGTCCAGATCTTTCACCTATAGAGAACATTTGGCGCATCATAAATAGGAAGGTGCGACAAAGAAGGCCCAAGACGATTGAACAGTTAGAGGCCTGTATTAGACATGAATGGGAGAGCATTCCTATTTCTAAACTTGAGAAACTGGTCTCCTCTGTCCCCAGACGTCTGTTGAGTGTTGTACGAAGAAGGGGGGATGTCACACAGTGGTGTAAAAATGGCCTTCTTCCAACTTTTTTGGGATTTGTTGACGCCATGAAATTTGAAACAACATTTTTCCTTTAAAATGATACATTCTCTCAGTTTAAACTTTTGATCTGTGATTTGTGTTCTATTCTGAATAAAATATTAGATGTTGGCTCCTCCACATCATTGCATTCAGTTTTATTCACAATTTCTTTAGTGTCCCAACCTTTTTGGAATCCAGTTTGTTTAATAATGTGCAATTATTTGTCACTGTACAACAAAATGTCTTCTGCATTTAACCCATACACACACTAGTGCATGAGCGGCTGTGAACACACCCAGAGTGGGGAGCAGTTGTGGTTTTAGTGCCTTGCTCAAGGGCAATTGTTGTTGTTGTAGTAGTTAGTTTTCAAACAGCTTACATCTAAATATATGCCTTGATTAAATGTTTTTCTCACCTTACTTTGTCCTTCAGAAAGCTGTTTGTCCACGGGGGAGGTTAGTGGGGATCCTCCATCATCTAAAACAGTGAAGAAGCGTAACTTTTTAAGATCCACCTCAGAGGAAAGAGAAAGCCTGGAAACAAAATGGCAGCAGATTATGACAAAATGGTTGTGCAAATCTATGTGTGTGTGTGTACTTGTCTGCGTACTTGTCTGCATTGGCTCCAGCCATTATCTTTAACATAGGCAGTAGGTCTTCAGCATAGCGGCACATTGGACCTGTACTCAAGTATTCATTGTGGCGCCCAGAGCTAGGAGGGTACTGACCCTCATTGGAGACTATACCTGCAAAAAAACAAAATAATAATAAGAGCACATGGTTTAATATCAAACACTAAGACCATCATAATACAGAAAGGATCATCTTAATATTCAAGTTCAGATTTTATTCATTCATTCAATGATTATCTGTAACCCTTATCCAGTTCAGGGTCACGGTGGGTCCAGAGCCTACCTGGAATCATTGGGCGCAAGGTGGGAATACACCCTGGAGGGGGCGCCAGTCCTTCACAGGGCAACACACACACACACCTACGGACACTTGAGTCGCCAATCCACCTACCAACGTGCGTTTTTGGACTGTGGGAGGAAACCCACGCAGACACAGGGAGAGCACACCACACTCCTCACAGACAGTCACCCGGAGGAAACCCACGCAGACACAGGGAGAACACACCACACTCCTCACAGACAGTCACCCGGAGGAAACCCACACAGACACAGGGAGAACACACCACACTCCTCACAGACAGTCACCTGGAGGAAACCCACGCAGACACAGAGAGAACACACCACACTCCTCACAGACAGTCACCCAGAGGAAACCCACGCAGACACAGAGAGAACACACCACACTCCTCACAGACAGTCACCTGGAGGAAACCCATGCAGACAAAGGGAGAACACACGACACTCCTCACAGACAGTCACCTGGAGGAAACCCATGCAGACAAAGGGAGAACACACGACACTCCTCACAGACAGTCACCGAGAGCGGGAATCAAATCCACAACCTCCAAGCCCCTGGAGCTGTGTGACTGCAACAGTACCTGCTGCACCACCATGCCACCAAATTTTATTTATTGAATTATTTATTTTTACACAGCTGAATAAATATTTAAATGGTGCTTGATAAAGTCACCTGTTGTTCCTTTGTGTCCAAATATGCCATTGTAAAAGGAGGGTAAACGGATGCTGCCCCCAATATCTGAGCCATTCCCAATCACTGCCCCTCCGCTGGCCAGAATACTGCCCTGTCCACCTGCAGGAGATAGAAATAACCATACACGTCTTATTCCGAGAACACAGATGTTATGGGAATTGTAGAATCTTAGATGTAAGCCCTGATGACTTACCTGAGCTACCTCCACACATACGCTGTATGTCGTAAGGGTTGTTTGTGATGCCATACAGGTGGTTATTGGTCTCCATCCACATGCAGAGCTCAGGAGTGTTGGTCACTCCTAGAGGAATGGCTCCAGCTCTTTTCAGCAGAGCTACAGAGGGAGCATCCCCACTAGACAGCAGTCCAGCTCGAGAGACCAGTCCTGTGGTGCAGGGCATACCTGCACAAAATACAGAGAGTGGATGCTTTGCAGGAAGCATTTGCTGGCCTACCAGCTCGGTAGCCTTGTGAGATATGAGTACTAACTAAAGAGAGGAACTGGCAAACAGGTACAACAACTAAAAGGGGGAGAAGTTTGAGAAACTCTCAGTCTAGAAATGAGTGCAGCACTAATACAAGGATGCACGCAGACATGTTTACATTTTTTACCCTTTTAATTTCAAGGACTCCATGATTTTGGCCATTTAAGTTGCTATAGAATTTTTTGGTAGATGTAGTATTCTCCACATTCAATAAATATACTGTAGTCTGTCAAAAACTAAACTGCTTTAAAACCTTCACCCCTGCTACGAATAAGACGTTTAATGGAGTAAATAGACAGTACTGAGTGTGCTGGTGATGCTGAATATTCTTACTGAATTCCAATGTGTTTACCCTGTAAGAAAATGGATTCTTTGACAGATAAGGGCACACCAAGCAAAGGAAAGCGATCTGCCAGTGCCTCCTCGCCATCTGTCTCCTCATCTATCAGCTTATCCACGTGAGCTGCTTCTGATAGAGCTGCAGAGAACCTGAGAGAGCCAGGGAGAGGGGAGTTTATGAGAGATACTGTAAAGTGCAGTCACTCTGTTTTTGGAGTGTGGGAGGAAACCGGAGCACCCGGAGGAAACCCACGCAGACACAGGGAGAACACACCACACTCCTCACAGACAGTCACCTGGAGGAAACCCACGCAGACATGGGGAGAACACACCACACTCCTCACAGACAGTCACCTGGAGGAAACCCACGCAGACACGGGGAGAACACACCACACTCCTCACAGACAGTCACCCGGAGGAAACCCACGCAGACACGGGGAGAACACACCACACTCCTCACAGACAGTCACCTGGAGGAAACCCATGCAGACACAGGGAGAACACACCACACTCCTCACAAACAGTCACCCGGAGGAAACCCACGCGGACACAGGGAGAACACACCACACTCCTCACAAACAGTCACCCGGAGGAAACCCACGCAGACACAGGGAGAACACACCACACTCCTCACAGACAGTCACCCGGAGGAAACCCACGCAGACACGGGGAGAACACACCACACTCCTCACAGACAGTCACCCGGAGGAAACCCACGCAGACACGGAGAACACACCACACTCCTCACAGACAGTCACCCGGAGGAAACCCACGCACACACGGGGAGAACACACCACACTCCTCACAGACAGTCACCTGGAGGAAACCCACGCAGACATGGGGAGAACACACCACACTCCTCACAGACAGTCACCTGGAGGAAACCCACGCAGACACGGGGAGAACACACCACACTCCTCACAGACAGTCACCCGGAGGAAACCCACGCAGACACGGGGAGAACACACCACACTCCTCACAGACAGTCACCCGGAGGAAACCCACGCAGACACAGGGAGAACACACCACACTCCTCACAAACAGTCACCCGGAGGAAACCCACGCGGACACAGGGAGAACACACCACACTCCTCACAAACAGTCACCCGGAGGAAACCCACGCAGACACAGGGAGAACACACCACACTCCTCACAGACAGTCACCCGGAGGAAACCCACGCAGACACGGGGAGAACACACCACACTCCTCACAGACAGTCACCCGGAGGAAACCCACGCAGACACGGAGAACACACCACACTCCTCACAGACAGTCGCCCAGAGCAGGACTCGAACCCACAACCTCCAGGTCCCTGGAGCTGTGTGACTGTGACACCTACCTGCTGCGCCACCGTGCCGCCATGCTTTAATTTATTGGGCTATATTTTAAAATTGATTAAAAATGGAAATGGCTGATATGGTTTTCATTATTAGGCCTCATATGAAGTAATACTTTTACACTTTCCCAATTATATTTCCAAGAGGAAAATATGCATGGCTTGCAATACCGAGGAAGCAGGAAATTAGAAATAGTCCCTCTCCAAACTTAATTTCATGAGTATATTTATTTACATATTTAAATCCACCTGTTAATTTAGTTTGTAGCAAAAGTGGTCTGACACCATTCCTGTGATCCTCCAGTAAATAGGACCTTAGAATAAATCTAATGTTGAACAATATCTACCTTCAACAGATAAAGAAAAATAATTTAATAATATCCAAGCAAAGGTGTTGGTCTTAAAGTGTGCTCTTGAGTCTGTTGAGTCAATAAAGTTCTCCTCCTGGGAGGTTCACGTGTATACAAATGGTATATTGTACGATGTTTCACTCACCTGTCCTTAACCACAGCATTGAGAAGTGGATTCACTTCCTGGATCCTGTCGATATAGGCCTGAACCACCTCTACACTCGTTACCTGGGTTCATAACAGCGTGGATACACTGTTAGATTTCAGACAAATGCTTATCCAATATTCATTTGGAAATTAAAAATATTACTGGTTAAATGTCCCTCTTTATCTACAGCTAGAACCTTGAATCTTCTGGGAAGGCTTAGCCCTAGTTGTTGGATTTACTTCTGTAAGGATTATACTAGGATTCAGTCACAAGAACGTTAGGAAGGTCAGGTCTGTTAGGGGATAGGTTGAGAATGGCGTATGCCATTCACCCAACACCCAAAAGAACACAGTTCTAGTGCTCCACAGTCCAATATTAAGCTTGTGTGCGGCTTTTATAAAGGATCCCATTTCATTTACATGTCTTTTTCCCCTTCTTCTTCACCATCATTGAGAACCCTAGTCATTTGATAGGAAACTGCATCTTATTACATTTGAATTGGAGTCAATCTGCCTCTTTATCCCAATGTGGGCGGTGCTGAGGTCACCTGAACTTTCACGTTGAGTGCTCCTGCATGCCTTAAGCAATACACAGCGTGGGCAGGGCCAGTGTGATTATGGTCCGCAGGTATGCGGTCCACGGTAACCTGAGAGGCTAGTCGGCCACCCCTCGTTCTCTGCCTGCTCTGGGCCAGAGTGCATCACTGTTTTTCTGGCTTTGACTATAAAGAGGTCATGGACACAGGCCAGCAGTTGTATAACTATGCTCTTAACTTAAAGAAATATGGTTATAGTGGCAGCTGATTAAACCCTGTAACCTAAACCATTAGTGAGCATGCGCAGTGCACTGACCAGTTAACTATAAACGTTAAAGAAAGGTCATATATTATAGAATTACGTTTGTATACACTCACTGGACACTTTAATATTTACTTGAATTGCACGTATTTGACCTTGTGTCCAATTGCTGGAGTAATCCCCTGAGCGCAGGTTAAAAGCTAGACTCACAAACTGCTGCAAAAGACTAGGGGAAGATGTCACAAGGTCAGTGTCCCTGCAGCGCTGAGAATGATCCACCACCCAGATCCTGCTCTGTTGTATCCAGTGACCCTTTAATAACACTGACCTACGGTTTTTATAGCTCTACAAAAAAGTGTCTTTGTCGTCATTGAAGCTGATAAAATGCACAGCGAGTGTGGAATAACGTGCGCGCCTTTTTTGTGGCTTACAAGTTATAGGTGTTTGTATTGTGGGCGCATGTAGAGAAAAAACTACACTTCCCATAATTCCACGGTTCTTCCACTACTCTATAGTCATTGATTGTAGAGTCTGTGCAAAGAACCCCCGGGTTTCTGCCTACGCTGTGTTTGATACAGACTTGAAGGTGTGCAGAAGTCCATACCTCTCTCCTACGGATTTTCTGGGCCAGCTCTACCGCGGGTTTTAAGAGCAGAGGGTTACTAACTGGAGGCAGTTTGGTAGCTTTCCGTGGGACGGGACGCGAAAACAGACGAAAAACAGCGAAGATAAACCCTGAAAAAGCTCTTAAGAGCCACTTCTGCACCCTCTCCGCCGGTGTTAAAGCCATTCTGCACAGAGCTCTAGTTCAACGCAGACGAGCTGAATCGCACTAGAGACTTTTGTTCGCTCAACAAGGTCTGACAGGCAGCGCTTCCTGTGGGGCAGCGCCAGTATCGCCCCACCCACGGACTTCACAGCCAACCACAGTCGAGCTGAGCGGCAACACTGCAACCAATGAGAGGAGCGAAAATCTGTGCGCGGACGTTTTGCTTTCTTCCCTCCAACCTGCAGAAGGTAAATCACAGACATTTGTATTTTCATATTTTTAATTAAAATTATTTTGCAGGAATGGTTATAAATCATACATTTAAGCATGGATATGTTTCGTTAGCTGCAAGTTGCACTAACATGTTACTAACTAGCTTAGTTAGCCAGCCAGTCTATGCTAAAGTTTACCCAAATCGTCAAATAAATCTCAAGTGTGATGAAGAATGACTAGTAATGGTGAATAAATGCACAGCTCTTGTCTAGATGAAGGTTAGAAGTAAGGCTGATAAGTAATGGATGCATTTATCAGATTTAGTTACAATTATTATATGCCCCGGAGGCTGATATTCAGTTCTAGATGCCTGTAAGGCAGATAATTAGTGAATGCTCTTGTCAGATAAATATGTTAAAATGGTTATATGCCCCAGAGGCTGATATTTGTTTCTAGATGCCTGCAAGACAAATAAGTAGTCAATGATTTTATCAAATAAATACAAGTGTTATGTCTCAGAGGCTGATACATAGTACCAGATGCATGTAATATATTTATAAATACATATTGTTTTAATATTTAGACATAAATGATCAATGCATTTATTGCAGCATAGCACTAATTTCCCATACACTTAAATGTATTATCTATGTATTATACTATTGCAGTATATGTTCCAATATATTTACATATATGTTTTGTTTTATAAGAGTTACAAAGCTTAATAATCCATTAGACTTTCAGTGATCATTTCTGTAATTACTTCAAGTAATGCCAGCCAGAAGAAGGTTTTTTTTTTCCAATAATTTACTTCATCAATATATTAGAAGTTTTATATATTGACAAATGTATTCGCTCATATGCCTTCGAACATTTATGAATATGAGTGGCGTCCCACTCTTAATCCATAGGGTTTAATATGATGTCGGCCCACTTTTTGCAGCTGTTGTTGGATGTTGGCACTGATGTTGGATGAGGTCTGGCTCGCAGTCACCACCCTAATTCATCCCAAAGGTGTTCTGTCAGGACTCTGTTCAGAGCCAGTCAAGTTCTTCAACACCAAACTCGCTCATCCATGTCTTTGCTTTGTGCACTGGTGTGCAGTCATGTTGGCACAATAAGGGGTCATCCCCACCCGCCCAAGCCAGACACGTCCATTGGATCGGCAGATCGATGTGGATTCCTCCAGGTTCTCCAGTTTACTCCCATTATCCAAAAACACGCACAAGGGACGAAGCACTGTGATTTCTCACTCCAGAGTCCCTTGATGGCGTGCTTTACACCACTGCATCCAACGCTTTGCACTGTGCTTGGTGTTGTAAGGCTTGGATTCAGCTACTCAGCCATGGAAACCCATTCCATGAAGCTCTCTAGGTCTTTCAGACTGTGATCTTTGTGATTTCTTTTAAGGGCCTGCTATCTTTCATCAATCACCATTAATTACACAGGCAATTATTCATCCACCCCCTGTTAATATTGTTGAAGATGACCCTGAATGCACAAAGTCTACACACAGGACAGCTCCTGGCCAAAGTGATTATACACATGAGTCTGTCCCTGGCCCTAAAACTCCAGATGTGACCACCCTTTGCCAAACTGACTCTACACTAATGACTGCCCACAGCCAAACTGACTCTACACTAATGACTGCCCACAGCCAAACTGACTCTACATCAGTGACTGCTTCTGGCCAAACTCACTCTAAACTAATGATTGTCTCCAGCCAAACTGACAATACCTATTGCCATTCCTAGCCAAACCGACCCTACATGTCAGGTATGTTTACATTTGGTACATGTACATGAGGTATGTTCACATTTTTTAAAACAGGTATAAAGTCTCTGTTGACGAAGTGAAGAGGAGAGTTCAGGCACCAGAGTTATATGTCAACAAATAAAAAAGCACAGCTAAAGGAGGAGCTGAGAATGGCAGGAGTGAGCCCAGGGCAAACTACAACTCTAACATCCATGTTTTCCAAAATAACAGAGGGTAAACTCAGATGCAGCACTGCCAGTTGCATTAAAAACATAGTAAAGTCAAAGATATGCTTAGTGTCATGTACAAGAAATCCGTCACCAGAAGAAAGTTGGAGCACACATTTTAGATTTCCTTATAACTACAGTAATTTTGTACATGTTGATCAGAGGAAGCTTCCGACATCACTGAAGGCTTTGGGAGGTTGACTGTGAAACTTCTGCCTTTTCACAGAATGCGTTTCATGTCTGGGGAGCCACACAAAGCAAGTGCGTTAGGAAAGCTACATGAATTTAAGTTAGTGTCCTGATATGTTTCTTTTTAAGTATTGGTCTAGAAACTCTAATCTTACGTAAACTAATCTACTGATAATATTTGTCTCCAAAGAGGTCAATGCTACAGAAGGCCACAGAGGAAGTTAAGAGAGAGGGATCACGTTTGGAATCCTGGATGTGTACAACCTGGTGATTGAAAATGTCATGAACAAAAACAATGAGATGTATGATTAAGTGGGAGAAACATATTACAATCATTTTTCTTTTGTACCACTTGTAAAAAGTCATAATTCTTTTAGATTTTCTTGAATCTAGTTAATTGATGCCCCGGTAAAAGTACTAAGTAAATAATTCATTTGAATTAAAAGTTACTCTCAGTTTGGCACATCAGTGAATAATAAACACAGCTGATAACGTGCTGGTGAGTTTGAATTGAATTCACTTACATCAATGCATGAAAGGTTTGCACTTTTTTAATATGTGATCTTCTTCTAAATTTAGACTCTGGTCTTTGTGAATGCATCACATGTTTAATAGCAGCAGTAAACTCTACATTTTCCTTATATTCACTGCTATCCACCCATTCTTTCAACTGACAGATCATATCTTCCACACTTAGCTCAGAGTTAGTTGTGTCAAGGGTGTGATCATGGCTGTCAGGTCCTGTTGAGGCAGCCCAGGAATGATCTCTGCCAATCGTAGACAAATGCAGACTTCTCCAAGGCTGTTAGCCAGACATGTACAGTGGTTTTCTTGCATGTGCACAACATCTGTAGCTCCATCATAATGCACAAATAAATTGCAAATTTATGCTGCAATTATAGTGAGCTTGCAATCTTTCGGCGTAGGTCATCAGTGCTTGTTCTTGCTCATCGAGTATGAGTTTTGCAAATACAAGTGATGATGTCATTAAGTGATGATGGACATTCACAAGTCATGAGTGCAACATTGACTTTGTAGTTTTTGGAAGGATCAACCTCTGAGGGAACATTGCACTGACGATTGGAATGCTGTAGGTGTTGTCCAAGTCCCTTATCCCATGGCAATTGCAGCCACTTCAAGTTCTTTTGATTTGGGACCATGTGTCCTCTTTGCATCATGGAGGTCTTCCAAATATTTAAACAAGAGCACAAACAAATCATGTATAGAAGAAATAAAAGTCAAAAGCAGTCTGCGCATGTATCTTATTCCGAATAATACTGACTTATATGTGATACAGGATTACGGATACTTCTGACTTGTATATGGGAAATATTTTAATTAAATTAATAGAGACAGATATCTTTCCTAGATTAATTGAAACTCCTAAGGCGCAGGACACATATTGTACACCTTTCTGTATTTTTTTTAAGAATCAAACACCTCCATGCATTGGCTTGGGGTGTCTGTGTGTTTGTGTCAGCATGTATAAACTGTTTGCAGGACAATTTGATCTTTTTAAACAACAGAATTATCTTTAAAATCCACATATGGATATACTGGATCATGGAAGAGATTTGTTTATAGTACACTTGAAAAAAATGACTTAATTGAGTGTCCAGACTGTGTGACTTAAAAAAAAACAGTCCTAAATAATAAGTCTTAAACAAACATATTGATTTGTATTGACCATTTGTATATTAATATAATAAAACATAAACACAGCAACATTTAATTACGCTCAGTCCAGATGTCCAGCTGGACATGAAGTGTTGCTTACACTTTTTTAATGTGCAAATATCTTTATAGTGTCAATATCATTATTTGTCACACCAACAGAACAAGATTTATTTATTTTTTTAGGTGGGATAATGGAGAGAAACATACAGTTTGTTCTGCTGCTGAGGCATCAAGCATTTTTCTCAAGAGCTGCCAATCTAGTGACTTTTGAAATATTTAAAAACTGGATATTAGCTTCCGAGACACATAGCAATTATAGACTGTTTATCTTAAAAAACATTCACTAGTCTTACAGACATCTACAACTAGATAACCCCTGAGTTATATATATATAATATATAATATATCAGCCTCTGAGGCATATAACAATTTTAACATATTTATCAAAGAGCATTCACTACCTATCTGTCTTACAGGCATCTAGAACCAGATGTCAGCCTCTGAGGCATATAACAATTCTAACATATTTATCTAAGAGCATTTACTAACTATCAGCCTTACAGGCATCTAGAACCAGATATCAGCCTCTGAGGCATATAACAATTTTAATATATTTTATTGACAAGATCATTCACTAGTTATCTGTCTTATAAGCCTCTAGAAGTAGTTATCAGCCTCTGAGGCATATAACAATTTTAACATATTTATCTGAGCATTCACTACCTATCTGTCTTACAGGCATCTAGAACCAATATCAGCCTCTGAGGCATATAACAATTTTAACATATTTATCAGACAAGAGCATTCACTACCTATCAGTCTTACAGGCATCTAGAAGTAGATATCAGCCTCTGAGGCATATAACAATTTTAACATATTTATCTAACAGCATTCACTACATATCTGTCTTACATGCATCTAGAACCAGATATCAGCCTCTAAGGCATATAACATTTCTAACATATTTATCTAAGAGCATTCACTAACTATCAGTCTTACAGGCATCTAGAAGTAGTTATCAGCCTCTGAGTCATATAACAATTTTAATATATTTTATTGACAAGATCATTCACTAGTTATCTGTCTTATAAGCATCTAGAAGTAGTTATCAGCCTCTGAGGCATATAACAATTTTAACATATTTATCTGAGCATTCACTACCTATCTGTCTTACAGGCATCTAGAACCAATATAAGCCTCTGAGGCATATAACAATTTAAACATATTTATCAGACAAGAGCATTCACTACCTATCAGTCTTACAGGCATCTAGAAGTAGATATCAGCCTCTGAGGCATATAACAATTTTAACATATTTATCTAACAGCATTCACTACATATCTGTCTTACATGCATCTAGAACCAGATATCAGCCTCTAAGGCATATAACATTTCTAACATATTTATCTAAGAGCATTCACTAACTATCAGTCTTACAGGCATCTAGAAGTAGTTATCAGCCTCTGAGTCATATAACAATTTTAACATGTATTCGCTCCTCTCATTGGTTGCAGTGTTGCCGCTCAACTTGACTGTGGTTGGCTGTAAAGTCCGTGGGTGGGGCGATGCTGGCGCTGTCTCACAGGAAGCGCTGCCTTTCAGACCTTGTTGAGGGAACAAGATCCCTTATGCAGCTGAATCACCCATTGAACTCCCAGCATGTACCAGATGTCGGATGTTTACATGGCTGAAGATCTATAAGCTTTACATACAAAGTTCACCTGGCATCGGATCCCACCAGGACGAGTCAATAAACCCATAAAAGACAGTTGTTAATTAACAGGGCAGTAGTGAACTTTCTTGACGTCCTGATTGGATTGAGGTGGACTTTCTCCCATGTGGCTGCATGGTATGCCATTTGTAACCTGCAAGGTCTTAAATTAAAATGACTTTAATATGTTTACATTTTAACTGGTCATACGAGGAATTTTTACAACAAATTCAAAGAAAATACTTTTGTTTTTAACCCAGAAAATCCCTAACCCTATCATTAGCTGTAGAAAAGTAGCAAGAACTCTTTTATAGAGCTGACATGTGGAGTTACATCAGTTAAGTTATTAGGTGACATTATTTATTTTCTTGGAAATTCTAAATTATTTTGTTGAACTGATAGTGGTTTTTAAGTGTTGAATCAATCACCAGAGGAGGTGTTCTTTACATAATACATAGCTAGGTTTTTATTGCCAAAAGGACATGGCAAAATATTGGGGTTTTAATTCAGTTTCATTCATGGTGAGCATTTATTGCAACTGAAGTTGTCAGGAAATCTTTGTGAAATTCCGGCTGCATCCTACTTTCAAGCAGAGGCGATTGCTCTAAGACTGCAAGGGAAGCTCAGCTTCCCCTACAATGTCAAAAAATAAGTGATCAAATATATACTGTTGTGTGTACATGTCATTGAATAAATATGCACTACAACGCACTCAACTTTTGTTCAGAATCAGCTTCTTATCACGCGGCTTTCCTCTCAATCATTCCCGCAGCTTCACAGTGCTTTAAACAGTGAGGACGCTGAGCGTCCAGAGTTCAATAGCGAAGCAGCGAAGGGCAGCGAAACGAGACGAGTCATTGGATAAATGCTGGGCTTTGTCCCGCCCATCGGACGCTCAGCGGGGGTCTATGGGGCAGGCTGGCCTCGGCTGGCCCGGACGCTCAGCGTCTGCATGATGATTGGATGATCTGTCTGAGGCTGAATCCCTTTTTGATTGACAGCGAAATGAGCGAATCAGCGATGCTTTGGTGTAAAGATCCGTGGGAGCATTACATTTTCATTCTGTTCTGAGTTAAACCGGAGACTTTATTAATCCTCTTAGCGGCATTTTCTTTGTTAAAAACGACTAGCGACAAATCGAGCTTCTATTTCTGGTGGGTTTTTTGTAGCTGCTTGTGTTTGGAGACTGACTTCTATCACTCTTTCTGACTTCTATCACAGTTTCTGTCCAGCGGGTGCTGCTGAGCCCCTCCACCGTCACAAAGCACTCACAGACGGACACACTTCACATGGGCCAAGGCCGTTTAAGCAGCCTAGCTCTGCTGGCCATTGAGAGGACACTAGTCAAGTCCCTGGAAAAGACGCCTTGTTGGTACGACAGGGTCACAGATCATTTTCTTAAAAAGGAACGGAGGGTAGAATTTACGTGTAAATAAACCCACACATTTTATGATGTAGGCCGAAATTGAGCTTCTCCTCCTTGAAAGACCAGCATCCGCCACTGCGACATTATGTTGCTTTGCTGCTGTAGCCTACTACTTTTATCTGGACCAGGGGTCGGCAACCTTTACCACTCAAAGAGCCGTTTGGACCCGTTTCACACAGTAAAGAAAACACTGGGAGCCACAAAACCCTTTTGAAATTTTAAATGAAATAACACTGAAATAACAGGGTTTTTTGCCTTTGTGCTCTGTATAAACAAACTATACTGTGTTACATTTATGAAATCAATGAACGACTGCAGAGAAAATGAAATAACATATCTGCAGGCAACAAAACATTTTTAACTCTGAAAAAAAGACGTTGTGTTGACGGTTAAGTAAAATACTCAATGTCTATTTGAGTCCCTGTAGTAATGAAAAAAAACGCCGAACTTAAATTATCCACTGGCAGCAAACAACAACGCTCTCTGCGTGACGTCATTATTTTACTGGCGCCGTGCAGTCAACGGTCAGAAAGTTCAAGAAACCGCACACTGACGGGTGTCGCACGTTGGAAGTTGTGACGTGTTTTAAGAGCGACAAAAATATTTTAAATATTAAAATATTTTAGATGTTACAAGATCGCCATAATCTTCATAGAATTACATTTTGAAAATGAACGAACCAAAATAAATTACATTTTAATTAAATACTCATCAATTATTTTCAAAAGCTGAGCCGCATCAGAGAGATCAAAGACCCGCATGCGGCTCTGGAGCCGCGGGTTGCCGACCCATGATCTGGACCATAGGGTTAAGGTAGCTGCAGTTCTGGGTGCCACCACTAAGAGGCAGCATAGATTCATTCACTTGCCCTTCAACGTGGGAATGGAGGATTTTTAAGTTAAGTTCAGTACATTTAAAGACACATTCTCCATTTACTGTATTTTGTTTGGCTTTAACGGTAATATATTCTTATTTTTGCCTTGAATTAATTTTTAAAGGTGTGTCACAACCAGCATTGTATTAATGATTTTGTTTTAATTAATGCTGGTTTACCACCATAACAGAGTCCAGAATAAAATGCAATGAAACCACTGAAACGTGTATATTTATTGTTTCTGATTTTCAATTTGATCTATCATTTTAACACATCAGAAATCTTTTGAGGCCTGCTTCTGCCACACAGGTTAAACTAAACAAGACAAACCTATAAACTTATAATTATACCTATACATTAACTTATTGAGGAAAATTTCTATCCCCACTGTATTTTTGGCAGACAACAAGCTAATTTTTTTATGTTTTCCTTTGTCCCAAAATCATCACAATGATTTTCTCTTGATTGTCTTTATAGCATAAGAGGGCCATATTTATTTTTTTATTATTGAAAACAGCACAGTAAACATTTAGCCGTTGATTCAACGTTGAAATAACGTAATGACTGCCGTCTAATCAACGTTCTCTTAAGGTTGAAAATGAAAGTTGAAAAGACGTCCAAACACAGACATTGAAAAGACGACTATTAGACGTATTTTGGACGTCCACTGACGTTATTAATTGGTCCCGAAATAAATTACTTGTATAAAACGCATTTGGACGTCCACTGACGTTATCGATTGGTCACCACTTGATAACTAACTTATTAAGATGGATTTTGGACGTCCGTTGACGTTTAAAACATGTCCTTGACGGACAGACTACTTTTAGACCTATTTTGAACGTCCAGTGACGTTCCTTGTTTACTGGGAGCCATAAAATGATTTCCATTTGCCTTTTAAGAACTGACCCTTGACATGACCCTTTTTAAAAAGGATTTCACTCACATTCTTAAGCACAAGAAAAATAATGAAGATAGGCTTTAAAAGAAACAAACAGCACCGAACAGAGATCATCTTCTAGCATGTTTTATTCCTACTTTCTCAGTGGTCCACTCCCCCACCCCTCACCCCACTTCATTCATGTTCTGTAACCACATGTAACTGTAGGACACTACACAGGTACAGACCAGGATAGAGTGCCAGTCCATCACAGGGCTTAATACACTCATGCCTGCTGACAATTTTACACAATCTTTCTACCAACATGTGTGTTTGGATTGTGGGAGGAAACCAGAGCACTGGAGAAAACCCCTGCAGACACAGTACACACACTTATAGACACTGAAACTGTGTGGCAGTGACACTACATATAGCACAGGTGTTTAAAATATACTGATATACTGTGTGAAAATAACATCAAACAATACAGTACCAAATGCTGTCCGTCATAATCACTTCAATATAAACGGCCGTCTAAATTTCATTGGCAGCTGTTATGCAAATGAATACACGGAGGAGTCGTCACAACCATGATGCCCTCACAATGTGCTTTGTTTATATATCTATTCAATTATATAGAAGTGAACTGTATGTTTTGAAACTAACAACATTTAAATAGTACATCAAACTGTGTGGGAAACTGTGAATTGGTGAAAATGGCACTTTAAATTGTTGTGGGAGCTTTTGACTTTTCCCAAAGGAGAGCAGGGTCTGTGAGAGAAGCAGCCTCCAGGTGCTCTTCCCTCATGTTTCCCAGCCTCCCACCAGAGGCCTCGAGTGTCTGTCTGAGACAGCTGGAGCTCCGGAATAACAGCAAGACCCCTAAACACACACACCCACAGTCTGACACAGACATTTATCATTTAGGTTTTCTCACATAGATTTGCTCGATTTGTTCTCAAACATGTGCATGTCTCACACAGATTTATTACTTACCTTGATTAAGTGTTGTTCAGCATTATTATAACTCAAAATTACATTTTTATTACAATTTTCATGTATATTAATTAGGGTGAAGGAGAAATAAATTTTCCACAGTGTGGTACCTACTCAGCTTGGTTCGGGAGTACATGCCTGTTTATTAATTTCAATGGCTCCCCCTGAAATGTAGCTTGAAAACGACAACAACAGCGGTGTTCACTTAAACTTTGTTTACTCATTTTGTTCTTGGGGTGGGGGTGGGGAGATTGAACACAGGTCTGTGCACAAGTTCAGATAGAGCAGCAGTCATTTTATTCCTAGTTGCACTGTCCAGCTCATGCTGGATTTATCTGTCAACCCCAAATCCCAGGATCATTCGAAGCTCTTCAAAAAACAGCATTATTTTACGAGCTTCTCTTGTAAATCAGACAATAATAAACATAATCTCTGGAGATTTTACAAACACCTCATTTGTATTGGGTGGTGCAGCAGGTAGGGGTTGCATTCACACAGCTCCAGGGGCCTGGAGGTTGTGGGTGAGTCCCGCTCCAGGTGACTGTCTGTGAGGAGTGTGGTGTGTTCTCCCTTTGTCTGCATGGGTTTCCTCTGGGTGACTGTCTGTGAGGAGTGTGGTGTGTTCTCCCTGTGTCTGCGTTGGTTTCCTCTGGGTGACTGTCTGTGAGGAGTGTTGTGTGTTCTCCCTGTGTCTGCATGGGTTTCCTCCGGGTGAATGTCTGTGAGGAGTGTGGTGTGATCTCCCCGTGTCTGCGTGGGTTTCCTCCGGGTGACTGTCTGTGAGGAGTGTGGTGTGATCTCCCCGTGTCTGCGTGGGTTTCCTCCGGGTGACTGTCTGTGAGGAGTGTGGTGTGTTCTCCCCGTGTCCGTGTGGGTTTCCTCCGGGTGACTGTCTGTGAGGAGTGTGGTGTGTTCTCCCTGTGTCTGCGTGGGTTTCCTCCGGGTAACTGTCTGTGAGGAGTGTGCTGTGTTCTCCCTGTGTCTGCATGGGTTTCCTCTGGGTGCTCCGGTTTCCTCCCACAGTCCAAAAAAACACACGTTGGTAGGTGGATTGGCGATTCATAAGTGTCTGTAGGTGTGAGTGTATTCCTGCCTTGCGCCCAATGATTCGAGGTAGGCTCTGGACCCACCGTGACACTGAACTGGATACAGATAAAGAATGAATGAATGAATGATTTGTATTGAGTGTCTGCATTTCATTGTGATTGACAAGTCTTTTTGGCGAATAAATGCTCTGCAAGGTTTACACATCATGTTTAGTCCCTACTCTGCTTGATTGGAACCAATTAGCTATCAAGCTAAATCAAGAAGAAATGGTTCTGCTGTTCTCAATCCAAGAGCCCAGACCTCACCATCACCAAATATGTCTGAGGTAACTTAAGTAGTGCGCATCAGAAAATACAACCAACTTCTAAGACAGGTATGTTTGAAAATTCTAAATCTATGACAATAAAAGATGTTTATGATAATCCAGAATGTACTGCCTTCTGCTTGTATTGAGGCCAATTGAAGATTTGGGTGTTATTCTGTAATTAGAATTTAACCATGATAAATTAAAGTTATGTAATTTCTCTACATTTTCAATATAACGTTTTGTTATAACAGCATCACTAAACTCGCCAATGAACCAACATCAAACCGCCATTAGCACCTAGAGGAAGATTTTAATAAGCTCTGCACATTCACATGTCTCATTTTAATAAGACAGCAAAGACACATGCTTCGTTTAACACGTGACGTCTTTATATGGCTGGTAATTGTGGTTGGGAATCCTAACTGCTTGTGTTAAGGCTGTGAATTGTTTAGCACGATGGCCTAGTGTTACACTGTCAATAAAACAACAGAGGGAGTTGAAAAGGTCATAGCAAACAGCCCGATATATATAGAGCACAGTTTTACTAAAGCGGTGATAGAAATGTGGATTCTTAAGAGTGATGTGTATGTTTTTTGGAGGTTATAATACTTATTTCTGAAGAGATTTAAAGGTCAAAAACAGTCTTAATTTGGAGTCATCACTAAAATGAAAACTGTTTTGAAAGCGATTAATAAATTAGCAGCAATGTTTAATAATTTAAACTTTATTGCTTTGTCCACACAGTGGTGTCACCCAGGCATTACGTTTCTCACATTGCACTTATAAACCACCAAGCCATGAATAAGCAAGCCAATAAAGGCGACAATGAATAATATATAGTGGAGTGATAGCTAGACATGCTGTGTGTTATCCATTACTGCGCTTTGAATGGTACCTGGAGCAATAACATGGGGCCAAGGCACTGCTAGACTGTGTTATACTCTCAGGCATGTGTATATGTGGTGATATATGGTGCTGCACTGTTAACTCCAATTTATCATGAGACTCTTCTCTGCAGATTTGTTGGCTTAGTGCAGGTTATTAGTCATCTGCAAAAGCCATGAGTAATGTAAACTGTCCACTTGGGGCTTGCCTTGTTCTGGCCCATGAGAAACTTTCCATCTTCAGCTATTCTCTCATAGTTTGTGTGGTTTTAAAATTCTTACGTATTCGGATTCTACTGTATTAAGATCTTTCTTGCACTTTTATTGTCACAGACTGTTGCAGGAAGATGGCCGGCTCAAGAGGATCAAAGCACTAAAGACATGGTATATTACTGTTCAATGTTGAAATCAGTGATACTGACAGGTGCTCTGTTTCATGTAACCAGATGAGGCTCTTATATCTGATCACAAAAGACCTCCTCATAATTAGCTTGATATGAAAGCACACGTTTCTGCCATTATTATATACACTGACCCCACTCCCCCCAAAAACAAAAGTATAAAAACAGTATATATATACTTTAGAGTGTATAACAATGGTCTTGAGGACCATATTTGTACATTTTCATACATTTACCTTATGAAGAATCATTCATTCATTATCTGTAACCCTTATCCTGTTCAGGTGGCCGCAAGGCGGGAATACACCCTAGAGGGGGTGCCAGTCCTTCACAGGGCAACACACACACACACATTCACTCACACCACCTACCAACGTGTGTTTGACTGTGGGAGGAAACCCACGCAGACACAGAAAGAACACACCACACAGACAGTCACCCGGAGGAAACCCACGCAGACACAGGGAGAACACACCACACTCCTTACAGAGGGTCACCCGGAGCAGGAATCGAACCCACAACCTCCAGGTCCCTGGAGCTGTGTGACTGCGACACCTACCTGCTGCGCTACCGTGCCGCCCCTATCTGACAGTGTCGGACTGCAGTGTGGCAACTGTAAAATTTAGTGGAGGAAGAATATTGCTATTGGGTTGTTTTTTAGGGGCTGGACTAGGTCCCTTAATTTCAGTGAAGGGAAATCTTAAGATATTTTGGGCAAAAGTATATTTATGACTTTCTACACAAAACCATGTGTGTGTGTGTGTGTGTGTAGAGAGAGGTCACAGCCCTGGTGTGAATATTGAACTGAACAAGTTTATAAAATTTCGAGCAGCTCTGCTGTATCTGATCCACTTGTATCAGTGCAACACAAAGGAACACAACACCAGCACATCAGTGTCACTGCGCTGCTGAGAATGATCCACCGGGCAAATCAGACCCGCTTTCTGTTGGACCTGACCATTGAAGAACAGGGTGGTAGGAGGCTAACCATTTATGCACAGCAAGAGATGGACTACAGTCTGTAACCGTAGAACTACAAAGTGCTCCTGTGTGGATATCCTTTCATTCATTCTTTATCTGTAACCCTTATCCAATTCAGGGTCGTGGTGGGTCCAGAGCCTACCTGGAATCATTGGGCGCAAGGCGGGAATACACCCTGGAGGGGGCCCTGTGTGGATATATAACATTGTATTTATTTATTTTAATCAAGGTCAGGACATGTTAACAGCTGTAGTCTTGGTGCTAGTTTATACTCTCCTATCTCTTCCTGTCAGACAGTTCTACATGAATTATATTGGGGTTATCCCAGTAAACAAGGAACGTCCCTGGACGTTCAAAATAGGTCTAAAAGTAGTCTGTCCGTCAAGGACATATTTTAAACGTCAATGGACGTCCAAAATCCACCTTAATAAGTGGTGACCAATCGATAACGTCAGTGGACGTCCAAAAAGCGTCTAATAGTCGTCTTTTCAATGTCTGTGTTTGGACGTCTTTTCAACTTTCATTTTCAACCTTAAGAGAACGTTGATTAGACGGCAGTCATTACGTTATTTCAACGTTGAATCAACGGGTTAATTGTTTACTGGGATTCCACAAAGCCAGATAAATTAAGCCCAGAAATCATCCCTGTCCAATGACAGAGCTGAGGGAGATTTGACAGTCATCAAATGTGGCCTTAAGTTAGTGGCTAACTGAGAAAGCTCTTTATGTGAGCAGTGCTTACATACGGTAGCTGCGCGCCCCCGCGCGGTGACGCCGCCCGCGCTCGCGTTCCCGGGACCCGCCTCCGCGCTTCGAGCCTCCAATAAAGAGCATTCGCCTCTACACCGCCGCTTTTCCTTCTGCGAGTTTACCGGCGCGAGCCTGGCGGGTTCTGCCCTGTGCAGCTCACCGCAGAGGACCACGAGACTTGAAGAGGGCGGGAGGAGGCAGCTCAGGTAAACACTCACTCACTCATCCCCGCGGTGAGAGTGACACGGGCTTCCTCACCTAACTCTCCGTTCCACCTTAAACGGTGGGGTTTAAAAGTCGCAGGTAAAAAGTCCCGCTCGCGCCTGCGGTGCAACTGCATTAGGCTTTTTTTCCCTTTGCCAGCGTCGTGTTCGATTTTTAAACCCACCTTAAATTTTACGAACAGTACGCCTTAGCATTTAAGGTGGAACGGAATATTGGAGCAAGAAGCCAACTTCGCCCGAAAACGGTGGTGGTTATCCGGTGCGCGAGCTCCAAAATATCGGTGAGTGAAGCTCTGTTTGCTGCGCACGCTGTTTTAACGGCGCTCGTGCTCGGCTCCGCAGTGCTGCTGCAGCTCAGCAGTACATGCACGAGCAGGCGCACGCGCCTCACCTCCTCGAGCTGTCCTGCGGCGTGGCGCAAAAGTGCAACTTCTGAAGCTGCGGTGCAGTGTTTGATTATATCTTTATCTGCAGTTTGCGATTATTCACTCGGAGATGCGTCACAGTTATGTCCCAAACACCACTGCAGCAGCACTGTACACGGGACCGCGCAGTGCAGGCGTAGACATACAGAGTGTGTCCAAAAGTATCCAGACACCTTCAAACTACTGAGTTAATAATCTTTGCCTCCATGGGTGACACAGTTGGCCCCAAATGAGCCTAAGGTTACCATCCTTAGTTCAAGGTGTCAGCTAAGGTCCCCAGCACTGGGCAGCACTAGGAGTGGAGTTTGTGATCAAGAACTAATGCTCCAACATCAGGATCTGACCTCACTAGTGCTCTTGTGGCTGAATGCAATGAGAACTTCACAGCGTTGTTCCAACACCTAGTGTTAATCCCTCTCAGAAGAGAAGAGGCCAATGCTAAAGCAAAAAAGAGTGAAGAACTCCTCAGGACTGCCCTTGATTTCAAAGGAAATGTTGACTTAAGGAGTGTTACATGTTTAGACAGTGAACTACTGTTGGTCTCTTTGCAGGTTTGAGAGGAATGCCGTGAAGACTAACTTGGACGTGATGGAACGTGGAGCTTCTGAAGCCTAAACATTTGCACTATTTTAGGGGATGTATGTTGTGGAGTCCTCCTTGCCGCTAAATACTCAACATCCTCACCCTCTGCAAAAAAACGGAACAGATGGAGGAACGTACATCTAACTGGAATTAAGTGAATTTCTGCAGCTCCCTGATTCGTCGAGATGTAAAGGACTTGCGTTGTGCTTGACACCGAGGGAGCTCCAGTGATGGAGGCTGAGGTTGAGGCCCTTGAGGGCCCAGGGCATGGAGCCCCCTCAGCACAGCGTATCAGACCCTCGTCTTATCGAGCATTGCGGAGCGCCGTGTCCAGCCTCGCACGCATCGATGATTTCTCCTGTGAGAAGATCGGCTCTGGTTTCTTTTCAGAAGTTTTTAAGGTAAGGTGATGGATGAGGGTGAGGACTGTGTGTTTAGTTAATTCTGGTCGTACTTTCTATTGGCTTTCCTCAATCCATACGACAGAAAATGAAGGTTTTAACGTCTGGATGGCTGTTTTTAAAAAGAATGTAGATAATGTTATCTAATATAACTTCAAACGACTGCAGGCATAATTTAACGAAGTGAGTAACTTAAAGTTGCGCCCATTGTGTGGACACACGTTCACGTGTATGATCTCCATAGTAAAGTGTAAAGTCGAAGGGGTAACTCAATGCCTAGCACCGCCACACGTGTTATAAACCTCCAGCCTTCAGCAGTGGAGCAATGTTCCCTGGAGAGCGTGCACGCTGTGCGGTACTCTTGGTGGATTTGGTTTTTCAGACCTGATTATTCCACACAATACCAGTCCAAAGTGATGTTGTGGCTGTGTTCCTGTTAATCGTGTACTTGGTGTCAGAAGAAATGTTTGAGAAGTCGTTCAGCGTACTTGTTCGTCCAAGCTTTAACCACACAAACATATTACTTCAGATTTGGCGTTTGTGCTTGATGCACAACTTAACTTCCTGGGAATAAACTAGTAAATGTAACTTTAATGGAAGATAATTTCGTCCAGAATATTTACACAATATAAAAGGCCACTGGTGCTTTCTTTTAAAAACAATATTAAGATCAGAACTCCTGAAGTTTAAAATATATCTTTCAGAGAACCATTCTCTAAAGAACTGCCAAGGGGCGTTTTAACGTGCCCCCATCTTTCATCGTACCTGATTTTCTCTGTGGGTTTAGGCCTGTAACACGCTTACGTTCTCAGGATACGCATCTTGGCAGATTGGTGAAATGCTAACTGAACTCAAAAGCGTTAGAACATTTTAAGTGCTGTGGTTCTTCTCCACAGAACCACGGTTAAACACCTTAGACCAGTGGTGCACAACTCCAGTCCTGGAGGGCCAGTATCCAGTAACGTTTGGTGATTCCTTTGCTCACACACACATGATTAAGGGTTGTGTTTTAGCAGAGGAATCACCAAACTTTGCTGGACACCGGCCCTCCAGGACTGGAGTTGTGCACCCCTGCCTTAGACCATTCAGAATTCGTCAGCATAGTAATGTCTCAGGAGCTCAGTCGTCATTCTCTTTTATTGAGAGTGTTCCGACTGTTTGAAAAGTTGTAACAGAAGAAGACTTTGATGAAGTTGTTCAAAGTTCAGCCCACATTGCCACATGAATTAATCTTGAGAGGATGTTATCAAGCAGCGGTATCTCCTTCAGAAGCATGTACAGACCTTTTATATCTTTTATTCTCTTATAACTGTTTATTTAATTGTGCAAAGATCACATTTTCTTTACGCACAGTGAGAAAAGTGATGATGGAAGTCTTTTTTCGGTAGAGCCTGGAGTGTATGACCTGTGAAAAGGTAGCAGGTCATTGAGGGTGTGAAATGGATACCCGATGACAAGACATGCAGGTGCACTGGACACTCAGCACTCACTCAGTACAGGGACATCGTGTGTGTGTGTGTGTGTGTGTGTGTGTGTGTGTGTGTGTGTGTGTGTGTGTGTGTGTGTGTGTGTGTGTGTGTGTGTGTGTGTGTGTGTGTGTGTGTGTGTGTGTGTGTGTGTGTGTGTGTGTGTGTGTGTGTGTGTGTGGTTATTAGAGTATGGGTTTTAAAATAGATTCATATCAGTAGAGACAGATATTTCCTTAAAGAACTGGTAAGATTATTAGATTTGACCTTTCAGTGTGATATTTATGGTTATGTTTAATGTAATGTTTTGTGAAGCCAGAGTTACTTGTTAATGCTAAACCTTTATTTTATTAATGTTTATATTTCAGCATCTAAAGTGCACATGAACATTTGCATTGCCCCTTGTTTCTAATGAGTCCATTTTGTTTTCAAAACGTAAGCCAGGCTATCACATTTACTTTTATCGCTCTCCGCATGTTAAATTCGCATTTGCTAAACTACCGATCTGTGCTTTCACTAAAATGGATCTATTGTACAGGGTGGGCCATGTATATGGATACACCTTAATAAAATGGGAATGGTTGGTGATATTAACTTCCTGTTTGTGGTACATTAGTGTATGGGAGGGGGGAAACTTTTCAAGATGGGTGGTGACCATGGTGGCCATTTTGAAGTCGGCCATTTTGGATCCAACTTTTGTTTTTTCAATGGGAACAGGGTCATGTGACACATCAAACTTACTGGGAATTTCACAAGAAAAACAATGGTGTGGTTGGTTTTAATGTAACTTTATTCTTTCATGAGTTATTTGCAAGTTTCTGACCACTTATAAAATGTGTTCAAAGTACTGCCCATTGTGTTGGATTGTCAATGCAACCCTCTTCTCCCACTCTTCACACACTGATAGCAACACCTACCACAGGCTTCCTGTATCCATCGCCACCCATCTTGAAAAGTGTCCCCCCTCCCATATACTAATGTGCCACAAACAGGAAGTTAATATCACCGACCATTCCCATTTTATTAAGGTGTATGGCCCACCCTGTACAGCTTTTGTCTGTATGTGTTTGTGAAACAGAGCATGAAAAGACCCTTGCCTTCAATTGAAGTAATGCCTTCTTGCCCTTCTTTGTAGAATGTCACTCTTAATGAGCTCAATATGTATGCAAATGTGATGGAGAACCTATTAGATCCTGTCAGGCTTTACATGAAAAATGTGTCTATAATGCTGTCCATTATTCTGATCTATTTATCGTAGATCTGCTGTACAGTCTACCCACTGGCTAATTTAAAATGATTTATTTTGGTTTGGATCGGTTAGTTCTTCCTTAGGTTTTTGCCTGCTTTGGTGCTGATGGCTTGGATTTTGAGAAGGGTTTTGGTTCTATAGTGGAGTGAGGGAGGTGTCTGTCTGTGCCTGTCATGACACATCCTTCAGGTAGTGTTTGTTTTCCTGAGTTACAGCTTGCCCCAACAGAAGAGCATATCACTGCCGATCCCCTCCCTCCAGTCTCTCTTTTTTTTTCTTCATTGAAAGACTATAGCTGTAATGAGAGAAAACCACAAAAGGCCTGCAAGCCTTCTTTTTCTTTTCTTATGTGAATGAATGTCTATTTGCTTTTTTTCATTTTACAAAAATCCTAACATGACATAGTTTACAAATCCTTTTTTGTTAGGATAAAGTGAAATTGTGCTACAGGGCACTAGCCCACCCCACTACTGAAGATCTACAAAGTTTACTTTCAACTTCTACAATATCAACAAAAAATGCAATACATTAGGAAATAAAAAAACAAACAAACAGTTGAATGAACCAAACAAGAGTAATAATAAAAAAAGACAAATATATGATACGTAACAAAAGCAAATGTTATTAAAAAATATCAGGAAGGTTGTTTTAAAGATCTCTTCTGCAGTTTAAACCCCCTACAGTGTGAGAATCAAGTGTTTGTGTTCCTAACATGTTCATACGATGCTGTTTATACACTTCATGTTCTTCAAACAGTCTCAAATGTGCAGATTCATACAAGAAGACTTTCTTGCATCATAAACCTGAAGAAACCACCGGTCAACTTGTGATTTGGCAGCTGAGTAATCGTATATTTATAGATCTGAGCACAACGAATAAAAAAAGTCTTAATAAAAGCTTGTTAGAGAGATTTTCTCCATTAGCACTTAACAATTACAGCTTTGTGGTTAATTTCTCTTAATTTGGCATCGGTGTCACGTGTGACGATTATTGTTGGGTAATTAGGTCTGCGTTCACATCTGACTGAGGAGCGAGTTATTTTTGTAAAGTAAATGAAGACCCATCTGTGAGAATAGTCCTTTGTTCCTGCTGTTGGCTAATTATCACATGCTTCTCAATGTTTTCCTGCAGCTCAGATTTCTATGGAGAAAGAAACTGTACACTGCTACAGTGAGCAGAAGCATTTAAATGTGCTCTGTAGGCAACGTCACTCAAATCTAAAGGAACGGTTTATTATTGAACCCACTTTAAACCACTGGGCTGCTGTAGATAGAATGAAGAAAACGGAAAGGTGTACAGTAGCTATGAGGAAGTTACAAAAATGTGTTTGTGTGTAGATACATATCTATATTTGAGTTTTAATATAATGGAATGTTTTATGATGTTTAAAATTATAACAGGGTTATATAATTATCAGCAGATATGCTCAGCTAAGCACAACCACAGTAAACCGATGTAAGACTTTGAGTGAGACTCCTAACACTGTGACCTAACTTCTGCCTCTCTGTTTTCCATTTATATAAAAACTTGACTATTTTATCCTTTAAAATAGTCATATGCTAATGTTTTGTGTATATTAGCCTAGTGCCATATGCTAATATTTTGGGTATATTAGCCTAGCGTCATATGCTAATATTTTGGGTATATTAGCCTAGCGTCATATGCTAATATTTTGGGTATATTAGCCTTGCGTCATATGTATTCTTGACAAAAACATTTATATAATTAGCAAATTAATGGTTGTCTTTTCCAAACTATTGTTAACCTTGCTGTCCCCTGAAAGTAGGGATGTCCCAATCCGATCTCAAAGATCAGTATGGGGGCCGATCACAGCGTTATTTTACTGATCTGTATCGGTTTAATTGGGCTCGATCTTAAGTCCGATCCTCCGCTTCCTCTAGGTGGCAAGCTCATACTCCCTCCTCCTCCTGTAGCACACTTTATAAATGTTGTTGTGAACTAATAATATATAAACAATAAATAAAAATATTAGTCCGCTTGCCTCAGAAGTGAAGTTAAAAGTAAAAAAAAAAAACATAGCATCTCTATCGTGTGTGTGTGTGGCAGTGGGTATTTGTCCTGGTTAAACACTTTCTGTGCAGTGCAGTTAGAGTTGTTGTGATTGGCAGCCAAGTGTGAGGTTTGAAACAATTTGTGGGCCAGTTTTGACATGAAGAGCAGAATGTTTTTACAGCACATTTCTGCCTTTCGGTGTCACTTAGCTTTCTCTCTCGTTTGCTTGCTTGTTCAGTGTCTGTCTGTCAGGACACGCTCTGCTGACAGTCTCTGTGTCTGTGTTTAGCTTGTTTCTGGGTCTCTATCTCTGTTTGGTCTGTGTCTAGGTGTTAGGCTAAACACACCGACTCAGGCCAGAAACAGAGATGGAGACTCAGGCCAAATTGCCTGGATTTGATCTGGGGTTTTTTCTGTTTATGTCCTGAACTTTTCTGTGCCTTTGTTTTGGGTCTCTGTGTCTGAGTTGTGTGTGTTCTGGATTTGTCAGTCTCTTTTCAGGGTCTGTGACTGGTCTGGGTCTATGTCTTTGCTCTTGGGTCGGTTTTATTGGTCCAGGTCTGTTTCTGTGTATTTGGTCCAGATCAGGGTCCATGTCTGTGCGTTTGTCTGTTAGGGTCTGTGACTTTTGGCCTGGATCTTTGTGGATCTGTGCGTTTGGCCTTGGTCTGTTAGGGTCTGTGCCTTTTGGCCTGGATCTGCGTGTTTCTGTGCATTTGGCCTGGGTCTGTTAGGGTCTGTGCCTTTTGGCCTGGATCTGTGCGTTTGGCCTGGGTCTGTTAGGGTCTGTGCCTTTTGGCCTGGATCTGCGTGTTTCTGTGCTTTTGGCCTGGGTCTGTTAGGGTCTGTGCCTTTTGGCCTGGATCTGTGCGTTTTGCCTGGGTCTGTTAGGGCCTGTGCCTTTGGGCCTGGATGTGTGTGCGTCTGTGCATTTGGCCTGGATCTGTGTGTCTGTGCGTTTGGCCTGGATCTGTGCGTTTGGCCTGGGTCTGTTAGGGTCTGTGCCTTTTGGCCTGGATCTGCATATTTGGCCTGGGTCTGTTAGGGTCTGTGCCTTTTGGCCTGGATCTGCATATTTGGCCTGGGTCTGTTAGGGTCTGTGCCTTTTGGCCTGGATCTGCATATTTGGCCTGGGTCTGTTAGGGTCTGTGCCTTTTGGCCTGGATATGCGCGTTTCTGTGCATTTGGCCTGGGTCTGTTAGGGTCTGTGCCTTTTGGCCTGGATCTGTGCGTTTGGCCTGGATCTGTGTGTCTGTGCGTTTGGCCTGGATCTGTGCGTTTTGCCTGGGTCTGTTAGGGCCTGTGCCTTTGGGCCTGGATGTGTGTGTGTCTGTGCGTTTGGCCTGGATCTGTGCGTTTGGCCTGGGGTCTGTTTGTGTACTAGGCCTGAGTCTGTGTTTGGACATTTTCCAACTTCCAACTTACACTTGCACCGTAATTATGTAAAATAAAATAATGGAAGGTATGAATGACTCAAAACTAACATGCTGCCAGTGTCATCTGTTTTATTGTTTTAGAATAGAGTAGTAGTATTGAAGTATAATCTGAACGTGTGCATCAAATTTAACTTGGTAATGCAGTATGATCATAAAGTGTGGGCGGGAGTGACTGCACCCTGGGAAACACACCGTCGTTCTGGTTAAGACTGAACAGTCTGGAGTACAGTAAGAGTGCCGTGCTGACACAGAGCAGCGTGGAACACGCACACGGTGACTCTCTGCTGCGTGCTCAGACGTTTGTTTGGGTCTATTCAGCTGATCACATAATGTTGGATCAAGGGAAGCTGTAGCAGCATGTTTTCAGAAAGAGATCTGTTTTACAGTTTGTGAGATTTGCTGCACGTATGGTTTGGGTCATGACAGTACACAGACAGTGTCACTGAACTGAGGGTTGAAAAGATGTTAATGCACTAAAATAAAAATGTAATTAATATGAGGGTCCTCCACTGCCGTTAACACATTCGTTGCCAGTCTTTTGCTTCCACTGTAATTGTTAATTATTCAGCTTCATAGCCCTAGTATATTAATGAAGTAAAATTCAGACCCCAAACATGTCTTAACTGATTCACTAGACTGGTTTTGATGGGGAAAACTTAACTATTAACTTCCTGTTTGTGGCATATTAGTATATGGGAGGGGGGAAACTTTTCAAGATGGGTGGTGACCATGGCGGGCATTTTGAAGTTGCCATTTTGAATCCAAGTTTTGTTTTTTCAATGGGAAGAGGGTCATGTGACACATCAAACTTATTGGGAATTTCACAAGAAAAACAATGGTGTGCTTGGTTTTAACGTAACTTTATTCTTTCATGAGTTACTTCCAAGTTTCTGACCACTTATAAAACGTGTTCAAAGTGCTGCCCATTGTGTTGGATTGTCAATGCAACCCTCTTCTCCCACTCTTCACACACTGATAGCAACACCGCTCGCACAGGCTTCCAGTATCCATAGTTTCCAGTATTCCCATTTTATGAAGGTGTATCCATATAAATGGCCCACCCTGTAGAACATTGAAGAACAGTATTAGTGTGTGGAGCATGATCGTTGAGACCCCAACTTCTATTAACGTTGAACATAATTCAGTAATTCAGACATAGAAAATAACCAGAAATATATTCTCTCTCTCTCTCTCTCATATATATATCACTCTACAGTTTTATTGCACTGACTTAACCTTTTCTCACATCAGCCTAGTATTTACAATGTGTGCATGTGTGTGAGAGACAGATGAGTGGACCGTCAGTCAGTCTTTATCCTTCAGTGTCTAAGTGAAGTTTGATCTCACACAAGGGCTTTGAGGGTTAGAAGTGGTCAGGGCGTCTGCAGTATCTGCACTGAGAAATGCAAATAAAGTCATTAGACTATGTTTACGTTTGATAAGACCACACAGAGACCAACCCTTTACAGTCGTGCAGTCTTTACCAATCTATTTCAGTTGTAAACACCTGCTCCGTTACTGCTCCTAGGTTTCTAATGTTAAACTCAACACAAGAGACTTCGTATTTTGTTACCTATGGGGCCCTAGAAACTATGGCTGTGTTGTTTTAATTGTACCTTTAATCAAAAGGTGTGTAGTTAAATTTGAGCATAGATTACCTACTTATTGATGCACTTTTTATGTGTCATGGTTCATAAAGTCACCTTTGATGTAGAAATGAGATTAGATTTCATTATGTGGACTCCAAAGTTCATAAGCAAGTGTGAGTACGTGATAAGACGATGCACTTGTCTTCCGGTGGTTTAGCAGTTGTGCAGAAAGTTTCTTACATAAGTTTAGAATTGCTCTTATTGGGTTCTAATCAGGGCTTACACTTGTTATTGAGTTATATTCACATTCGGGGCCCGAGTCCTACCCACAACAAACAGTGTTTACTAATGATGTTAAACTTATAATAAGAATATTTATTACCTTCCTTGTTTTGACGTTTATATTAAAAAATGTATGAAACATTTAACATGAAATGCCCTGTGTCTGCGTGGGTTTCCTCCGCGTGACTGTCTGTGAGGAGTGTGGTGTGTTCTCTCTGTGTCTGCGTGGGTTTCCTCCTGGTGACTGTCTGTGAGGAGTGTGGTGTGTTCTCCCTGTGTCTGTGAGGGTTTCCTCCGGGTGACTGTCTGTGAGGAGTGTGTTGTGTTCTCCCTGTGTCCGTGTGGGTTTCCTCCGGGTGACTCTCTCTGAGGAGTGTGGTGTGTTCTCCCTGTGTCTGCGTGGGTTTCCTCCGGGTGACTGTCTGTGAGGAGTGTGGTGTGTTCTCCCTGTGTCTGCATGGGTTTCCTCCGGGTGACTGTCATGAGAACTGCACAAATGCTTTAGACTTTGAAAATCAAACGTATTGCGTTATATTTATATTCAGTGAATTTTATTTTATTCTCTCTTTTTTAAAGTTACATTTATTTTTTTATTAAATGCATATATGAAAAAATCTAACAATCAGATTTATTGTTTTTTTCCCCCAACCTCAGCCCCTATAGGTTATAATTTGAATAAATTTTGCATAAGACATTGTACCCACGCTGGCGTTTGTAGTCCTTGATGAGCCTCTCTGTGAACACAGCTTCCTCCAGTGGGATGATTCCAGGTTATAGACTGTTCAAGTTAGTGAATGTAAAGGAGATGAAAATAAGTAATGTAGGCAGAAATCTCCATGTGGCAAACTGGTATACAGGTCTCTCCTAAAAATACTTTAAACTACCATCGGTAACAAAATGAAGATAGCACTCAACATTAGAGCTGAAAACAAAAGAGAGGAAGAGATCAAATTGGGTGCATCCCTAGTTACTATATTTATATTTACTGAGCATGGTACAGATGACTGAGCTGAACTCTTGCATGCAGAGGCATGCTCTGATGAATGTGATTACTTATTAAGCTTATAAATCTCCAAATGATTCTCTTGGCATTTTTTAGCAGACATCAGTCAAAATACAATAGGTCTCTCTGCAGCTACAGTCTGAAGTGTGAGTGAGTGGGAAAACTGGAAAAGTGCCCCATTGATGCAGCACAAAAGAGTGTTGCTATGTGGTTTGTGAGCTGAGCACTCGAACGGTTGTTTTATATATATGTAAACAATTTTACTGCAGACTTTCGGATCATCTAAATGAATGCACTACCACATGGATTTATTTCTTTTTGCATGATACAAAACCAAGAAGGAGGCAGAACTGTGGTGTAGCAGGTAGGTGTCGCAGTCACACAACCTCCAGGTCCCTGGAGCTGTGGGTTTGATTCCCACTCCGGGTGACTGTCTGTGAGGATTGTGGTGTGTTCTCCCTGTGTCTGTGTGGGTTTCCACCGGGTGACTGTCTGTGAGGAGTGTGGTGTGTTCTCCCTGTGTCTGTGTGGGTTTCCTCCAGGTGACTGTCTGTGAGGAGTGTGGTGTGTTCTCCCTGTGTCTGTGTGGGTTTCCTCCGGGTGACTGTCTGTGAGGAGTCTGGTGTGTTCTCCCTGTGTCTGCGTGGGTTTCCTCCGGGTGACTGTCTGTGAGGAGTGTGGTGTGTTCTCCCTGTGTCTGCGTGGGTTTCCTCCGGGTGACTGTCTGTGAGGAGTGTGGTGTGTTCTCCCTGTGTTTGCGTGGGTTTCCTCCGGGTGCTCCGGTTTGATCCCACAGTCCAAAAACACACGTTGGTAGGTGGATTGGTGACTCAAAAGTGTCCATAGGTGTGAGTGAGTGTGTGTGTTGCCCTGTGAAGGACTGGCGCCCCCTCCAGGGTGTATTCCCGCCTTGCACCCAATGATTCCAGGTAGGCTCTGGACCCACCGCGACCCTGAACTGGATAAGGGTTACAGATAATGAATGAATGAACACCAAGAAGATTAATACTTGTTTTATAAAGGAGTCTGTCTTTCCCAAACCTTTTAAACCATGCAGTGTGTGTCTAAAGCTTGTATACAAATCTGTTTTTAACTTTCATATAAATGAAGTATTGTTTAAATATTAATTAAATAGTGTTAACATCTCTGAACAAAGTACGGCTCCCTGACCCCCAAAACCCCTGAAATGACAGTTCTGGCCAAAATCATGTGATGGTTTTAGTTAAAAAATAAAATAAAATAATAAGATAAAGGAATAATTAAAAAATCGGAAATGAAATAATGAAATGGTGTTTTCTGAACTTCTGCTGCATAATTAACTGGTTGTGAGTCTCACTCTTGCTCTGCTGCTGTTGTGAGAATCTGCTGAGAGTATTGGAGGAGGATCTTATGTAGTGCTGTGGTGGGCTTTCTTCTAGCAGAGATGAACTATTTCTCTCACACACACACACACACACACACACACACACACATACTTGCTTTAGGACATTCTCAGTGTCACACACTCCCACCTCTCGGACCAGAAGCAGAGGATGTTGTCTGACACTGTGAGTGAGTGGGAGTTGTACACAATGGCAGTTGCATGTTGCCTTGACAACCAGACAGTTTGACTGCGCCAGACTGTGTGCCATGTCAGGGAGAGGAGCGCCTTGAAACTCATTTCGTATTGATGAGGGCACACACACGGTGTGAAAATATCAATAAAGGCACTCTGCTGAGCTCTTAGGGCCTGCAGATACATGGCCATCTACAGACAGGAAACGATTAGGAGGTGACCAGTCCGTGCTCCACTCACCAATCTGTCTTCTACTTAATAAAATGTTTGTAAATATTATTTCAGTCCCTAATTAAAAAGTTGTAGAATATAATTGTAAAATTAATTTCTTAAAACACTATTTTAGATTTATTGACACTAACTCATTTCCCAGTTCCATCCAGTAGCTAGGCTTTCTGTGTTTGGTGGTGCCTCCGAGTTGGGAGTGTGAAGCACTTGCTTTCTCTGATGTGTGATTGAAGTTTAAATAGAGGTTTCTTGATCTGATTACAGTGATCCCTCGTTTTTCGCGGGGGATGAGTTCCAAGGCCACCCACGAAAAACGAATTTACACGAAGTAGAGGAAAGAGATTTTTTTTAATGTATTTAACGAGTATTTGGAACTTTTAAACCCCTCCCTGTTGCTGTTAACAACACACACTTTGCATTAAACAGTCGTTCTATAATGTTTTTCAGCTGGAACTACATGTGATATTCCACCAGTTTCCTTAATAGAGTCATTCCTAAGCTGTGATTTAGCGTCAGTAAATTTCACTCGGATGTGGATGTGAACAACACATGTACTGTACGTAAGAAACACTTGTAAATGATATATTTTGTCACCTACAGCCTTAAGTCTAATTCATGGAAATAATAAAAAAAACAAAAAACACTTTTGGCTATTCATCTTTCACGGTTTTCCTAGATTTTCCCTCAATATCCGTGATATAGCGGCCATAAGCCCCCCTTGAAAAAACCTGCGAAGTAGTGAACCCGCGAAAGATGAACCACGAAGTAGCGAGGGATTAGTGTGTGTTTATGTCACGATGGATTGGGTTTACTTTTATTTGTAGTTGTTTTTAAGCAAAATGTAGCCCAGGAGGAGGTTAAGGGAGTCAAGGAAACACTTCAGAGAACATTAATTACAGCAGATCTCTGCAGAAGGCAACAGATTTTGAATGTAAATTCATTCTGTAGAGTTAGGTCTAGAAATTGATCAGTGGAACATTAGGAGTGTGACGCTCTAGAACCGATAATGGATCTACGTCGGAGAAGAACCTGTTGACAGAGTGGAAACTTGGGGTTTAATGAATCAGACTTTAGTCTTTATATATTCACTCAGATTTTCTTCCCCCTTCGTGTTTAAAAGCCATCTCTTTGAAGTCTACGATGAATCAAGTGTGTGTGAGTGAAGGAGAGTCTGACGGCTGCATTAACCTCAATGAATCTGTGAAGAGAACCTGCTTTTAATGTGTCTGCGCTTTATTTTTGATTCTTTTCCGTTCTTACTATTTTCTGTCCTCTACATTTTTTTTTCTCTCTTACCTGCTTTCTACTTTTAGGTGAAACACAGGATCACAGGGCAGGTCATGGCACTGAAAATGAATACTCTGGCCAGTAACAGGGCCAACATGCTGAAAGAAGTGCAGCTGATGAATCGACTCAGTCACCCAAACATCCTCAGGTTTGTCCAGGAGTGAGGTGTGTTCTCTCTGTGTCTGCGTGGGTTTCCTCCGGGTGACTGTCTGTGAGGAGTGTGGTGTGTTCTCCCTGTGTCTGCGTGGGTTTCCTCCGGGTGACTGTCTGTGAGGAGTGTGGTGTGTTCTCCCTGTGTCTGCGTGGGTTTCCTCCTGGTGACTGTCTGTGAGGAGTGTGGTGTGTTCTCTCTGTCTGCGTGGACTTCCTCCTGGTGACTGTCTGTGAGGAGTGTGGTGTGTTCTCCCTGTGTCTGCGTGGGTTTCCTCCTCGTGACTGTCTGTGAGGAGTGTGGTGCGTTCTCTCTGTGTCTGCATGGGTTTCCTCCTGGTGACTGTCTGTGAGGAGTGTGGTGTGTTCTCCCTGTGTCTGCGTGGGTTTCCTCCGGGTGACTGTCTGTGAGGAGTGTGGTGTGTTCTCCCTGTGTCTGCGTGGGTTTCCTCCTGGTGACTGTCTGTGAGGAGTGTGGTGTGTTCTCTCTGTCTGCGTGGGTTTCCTCCAGGTGACTGTCTGTGAGGAGTGTGGTGTGTTCTCCCTGTGTCTGCGTGGGTTTCCTCCTCGTGACTGTCTGTGAGGAGTGTGGTGCGTTCTCTCTGTGTCTGCGTGGGTTTCCTCCTGGTGACTGTCTGTGAGGAGTGTGGTGTGTTCTCCCTGTGTGTGCGTGGGTTTCAGATAATGAATAATCAGTGTGTAAAATTGATGGCACTAAAACTTAAACACCTGATAACCTTAACCTTTTTCTTAAAGCTGTTTTTGTTTCCTCATTGGTGACATCAGTTGGTGTTCTTTTAGTTAATTAAATAGTGACAATTCTCATTTCTAATAAAGAACATTTTTAAACTGGTCTACAAGAAAAGAAACCTGTAATCTTGAGGATGACACGTTTTGTGTTTAAGGGTAAACTGCTATTATAGTGCACTGTATAGTGTTACACCACAGGTACAGGACTCCGGTTTTTACTGGGATGGGCCCTGTCTTAAAACCATGTTTTGTTTAGCCTGCCGGTGCAGAACCCCCATGATCTGCTGCAGCATGTGATGTTGCAATGAGTTTTGAAATATGTTTTGGTGAATCTGTATTTTACACATCCTCATTGATTCTGCTTGGTCACTCCTGTATGAACATGTTTTCTTAAAGTTTTGGTTTACTATCTGTTTCAGTTGCATTGTGTATGAAATTCAGTATCTTGTGTGCACATGTTCTTTCCCCTCAGGTTTGTAGGAGTGTGTGTACATGAGGGACACCTCCATGCTCTCACAGAGGTACTGTTTTAGCTCTCCACACACACACACACACACACACACACACACATACACCCATATGGCAAAATGCAGAAAGCAGAAGTAGTGGTTAAGAACATTTCCTAACAATGCCAGTTAGAAGACGAAAGTTATTTTGTCAAGTGGACGTTTTGTATTAATGTTATACACAGGCAAATAATAGCTGTATCTGTCAACAGGAGTGTGTATGTTAATTGTGTGTTTGTTCTGTGTTCAGTACATTAATGGTGGTAATCTGGAACAGCTGCTGGACAGCGACATGTACCTGTCATGGTCTGTGAAGATGGGTTTGGGGCTGGATATAGCCAGAGGTCTGCAGTACCTTCACAGCAAAGGCATATTCCATAGAGACCTCACCTCAAAGGTGCATCTCTCCCTCTCAGACAGTAATAGAGAAATGTGTCGTACCCTTTTTGTAGCACCTTTTATTTGTATGAGTGTACAGTTGTTGTTTTTTCTTTACATCCCACACCTACTAGGCATTATCTCGCTCCCGACAAAAACCAACAGTATTTGTCGCACTCCCACACGCAGGGTATATATTAACCCCTGCTCTGCCAACGTAGTCCCACATATTTCATAAAAATAATCATAGTTTTCTCAAATAATATAGTACAGCTTTCTTATAAAGGGACTGGGAAAAAGAAAGATCACAGACTTGAATTCCCTCACAAAAGTTACAGGGAGATGTGGGTATACGTGCGCGCACACACACAGACTACACACACACACACACACCCTTGCACTTTGAATCAATATCAAGTCATAGGTTTTTTCACTGCAGTTGTACAATAGCTATCTAATAAAAGACAACCCTAATCTGACACAAGCACATGCTTGTATTTTATCTTTCTGTTTTTGTGTAGAACTGTCTGGTGCGTTGGGAGAACGGTTCTTGCACTGCTGTTGTTGGAGACTTTGGCCTGGCAGAGAAAATTCCAGATTACAGGTCGGTTAATGTGCTTTTAATCTTCGTCTAAATTGACTAGAACTGCAGACAAGGGTAATATACACAACATAAAGAGGCCGATCTCTCAGATGTGTGTTAATGCTACTGTGGTAACTGCTTTGGAATAAATGGAAGGAGTCAGAAATACAAAATAAAAGCCATATTTTTACATTAGATATTTACACAGTTGATATCTGTGTTGATTCCTTAGAGTCCTGGTTTGCAGGTTATTTTAAAGCTGCAAATGCCAGCAGGTACATGCCCAGATTGACCCTAAGACAGTACAGGTGCATGGCCTTTTGTGTCGGCGCGTATAATAATATGGCAATACGTCTCTGTCTACCAGAAATGGCCCCCTTGGTGTAATACAGACAAAGCATTAAATAATGCATAGCAGATTGTCAGAGCTCTGCCTTGAGGAGGAAAGAAAATGCTGCATCCCAACTTTGTTGTGACTTTGAATATTGTACACGTACTTATCTGTAAAAACAATCACCTCCCGATGTCTGAGTAAAGTTCTCAGCTTTTCCACACAGCTTCAGCTTTAGTTGTTGATGTAAAACTACAGTTTTCCACTAAAATCTATGGCTTAACACCAGAGTTAACTACAACAACATTTGTAAAATGTTTTAAAGCAATGACAGGCTTCTGTCAACGTCTGACCTTTCTACAGCAAAACATGTTGCATAATTTTAAAGAGAAAGAACTGCACACAAGTCATTTGTGTCCATCAGTTAAAGAGAGGAAACCGCTCTGAGCCTCCCCCAGCAAAGATATGAAGTGCATCAAGAATGTTTATTATTGCATCTTGATACCGGAACGTAACACTGTTTTTCACGATAAGAATGTTTGATTAGTCAGTGAGTCCCTCAAATATTTTTGTACGTTGTGGAGAATGGTCTGTTGCTTTTATATGTGATGTGCTAACTTATGATCTTGACGTTTACTTGCTGTGGCATTAATTCTCTTTTTATTATCAGCTTCCCCTTTAATGCACCATCAGAACCGTGCACACACTCTTATATAACACTGTTGCAGCTGCCTGTGTGAGTGTTTTGAGTGCGGCGGGTGCTCTGTTTCCGTTGTGTGTTTGTGTACAACTTCCTAATGTTTCCATAAGTGTGTGTTAGAGTTGGGCTGGAGTGTGTGTGTGTGTGTGTGCATGTGTATGTGCTTGCGTGGCAGTGCTTATCCTGATACTCGCTGGACTGAATTGGAGCTTTTTGGGGTTTTTTGTATTTATATTTTTTTCCCTCTCCATAATTGGTTCACAGGTGTTTGGCTATATACATAATTTAAGAGTGTCTCAAATGACAGACAGACTGCTGTCCTGGAGGAGAAAAAGTGTGTGTGTGTGTGTGTGGAGAGTATTAGGTCAAGGTTTTTGGATAGCTCTCCTAATACGGTCAAACTATTCCAGCAAGCTGCTGCTTAGTGTGCCTCCACCAGCACTTCCCCAAATGGTGTTTACACTGCAAGTTTGTTACACTTTTTCTCTCTCTCTCTCTCTCTCTCTCTCTCTCTCTCTCACATTATCTCTGTTCTCTTTTATTTCTTTCATTCGTTTTTCCTCTGTTATGTCTTTTATCTCTCTTTTTTTCTATCTTTTTTGGCATTCTATTTCTTTTTTTTTTCTCTTACTCACTTTATTTTTTTCTCTCTACGAATCTCTCGTCCTCTCTTCCTCTTCCTATTTTTTTTATTCCTCTTTCTGAACTTCCTCTTCTGTCAATCTTAAACATCTCTCTTAATCTATTTATTCTCTGTTATGGTTTAAGTCTGAAATATCCCTGAGGAAGTTGCTGACTCTGTTTTTATTGGGTTTTCATACAGACGCTCACAAAGCACATACAAAGGCGTATTAGCACCTTAAAGAAGACTGAGATCACTGTGTGGTGCAGATGCTGAAGACTATAAAAGAAAAAAAAAGATTGAGTTTTCTTGCTCTTTTCTTAGTGATGGGTCACAGAAGCAGCCATTGGCCATTGTGGGCTCCCCCTACTGGATGGCTCCGGAGGTGCTGAGAGGAGAGCAGTATGACGAAAAGGTGGGATGAGTCAGTGTTTCCGATTCCTACATCAAGATTGTTCCATTGAATTCAGCCAGCGCTCTGAACATGTCTTTATCGCTAAAAGCTAATCATTTTAATCAGTATTTCAACTGTGGAGAATGACTTGTCAACAAAGTTCCTCATCTTTGTTGACTAATCATGTTGTGTGTGTGTGTGTGTGTACAGGTTGATGTTTTTGCCTATGGGATCATCCTCTGTGAAATTATTGGTCGGATTCAGGCGGATCCAGACTTCCTGCCGCGTACAGAGGTATTAAATCTCTCCTCACGCTGCTGAGATCCATGTTCCAATCCCAGCTGTGTCATGTAGCATTTATGGCTAAGTTTGACAAGTGCTGTTCTATATTAAAAGATGTTCCATTTGGACTTAAAGCAGTGTGGAATGGTTTTTTCTTACAGCAATTGTTAGTGTCATAATGAACATCACTGCCTACCTTTCAAGCAGCAGAGTAAGGTTCAGTTCCACACTCAGGCTAGAACATCACACTAAAGCAATGAGTCCTCAGGCATGAATGTTAGCGCTTCATTCTCCCACTGACGTAACAAAATAAAGCTTGTAAGTCACCAGATGCCAAGTGCATACATGTACTGTATGGAGCGGCCATTTTCAAATACTGAATTTGAAGGGTATGAATATCTGAATCTGGCGGCATGGTGTTGCAGCAAGTAGGTGTCGCAGTCACACAGCTCCAGGGACCTGTAGGTTGTGGGTGTTCTCTCTGTGTCTGCGTGGGTTTCCTCCGGGTGACTGTCTGTGAGGAGTGTGGTGTGTTCTCCCTGTGCCTGCGTGGGTTTCCTCCGGGTGACTGTCTGTGAGGAGTGTGGTGTGTTCTCCCTGTGTCTGCGTGGGTTTCCTCCGGGTGACTGTCTGTGAGGAGTGTGGTGTGTTCTCCCTGTGTCTGCGTGGGTTTCCTCCGGGTGACTGTCTGTGAGGAGTGTGGTGTGTTCTCCCTGGGTCTGCGTGGGTTTCCTCCGAGTGACTGTCTATGAGGAGCTGGGTTTCCTCCGGGTGCTCCGGTTTCCTCCCACAGTCCAAAAACACATGTTGGTAGGTGGATTGACGACTCAAAAGTGTCCGAGTGTGTGTGTGTGTGTGTTGCCCTGTGAAGGACTGGCGCCCCCTCCAGGGTGTATTCCTTCCTTGCGCCCAATGATTCCAGGTAGGCTCTGGACCCAACACGACCCTGAACGGGATAAGGGTTAATGAATGAATGGATGAAACGCCTCATTGCACAGTAATCCTATTTGTAAGATCATGGTTTCAGTGAACAGAATTACCTCTAGACAGTAGCACAGAGTTGAAAGCGTACACAGATGGTCAATAGTTGACATCCCCTGTAGGATTGGCATATTTAAGCAGACTGCAATAACTAGTTTTAATGGTTATAAATTGCCTTTAATGGTTATAACTGATTGTAAAGACATCTGTATTGAGTTTTTAACAAAGTCAACCTGTTAATATTTTTCCATTGTTTGATATCTGATTGGCTGACGGGATTTTAGTGGTAGTGCAATCAAGTTTCTCATATGTGCAAAGTATAAGAATACAAATAAAATTCACTAACACCCTGACTTCAGAATGATTCGCCATCATAATCAATCTGGGTTCAAACAGAAGTGTTATCTAGGTTAAAATATGTGGTTTATTTTTATTACACTACTTCAAAACACCTGTGTAGAGTGTGTTTGGTTATGCAAACTTGGGCTCAGTCACTCATGCATGCATATTAAACATAGTAAAAGCAGCCTGGAGCTTTTCAAAGACAGTTTACCAAACTCAAAAAAAGTATCATCAACTAGTACAACTCTGTACTAATTTAGGATCATTTGTCCATATTAGACGTTCCTATTACTGAACTCTGTGAGGTGTGGACACTAGTGCTCCCTGGTGGTTGTAGAAATACTTGTCTTAAACATATCTAGGCCAATGATTTAATGTCTTTGCCTTTTGTAAACAAAATTGAATGCATTACAGAATGAAACTGATTTCTTTTTTTGGTCTAGGATTTTGGTCTAGATGTGGATGCATTCCAGCTCATGGTCAGAGACTGCCCCCCTGCTTTCTTCAGCTTAGCGGTGACCTGTTGTAGTGTACGTCTCACATGCAGACATTTCTAACACATTAATGTTCTGCAGGGAAATCTCAGACATTGCATTTAATATCTCTGTCTGTCTCTTAGATGAGAGCCCAGAGTCGTCCCCCGTTTGCTGTAATAGTGGCTGAGCTGGAGAAGAAAATGAGTGCTGGACAGCAGACGGAGCAGTCGGTAAAGGCTAAAGGTGAGTCAGCAAAATGCATATGCTCACTTCTGTTGATCTGGATAAAATAAATTGTCGTTAATTTAAAGCTTATGTTAAGCTGTGTGAGATGAGTAAAGCCATTTTAAAAAGGCTTTACCTTTAAGAGGTTTATTTATTCTCAACAGTTGTGGGGGTTGTGGGTTCGATTCCTGCTCCGGGTGACTGTCTGAGGAGCGTGGTGTGTTCTCCCTGTGTCTGCATGGGTTTCCTCCGGGTGACTGTCTGTGAAGAGTGTGGTGTGTTCTCCCTGTGTCTGCATGGGTTTCCTCCGGGTGACTCTCTGTGAGGAGTGTGGTGTGTTCTCTCTGTGTCTGCATGGGTTTCCTCCGGGTGACTGTCTGTGAGGAGTGTGGTGTGTTCTCTCTGTGTCTGCGTGGGTTTCCTCCGGGTGACTGTCTGTGAGGAGTGTGGTGTGTTCTCCCTGTGTCTGCATGGGTTTCCTCTGGGTTTTAATAGGAATTTGTACCTAATTATACATATAATATTTAAAATATGGCTTATGCTCTCTGTATATAGAAAAAGTCACTTTTCTGTAGCTAATTGAATTTTATAACAGTTATGATATACTTCAAACTGGGTGAATTTTTGAATTTATTATATGTTATTTCATTAATAATTTTTAGTAGATTTAAAGTGGTGTTTTGAGTACTCTGGACTCAGAGCCCAGCTCCAGATGTGTCTGATCCTCCACAGTGGTTTTACATCCAAGAAATTGGATATATTATTATTGTTCTTTGTGTTTTGTTTCATTCCCCTTTCTTTAGTAGACCCTGTTTCTCCAAGCCTGCGCTCTCCAAGCTGGAGGAGGTCATCTCTGGACGCTCCAGCAGACGGTCGTCTGTCCCGCAGCAAATCTGATGTACTCCCACCTCACCCTGCCCAAGTTACACCAACCCGGGTCAACCCCTTCTCTCAGCGCCATGACCTCAATGGTGGGCGCATAAAACTGTTTGACACACCCAGTAAATCTGTCATCTCTCTTACCTTCACACTGCCCCCACGCCCTGACACCTGCAGTCCCACCCAATGCAGGAAGGCCCCACGGCGGCTCCACAGGCGTTGTCAATCACTGCCCTGCACCGCTGAAGACATCCAATCACTGAGGAGTAACAGTGAGAGTGCTGCACTAGAATGCAGCACAGGCATAACAGGTCCCGAAGCTAATCTTGACACAGCGCAACACAATTCACCGGATATGAACAGAGACAGTGTGCTGAATATATACACCAAGATTGAGCATGATAATGTTTTCAACTCGCCGACAGACATCCTCACTGGTGACACTCACATCCTGCTTGAAATTGGCAGCAGTTTTTCCGATGTGTCTCACAATCTCCAAAGACCAAAGTTTGTGCTGGGATCACCCACCGAGCAAGAGAAAGAGCAAGGATTTTCAATAAAAGATTCCATACAGGAAGAACTGGAAGAAAAAGATGAGGAAAGAAAGGAGAGGAAGCAAGGCAATGACTTTCCAGCTGATGACTCTGGTCTCCCCTTGGATCTTGAGTTAATGTCGGTAGACCGATTAACGGAGGAGAGTATGGAGGAGGGAATGGACTGCAGCAGCTCCTCCAACACTCCAGACGATGCTGTTCCCGATTCCCCCGATCCAAAACCCTTCACTAACGGCTGGAGCCCTCCCATACTGAACGGACCCCCTTCTTTACCTCCTTTACCCGACCTCGACAACAACAACAGCGAGGTACCCCCACTGGAACTGTCGGTCAACGGTTACAATGGCACCACGACGCCCGTGACTCCTCCAGAGTCGGAGGAAGTGGTGGCTTGCTCTGGCTGCTGTCTTGCAGGCTTCAGTTTTCCGTCCATGTGCCTGCGTGGAACCCGTCGGAACCCGTACAAGAACTTAAACAGAGATTCAGCCACAAAGAGGCTGCTGTGCAGAGTCCAGCTGCCTTCACCTACAGAGCCCAGCCTCGCTCTGCCCAGCACACACACATAAAACTGGATAATGGTCATTTGACCTTGGTCTGGCACCTTATAGACTTGTAGACTAATGTGATGGACCTGTTGGCTCATGTAGTGACTGGATCCAATACACTTTTCCAATGCTCCTAACTTGAATGTTCCCTGTTGTTCCCTTTGACGGACCGGACCCTCCTGCAAGCGAATGTCTGATTAAGAATTGTTGTAAATACGATTACTCTGATGCTTTTGATGCTGCAGTTGAGCTGTTGCTGTCAGTCATATATCGTATGAAATAAGGAGGTGCTGCACATCAGTGTAACCTCACTGTAGCTCTTTATGGCGAGAGTGCTATTGATATTAATAACTTATTTTCCTTTCATGTTTGCCTTTCTGTTCTGGCACCTGAGATGTTGATTATTGTTCTGGATGCTCTTTTAAACTTTATAAAGAATGCAGCCTTTTGTGGGATATAAGAAACGTTTGTTCAAATGTATTATTTTAATAATAATTGAAAGAAATGGCATTAAAGTTTAATTTTGAACTAACTCCACTAGAGAGAGCTGTTGTGTGTTTGTCTCGCTGTCGTTCTCTCTGTGTCTGACGTATGAGTGGCTGTTCTGTGGCTCTTCACCGAGTGTGTTCTGGCTTCTACACTCATTCTGGTGAAGGTGAGCCTCCCCAGACCCTCTGCTTTTTTTTTCTTCTTTGAACTCAATACTTGCCTGTTTTTGTAAATATATTTAATCTTGTATTATAGTTATTTAAATATGTAGCGTTTAAATAACAGGTGTCATATTTAAATAACAGGTTTCAGAAGCCCTCTCTTTGCATGGTCATTGTGTAACTGTGAAGATGTCAACTTTTGTCTCAGCCCTCTGTGTCCTCTGTCTGATGCTGAAAGTGGGTGAGTTGATTTGGATTTTTAAATTTGTTTAGAATTTCATTGTTCTCTCATTATTTAATTTTTTGGGTTTTTTTTACTGTGATTTCTCAAAATTATTATTTTCTAAAATGAATTTTGGCCACGAGTTTCACATCACTTCTAACACCTGCACACAGGCCTCTGTTGCGTAGAAACAGATTTTATTTATAAGGCTCTTCATTTAATTTCCAGTGGAATGTTTTATTTTCTGAGGCTCGATAAAAGGCGACTTGTAAAACCGAAATAAACCGTGTGAGAATTCTCATTTTCACGTTTGAAAGACAAAGGCATTCAGCCTCGTTGCTTGCGTTCTCAGAACATCAGAACAGTTAACGGAAAACCTTAAGGTCCGAGACCTCAGAATCACGGTGTTTGGCTTCATTTGAGTTGTGGGAAATTTGGAGGTGGGAGACTGTCCCTTCACATGACTTTTTAAGAACTTTACTTTCATTTTTTTTAAAGATTAAAAGCTGTAATTAAGGCAAAGGAAGGACACAGTAACACAGTCTTGTTAGTTTTGTTCTTATTTAACGCAGGTGCTCAGATATTTTATTGCTAATGGTTTTTTTATATTTAGGCATTTGAAATTAAAATGAGTGTGTGTTTATTTTTTTGCTGTTTGTGTTTGTTTTAGGGCCCTGTCACTCATGCGCTCTCAGAGTCCGAACACTGGATTTGGGCTGTCACCTACAGTGGACCTGTCCTGATGATGTCCTAAAATCTAGCACTACATTCACAGTCCAGACAAAGACTCAAGGGTGTGTATACACACACACACACACACACACACACACACACACATTGTTAAACACCATCTCCCACTGATTACTGAAGGAGTGTGAACTGATAAGAGAGAATACCTTCATCTTGTAATGAATAGATCCCTATCAGTTACATTGTGATTCAGAAGTGTGAATATTACACACTGCAGAGGAAACCATGCACCGCACACATGAAAAAACAAAGACAAATAAACCGTGATGGAAAAGAAAGGCGGGGGTAAGAGGTAGAGCTGTGTTTCTGCCTCGTCTCGTGAAACTTGTAGCTTGTGGTGTAGCTCAAAGCCACAGTGTAGGCTTCATCCCTGGCTGTGTGTGTGCGCGCACCTGCTTTTGTTATCTCAGAAATGAAAAGGACGATACTCTTTTCAGTTTCCTGTGACTCAGCCTCTGTCATTGTAAAGTGGAGTTGATTCAAAAAGGGTTTTTTTTTGTTTGTTTTGTTTTCTTTTTTGAGTAAATGGGGCTTACCAGTCAAATGAAGAATGAAGATATTAACATGAATTTGCAACTTTTTTTCAACAATAGAATCAAACCAGATGTTTGGCAGATGTGTGGGAGCTGAAAATAATTTTGTATTCTGTGTTTTGAAGATATTGAATATTTTATATATTGTCCCTTTACAGTTACACTCAGAGCCTTCTTCAGTTGAACATGTGTAGGAAACGGACCCTACAAATCTACAAATATTAAATATATTTAATATTATTAAATATAAATATATATATAAATACGTGTGTGTGTATATGTGTGTATATTATGTATATGTGTGTGTAATGACTTGTGTTTTTTACTCAAGGATTTATGTAAATCAAAAAGTAAAAGTAGTTATTTTTTAATCCACTGGATAAATAGATAGTCCACCAACCACAACATCCAGCCAACAGTGTCCTGTGTCCTCTGACAAAGGACTAGAGAATGACCAAAAGAAACTGCAGCAACAGATGAGCTACTATCTCTCACTTTACATCTACAAGGTGGACCAATGCGGCCGATTTATCTGTGTCTAACAGAGAGGACAGTGAATGGAAACAGTGTTTAAAAACTCCAGCAGCACTGCTGTAGTCTGCGTGGGTTTCCTCCAGGTGACTGTCTGTGAGGAGTGTGGTGTGTTCTCTCTGTGTCTGCGTGGGTTTCCTCTGGGTGACTGTCTGTGAGGAGTGTGGTGTGTTCTCTCTGTGTCTGTGTGGGTTTCCTCCGGGTGACTGTCTGTGAGGAGTGTGGTGTGTTCTCCCTGTGTCTGCGTGGGTTTCCTCCGGGTGACTGTCTGTGAGGAGTGTGGTGTGTTCTCCCTGTGTCTGCGTGGGTTTCCTCCAGGTGACTGTCTGTGAGGAGTGTGGTGTGTTCTCCCTGTGTCCACGTGTGTGTCCTCCGGGTGACTGTCTGTGAGGAGTGTGGTGTGTTCTCCCTGTGTCTGCGTGGGTTTCCTCCGGGTGACTGTCTGTGAGGAGTGTGGTGTGTTCTCCCTGTGTCTGCGTGGGTTTCCTCCGGGTGCTCCGGTTTCCTCCCACAGTCCAAACACACACATTGGTAGGTGGATTGGCGACTCAAAAATGTGCATAGGTGTGTGAGTGTGTGTGTGTTGCCCTGTGAAGGACTGGCGCCCCCTCCAGGGTGTATTCCTGCCTTGGGCCCAATGATTCCAGGTAGGCTCTGGACCCACCGTGACCCTGAACTGGATAAGGGTTACAGACAATGAATGAATAATATATATTAATTTATTTAAGACATTGCTGGTCTTAATGCAGTTCAATAGACTCTTTAAAAGGTTAATGTATGGGTTTTTGTTGCTCATTTAATGCCTTTTGTACAATATCTAATAACTTTTAAAATATCAATAATATTTTGTAGATTTAGTTACTTGGTAACAACCCTGAACACGTGTATATTTTTCTGTGTTGTTGTTTTGCAGGGAAGAGTGGCAGAATGTTTCTGAGTGTTTCCAGACCTCCACCTACAGCTGCGATGTGTCTCAGGCCTTTACAGATTTTGTTCTTTATAAACATATAAGACTGGGACTAAACCACAAACCTGGAGACACTCAGTGGAAAACAACATTATGTGACCCACTCAAAGATTGTACGAACCAAGTCTTTACAATGATGTTTACTGTTTTGCATTCTACTGCTACTACTACTACTAAACATTCAATTAATGATATTAATTATATTTTTGATCACAGTAAAGTTTACTTTCAGATTTCAGTGTGGACATTTCTGCTGATTTTTTTTTTCCCCAATTGTTTCTGTGTATGTTTGTGCAAACACTGCTTTTTTTCTCCCCTTTTACCTTGTCTTCATTTGCCTGGTAAAATACCTTTAGTGATATTACATGAGTATAAAGCATTCCTATAGCATTCTTTTTCTTAGATTTCGGGACTTAGCTGTCGGTTTTGCTGAGTGATAAGATCTGTCTCATAATCAGTGTTTCATCTATAAAATGTTGAGCAGGGTCAAGCATATCTATAAACACAATCATCCTCGCTCTCCCCACATTGGGTTGAATGGTCCACTCTTTCTCCCATCACTTAACACTGTGTGAGCACGTGTGAACTGAGCCGCTAATGTTCCAGAGTACCATTTTTGCAACGTTTCCAGCTAGAAATTACACATCTGACAGAATCTCCCTTTGTGCACTATGTGAGTTCATATGTCAAAACATCTAAAGATGTTTCTGCGTCAACAGCACTTGCAGTTGATTAAGGCATCTCCAGTGCAGAACTGTGACAGTGTGATGGGTGTGTGTGAAGTTTCAATCAAATGTAGGCTGGATACCCCAGTCAAATCTTGAACCGTATGTTTAAAATATGTTATATTGATCAACTGAACATGAATGACATCGTTTACGTAGTAGTAGTAGTAGTGGTATTAGGAATAATACATTTATAACTGAAAAATGCTTCTGTTGCATTAACTCTAAATGATAAAATCAATCTGGGTAAGTTTTAGTGTTGTTTGTCTTCTACCACTGTGCAGCAGATGCAAGGTTCAGTCCTCCCACTGTCTCTGTCTCTCTGAAGGAGAAAGGGCTGGATGTGGAGGTGACTTTTCCCTGTGCTCCTTCTGTGTACTGCGACAGCGTAGAAGAGGAAGATAATAAAGTGGCTGTAAACTGCTGTCCCCTTGCCCAATTCATTAAGCTCAATGCCACAGTGACGCTATACAACAAACACAATGCGGCTGATACTCAGGTGTCCAATTTCTGTTCTGCTTTTGTTTTTTTTATAAATAAGGCAAATGCTGATCTTCAGAATAACGAAAGAAAGATGAGATGGTCAATGTAAATATTAGGAATGTTGAGGAAGTGGTAATGACTTGAAATAATAGCCAATTAGCCATTCACAGAGGTGAAGTATTTGTGTATGTTGTTGGGCTATATTTATTTTTATAAATTGAGTGTAAATCACCTTATAAACCTGGTTTGTAATCACTCCCACGTTCACTCATATGTAACAAACTAATGATTCTCAACAAAGGGGCCTTTGGTTTGCTGTTGCTTTTCATAACAATGGTGCTTTGCATCAAAAATATATTTATTTATTTATTGTTTTTAAGTGTATAGGTAAATCATGTATATTTTAAATAATATGTTTAATATATAATATATATTTCTGTTGAGTTTTGACATTTCTAAATGTTGCAACAATGTTATAGATGTAAATAAATTCAGCATAAAGTGTGTTCATTTAAACGGGGAGTTGGGTGATGGCTAAATGTCTTGTACATAAACATATTAAAATGAATCGGGTGAATTGCTCGTGTGAAACTATTGTATTATGTTTCTAGTTGTGGTCCGTCATGCTTTCTGTATGTAATTATTTGTCTCTGTTCTAGTCTTTCAGTGAAGTGGTCCATGAAAACTGGTTGAGACATGACTTTGGTTTTTTGATGGAGGGTCAGGAATACTGCATCGTGGCTAAGTTTGCTTCCTCCCTGCTCTCGGAACCTCAATGCGTGTACATTCCATTTTCAGGTAAATCCTGCGTTCAGGTGTGTGTCCTCTTCATTTTCAGTGGTTATGTTTTACATGCAGATGGATGATCCATTAATAATTTAATAAGTCTAATAAACCTTATATATACACCTCAGTCATTACAGTAAAACACTTGAGACCAATCAGAAAGGAAATAATAGTGGAACCTAGTGTCTACGGTGGCACAACAGGTATCGTCGCTGTAACTCAGCTCCAGGATCATGGGGCTTTGGGTTCAATCCCCACTCTGTGTGACTGTCTATGAGGAGTTTGGTGTGTTCTTCCCGTGTTCATGTGGGTTTACCCACCAGTTCAGGGTCACAGTGGTTCATAGGGTCCAGAATCATAGGGTGCAAGTGGGAATATGATGGAGGGGGCACCCGTTGTTCAAAGGAAGAGACACACCTATGGACACTTTTTTTGAGCAGCCAATACAGCTACAAACTTGTGTTTTTGGACCATGTGAGTGAACCAGGGGCACCCAGAGGAAACGAGGAGAACACACCAAGCCACCTTGAGTGAGACTTGAACCCTCAATCCCAAGGATCCTGGAGCTGTGTGACAGTGACACGAAATTGCCCAGACCGCAGAATGACAAGCAATAATGCTGTCTTTCCTCTGTGGAAAGTAGCTCCTTCAGAGGCAGCAATTATTACTTAAGTGTACAGGATCTGTATTAGAGGAAACAGAGCGTTATAACATTTTGCAGCTTCCCCTGAGGCAGTGAGTTACATTGACAACTGAGATTTCTTGCAGCACTTTCAACCAATCATGAAACAGCACTAAGTGTACAGTAACAAAACAGGAAGTTATATTACACATTTATTCTTCCAGAGACATTTCTGTCAGTCACAGCAGACAAACGCATAGGTCTGGGCGGAGCTATCCTGTTTACATTTCTGCCCAATCACACATTAGTTCTGAATCGAATGCAGTGCTGTCCCCAGAAAAATTTTGCGTAGTGAACATGCTGAAAATCTGGCTAATGCTGTCATAAACGGATCAGTCTTAATCTACATTTAGAAATTAATCATTTGGATTGGCGAAGTTTTGCATGTGAACAGAGCTAGTGTTTACTTGGTGGCAAATACTTTTTGGTGTGTGGAACTTTTCACTCTAGCCATAGGAGCACTATTAGATGGAATAACTTGGCTGTTGATATCTGTGCCCGTTCTCCAGGACGTCTGTACCTAGCAGTGCTGTGTGGAGTGGCCATTGCGTTTCTTCTCATAGGAATGATTTTGCTGTGGAAATGGTGGGCTTCATCTGACTCCAGACTCCCAAAATCACTGGTACTTTAATTTAGACAAAACTTGTTTTAGATCTGAACCCCATACACCTCCAACATTTACAACAGCTACATGAGTAAAGTAATGAAAATCTTAATTCTTATAACAGCATTGACTCATTCAAGGCATTGCAACTGTGGGGAAATCACTGCGGTGTCGTTCCTAAGATGAATCAGAGTTGATATAAAATTGGCACCAAAATACATTGTGATTAAAATGAACAAAATTTCCATAAATGACTGAATTGTTTATTATTAATATTATTCATTACCTCAAACAGTTATTTCCCAAAGACGTTGTATTTATATCAGGATCCTGAACTCAAACCTTCCTTATGACAATGAAAACACTGATGTGGAGTAATTTCTTTAAAGGCTAAGCACCACTTAATGGACCTCCATGAATATTTCACATTATTGTAGTTACTGACATATATAAGTATGAATTAAAATGAAAATAGCTGCTTAATGTGCTTTAAAACTGACAATTTTATTAAATTGACGGAAAAACCCGAGCTCTCTACGGAAATTCTTGAACGCAACCGTGACGTCACTGGTGGACAACAGCTGAACAACGCCGCGGTAAAACACCGTTATGACAGTATCTAGCTAAATAACCAACATTATTCATGACAATAGCCTAGCAATAAGCTAAACTCAAATTTAGAGGTACCGTTATTCTTGTAAATGTGATCGAAGTCGAACTCGAATTCATCCGACACTATAAACCTCCGTAATGCAGCTACGTAGCCGAGTATAATCTGAGACACCGAGTTTAGCGAGTCAAGCTAACGTTAACTAACACCAACTAAAACAGGCGAAGTGAGTGTCCTTACCCTGTTTACCTCCATGTTACAGAGGCTCTTGAACACCTTTCGTTGGTGTCCTTACATGCCCATATTGTTGGAAAAGCGCCAGTGAAATGAGCTACAGATAACGGAGTGAGCGGATGGTCCTTTCCAAAGTGCCCGTTTAAAGTTGACAAATTTAGTCCATTTTCTGGATATTTTGGGATCTTTGGGCCATTTGTGCACAGATGTCCCACTGTACATTGAATGATTGCAGCCAAAAACACACCTTTTCATCGTTTTGCATTAAATTAAGTGCAGCTTCTAGAGTTGTTGTCCACCATCTACGTCACAGGCAAGACGCCTATTAGAGTTTCCCAACACCGCTCAACGGTCTTTTAAACCTTATTCCTTCAATTAGTAAGAAATAACATGTTTTCTGACTATCAATAAACACAAGTTAGGAACTCAAATTCCACTGTATTTATTTGTTTGACACTTTCATAGAGCTGCTGCTTAGCCTTTAATACAAGACAAGTCTAAAACTTTTATTAGGAATGCATGTAGCATGAGATGCAGAATACGCAACCAACTTCTAAGACTGAACGTTGTGGGTGTGGAGAAATGGCTGCAGATTTCTTTGAAGAACCGATAACAAGAATAAAAAGAAGCTGTTATAACAAACAAATTAAACGTTAAAGAGTTTATATTATTGTTATTAAGGGTGTACTGTGCTCCGTCACTGTGTTGTACATTTTTAATGCTTCGTCATTTCCAATGTTGTGGGTGTGTTTGCACAGATGTCTCTTGCAAATATGGATCAGGAGTTTCAAGGTGTGGGTGAATCTGAGAAAATGGCTTCAGAAGAAGAAGAGAACTTAGTTATGTTGTCCTTTGTTTCCCTGTCTTCTCTTACTGAGACCCAGTCAACACACGCGTATTCCCACAGCTTTGGAAATGGATACTACTTTTCATCCATTCGGGACCGCCAGGCCGATGATGAAGAACTTGTTTACCAGTTTAATGTGGAAACGGATGGGGATGCGTCTCAAGTTCAATATCCAAGCAATCTGTATCCATCAGAAGCAGCGCATGGAAAGAGTCCAGCAGGTTCACCGGACCCCTCTCCTGTTCTGGGGAATTTCTGCATTCCCTTGAGCTCTGTGAGAGTAGCTGGCACTCACAAAGAAGAGACAGAATTGGATCGTATCCTCAAGATACCTCTGGACCTGAAAATTAGTAATGATTCTCCATAAGTGGCTGGTGGAGATGGTTCCTTTTCCATTATCACTGACTTACAGACAGTGGTTTAAGATCAATGAAATCTTTCCTGTTCCAGGCTGTAGTTTTTCCCAAAAGCCTTCAAAGAACTATTGCCATTTTCTTATGAATAAATGGCTTTTTCAGTAAAGGATGCGTGGAGCCTATTATTGATTAACTGAAATCTTTATTAAGGGCTGCCCAAACCCTACTTATGGGGTCTATAGAGACTAATTCCTGTCTTGACAAATTAGCGCTATACAGCCAAAGGTTTGCAGACACCTCTTCTCATGAGTGATTTCTGCCCACACCTGTGCACTGCCAATAGAATATGGCTCTTTGGAGCATCTGCACATGCACCAAGGGTCACCATGCATAAAGGCAAATGTGGGCTGTAGTAGTATGTAGTACGCAGTATGTAGTACCTGAACTCACTAGTGCTCTTGTTGCTGTGAGGATTTGATTGCCATGTGTTAAGACGTCTTAGGAGAGTAGAAGCTGTAACTAGAGTAAAAGGAGACAACCTACATTCAAGGAGTATTTCAATATCCTTGAAATAACATCCTTCAGAAGAAACATTGGTCAAGAAGGTGTTTAGATTAAAGTCCACAGTCCAGACTTCTGATTAGTTGGATCAGGGGTGTTTGATTAAGGCAAAATAAGTCAGAGACCACCCTTAGACTTCAATCATTTTGGGTATAAAGCTTTAACACACATATATACACTTGAATACACAGTAATACAACAATTCCCAGATAGCAACGTTTCCCGACCTGGTCAGGCCCACATCATCAATTCCCATGGTCCACTTCTCACATGGCTTGAGAGCACTTGAGCAGAGTGCTCCTGCGTTCCAAATGAGGGCCGTATTAGCAGGTACCATGAGCAATGTTACCAGTTTTTGGGAGATGTGTTTGCTGCGGCCAGCACAGCCCTATCTTTAACAAAAGTGGGCCAGATGTGACCAATTTAGTGTTTTTAACATATGGCCCACTTTTGGTTCACATGCAGTTTGGCTTGTGCTGCCAGTCGTTTGACAGAAGCCATGTGGTCTTGGTTTTTAACAGCTTAATATACATTTTCTTTTTTAAGAATTCAGTGTGTTTACTCTTTGCACCCATTACAGCCTCTAGTCATTTCACAAGCCGTGTTTCAGGTCTCTTTTTTTAAACTGCAGGGATGTTTTTCTGACGAGACCAAGGCTTTTATTGAACGTGTTGCAGGCATCAAATTCAAAATGAGTGAATATTTGCAAAATAACAACGTTTATCCATTTAAACATTTGAATATCTTGTGTTTGTGGTGTAGTCGATTGAATAAAGGTTGAAATAGATTTGCAAATCATCGTATTCTGTTTTTATTTATATTTTACACAACGTCCCAACTTCATTCTGAAGAAGTTAACAACCCCAATTCCAATGGTCTTTTTTTCCACTAGAACATCGGTTAATGTTTTCGAAAGACTCGAAGCCTGTTTCTAAAGCACCTTTTACAAATGTGCAAACAAAAAAAATGGGTTCTTGTTTAACCAGAGAATCTCTTAGGTTTTACAATGTACTGATTGTGATGTTCACTGTCCTTAATGTGCGATACTGAATCGGTGTGTTTTATTGTAGTCGGGTCAGGACCTTGTACATATGGAGTCATTTTAACGCTTATTGTTGGCGGTAGTGTACGTGTCGCCTACGTATGCTCTATGTATTCAATAAATCAAATAAATGGTCAGATGGAAAGCCCTCAATGTGTTGGACGTTGTTAATGGACTCCAGATTTTCTGTTATACGGTGGTGTGACTCATTTCTGTAGGCTGTAATAAATCCCGTCCTGTCAGGTTTACCCCCCGTGGATTCTCTTGGTCTTCTATAGCTTGTGTTGTTTTTCCATGTCTTTCCTGCCTGACTCACCGTTGCTGGTCATGGCTTCGTTTTCTGTGGCCCATGAAGCACAAGTCACTGAACGTGGTTCTGAAAACCACAACAGACCCAAAGGACCAAGCAAGTTCTCAGAAGTCCGATGCATTGCCACTGTGTTGTTGCCATGTGTGGCTTTAATTAGAAATCCCGTCCAGTTGTGTACTTAGCCCCCCACTGTGCTGTTCCAGCTTCTAGCTACGCTGAACTTTTCAAGGTTTTTTGAACTCTGATTGCTCTCCAATTGGTTCTGCTCCATCTCATGCTGTTTAATCCAGTGGAAAAAGGCTGCTGATTTGCTGCCCTGTCGTTTGGCAGTAGGGTTTTTTTTTTTATGGTTCGGTGCCACTGTGACCTTTCAGATGAAGCCTACAGCAATTTATTCCACCAGCGAATTAATGTATGCAACTTGTAAATCAAAACTAGAGATGCCAAACTTGACACCTGTGCTTGAGCCCGGTGTTTTTAAATGTCACAATTCAAGTTAACCAAAGTGAAATGCAGAAGAGACAGAGGAAACAAACACTGCTTTAATAAAGCCACAAGCCACAGGCCTGAAAAACAAGCACAAGTGACAACGTGTGGGGTGGGGGGATATCCTGGACCTGGAAGCTTTAAACTACAAGCGCAGCTACTTAGTTTCTTTTTAAAACACAGATGCCTACAGGTAACTCGTGTCTGTGGGTGTTGACAATATTTGATTTTTAATGTACTACTAATGTATTATAAATTGAGAAATTAGTATAAAATAGAGCAGAACTCCCCCTCAGTAAGATGTTAATCATTTACTAATCCAGCAACAGGGAAATTTACAATGGAGAAAATCGGTTTCCTACATAGTGGAATATATTCAGCTACACATTTCTGTTCATATACAGCACAGTAGGTAGCCATTTGTTACCTTGTGTTTTTGGTTAAAGTGAGTAATAAAGGTCAGTAATAAACTTGTGCCTTTAATGAGTTTCATTTGTGAACTGACTCAGCTGATGATTCACTCTCACCTCAAAGCTACATGAACCTTGTGAGAACATTCAAGTAACCGCTCTAATTGCTGAACAGTTGACTTGGTTCAGCTAGACACCTCTATCTCTCCACCTCTTTATTGCCTGGATCAGTCACATTATAAAAATCCTGAGCAGTTAAGTGAATAGAATTGAGCATCTTGTAAAAATAGCACTTGTCAAAGTGTGGGATATATTTTGCAGCAAGTGAACAGTTGGTGTTGGTGCGTTCAAAGCAGAAACGGATAAACTAGCGTAAGAATCGGAATGTCTTTGACAAGGGCCAATTTGTAATGGCTAAGTGACTGGACGTGGCGCTTCCCCAAATGCATAGACCTTCTTGGGGGTTTGCTGTGGCTAGAAAGCATTATTAACCATTATCCAAAAGAGGACTACCAGTGAACTAGCGAGTGTGTGTCTTGGGCACCCATGGTGACTATTGTACGAGACGTGCGAATGCTAACCCATCTGGCATATAGCTACATTCCAACAACGTTTCAGCATCTAGTTTCTTGCCCATGTAGAAGAGTCCCGGTAAACATGGAATCTCCCTGGACGTTCAAAATAGGTCTAAAAGTAGTCAATGGACGTCCAAAATCCATCTTAATAAGTTGGTTATCAAGCGGTGACCAATCGATAACGTCAGTGGACGTCCAAAACGCGTCTTTTCAGCTTTCATTTTCAACCTTAAGAGAACGTTGATTAGACGGCAGTCATTACGTTATTTCAACGTTGAATCAACGGCTAATTGTTTACTGGTGTAGACACTAATTAAAACCTAAACTAACCACAAACCATTATAATGCATCTTGAAGGGGGCAATTGTTTTTTACTGCAACAAATTTGAATCTTTTGCTGCCATTTTATAGCAACAATATGTGAAGGAACCAAAAATAATACTGCGTATTTTAGTAGAAATACAAAAGAATAAAATCAGACGTTTTAGTGAAATCTCCAAGTTAATAGCTATATTTGACCATGACATTTGTACATAAACAATGCATTATCATTTTAGATATTTATAATATTTACAGACATTATCCAGACCAAGGCCTTTCCAGTGGAGAGGGGGAAAAAAAAGCTAGCGACCTTTGTTCTTGGCACCTTCTGTCCCTTCACTCGCATTTGATCTGTCTTGCTTACATTATTATGGCAACTTCTGAATTTCGGCCACTTGCACACCTCACCTGCGCCAGTACTGTATGGGGAGAGTAAAACAGGTGAATAAACTGAGGCAACATGACACATTCCTTAGCAAGAATAAGACTGAACCATGCAATTCTATATTGTGCTGTACAACAAAGACTTTTCCAAAACAACTATTAAGTTTAATATCTCACTGACAGGACGTTTAAAGACTTTGGCTTGGTCATGTATATATCTCACTGAAATACTACTTTATTGCCAGGTGCATAGCAGTGGTGTATGAGTGAGAACTTAGAATGGAATTCAGTTCAGAGATTGGTTTAAACAGAACAAATAAAGTTGAGTGTTTTCCTTCCTCCTCTGATCACACCAAACCCCTTGTCTCACACGTACCTGAGCAAATTTGTGTATCTGTTCCACCACAGCAGCGAACAGAGCTCCCACACTTTCATCGATTAGACTCTGCATGTAATGCACAGCCTCCTCATCTGACAGGTCCAATCTGAACTTATCCTGCACCTGGAAGGAATGGAATTGAAAAGTAAATACAGGGGAACCTCGGCTTACGAGGTTGATCCGTTCCTACGTCGCGTCGTAAACCGATTTTCGGTGTAAGTCGGAACAAACGTACACACTGTACGTAAATAACATACTGTAAGCACTTATCCTATCCTAACACCTATCGTCCTCGGTCCCGAGCCGCGTAACCGTGTATTCTTCCGCCGCGCCGCGCACACCAAACACGAAGTTCACGTTACGACGTTTACGACGCAAAACCACTTAAGTCGAAACAAGGCTTTAGACAGTAAATGGGAGATGTGTCGTAACTCGGGACTGACGTAACCCGATGACCTCCTGTATCTGGTGATCTGAATGTGTGAGTGTGTGTTGCCCTGTGAAAGACTGGCGCCCCCTCCAGGGTGTGTTCCTGCCAGGCTCCGGACCCACCGTGACCCTGAATTGGATAAGTGCTTACAGACATTGAATGAATATCTGCGGATCTGTTGAAAAAAATGTAATCACCAAAACAGTGTATGTTTCATATAGTTTCACATAAACACAAACTCATTTATTCAATTACTTATTTTTATTATTTCTGAGAGCAATGTTTTGTTGCTCTTACAGTTGCAAAATAATGACATTTTCTTTCCCCAGAACAGAAATAAACTGAAACACTGGACAAAATTGCACATACCTTTTTAACTGTTTTGTCGGGCTCAAGAGCAATGTCAGGAATATTGGCATCCACCATGAGGGAGAAGAGATTCAGAATGAGGTTGGAATATCTAGAAGAAGAAAACACCACATACTTTCACTGAATAGTAGGTATGCCATAGCTAAAAACCTTTTGTTCTCATTACTTCAGGTAAAAAGCAACACTGTGGAATGATATCCTGTGATTTTTTTGCGCTTTATCAGCAACATTCTGTGCTTCAAAACAGTGGTTTTGTACGCTTAATTAGGCTTGTAGTCACAGTTATGAATAAGTTATGGTTAGACATAATGCCAGGGTTTAAGACAGAGACCTGTACTTTTTTAAACACATTTTAACATTATGATGCACAAATATGGAAATGTGAGTAGATGAAAATATCATGTTTGTATTGTACATATGGTAAAATGTACCTATGAAATAATGAACACAGAACAGAGACACTCCAGGATTATCATTAACAGACAAAGTTAACATCTATTTACAGACGATTAGAAACATAAACTGAATACAATGTATTTTAGCACAGTACCCCAGCGTCTCATACATATTCTGCTATATTTGAGTACACGAATAAATAACTTTTTACAGGTTTGAAATATCAATCAAGCTTTAATATGTTGATACAGATGAAGATCCAACTATTTATAATGTCTATTGATGCCAAATGTAATTATAAGTTACCTGCGCAGGTGGAGAAAGGCAGTGTAACACTGTTTTCTGAATTCTTGGTATTGTTCACTCTGCATGCCTCCCATGCCCTCCACCATTTCCTTACTTAGCTTCATTGGTGGAGGCAGCGGTTTGGGGTCCCGCCCCAGAATGTAGCCAAAATCAATATGGAACAGCTTCCCTGCAGGAGCGAGGAAAGGCTGAGTCATCTACACATGCAGTGCTTTATACACATTTTGGCACTATATTACACTATTAAGAAGAGGGTACAAATAACTACCAGTTTTAGTAAGAAGCAGATTGTCCAGGTGTCTGTCCCCAACACCAAGGATATAGGTGATCACACAGTAGCCAGCTGCAATACACACAAAGTACAAGCATAAAAAAACGTACACCCACAGAGGAAAGAAAACCCATCCAGAGATTTACAATATGCATTTCCCTTCATAGAAAACATATAGCTGGCTTAGAGAGGGGTCTATCTCACCGCAGCTCTTGACGTAGGTATCCATCACCTCAGAGCTGATACCATAAGGTCCTTTATCGCTAGGAGCATGCTTCCTGAAGAAACTCTGAAGAGTGGAAACAGGGGTCAGCTGTTAACAGACTCAATTTTTAGACAATATAGGGAAAGAAAATAATTCCACCACCTCTCCTTAACTGCAGGATTGGGACAAGACAACTTCTTACTCAAAACCGCAGTCAGCTAGACGACCGGATGCTATTTAAAATGGGCAACTGATTCTTCCATTCAATCCTTCTTAGCTTTTTGTCGTTCCTACCGTACCAATTCGCTAACCGTGACATGATCAGTAACATCCAAAGCTTCATTTACTGCACACCCACATTACTGAACTTCAGCAAAGGTTCATCTGAAGACGATGTTTCCACAAAGTGTTAGTCAAATAGTGCTTTCAAAGCGGGCAATTCTTGAAACCTACCCGCTCTGGTTTGAGAGTGTGGTTTTACACACAGCAGTGGAACACATTTCATCTTGTTTTGATTGAGTTTTGATTTTAACAGGAAAAAATTCCCTTAAAAATAATAATAATAGTTTGTATAAACTTGGCACTGTTCTCATCTAGTGGCTGTATTAGTCAAGTCTGTAAGTAATTACATAATGAAGGGCTTCTTTCCTGTTCCGCTCTCCAGTGTAATTCAGATTTTTCTCAACCCTGGACCTGGAGGCACACTGACCTGCACATTTAATGCTTTCTCTTCTCCCAACACCACATATTTAATTTATTATCAAGCTTTTTCAGATATGCAGGGTGTATGTTAAAGCAGGGAAACCTCTAAAATGTACAAGGCAGTGTGCCTCCAGGACCAGGGTTCAGAAACACCTGTGCATTTGAAATAAAAATAGAATCAGGTTTAAGAGCTCACTAGCACAGGAAAGTCATATAGAAATGACAGCCTTGTTTTACATCGCCCCTGTCGAGTTACTCACAAACTACACTCTATTAGTCGTCAAAATGCATTCATATGTCACACCTGAATATTGCCTTCGGTTGCAAGAACTTCTGCCACAGGAACCGACTGCACAAACTGCATAAAACCTGAAAAGGCAAACAGAAACAAGGAGGATGTATGGATTAATAAATGTATGTTGCACTCTCGCATCCAGGTTAAACTAAAGAGACTGGAGTCCAAGACTGACCATGTTTAGTGCTTGTGGCCAACACTTTGTATGGCGTTAACTTCAGGTCTAGATTCTCTTTCCTTAGCAGCTGTGGACAACAAAAGATTTTGAGGCATACAGCAAATACAGCACACCTACAAAATATGTGACTACCTCTCTATTGACTTAGTGTTTTTCTATTCTTCCAAGAAAATAATTGCACAGAATATATTTGTGATTAACTTAAGCAATCATTATTAATATTGAGGAAGGTAAAACATATGGAGTTTATTCATGGCTGGAAAATACACTGATACTCCCCATAAAACATGATATATTTTTTTTTGTCTGTAAACCATTTTCTAAAATTAATTAATTAATTAATTAATTATCTGTAACCACTTATCCAGTTCAGGGTCGCGGTGGGTCCAGAGCCTACCTGAAATCACCCTGAAGGGGGCCAGTCCTTCACAGGGCAACACACACACTCACACCTACGGACACTTTTGAGTCGCCAATCCACCTACCAACGTGTTTTTGGACTGTGGGAGGAAACCCCACGCAGACACAGGGAGAACACACCACACTCCTCACAGACAGTCATCCGGAGGAAACCCATGCAGACACAGGGAGAACACAGCACACTCCTCACAGTCAGTCACCCGGAGGAAACCCACGCAGACACAGGGAGAACACACCACACTCCTCACAGACAGTCACCCGGAGGAAACCCACGCAGACACAGGGAGAACACACCACACTCCTCACAGACAGTCACCCAGAGGAAACCCACGCAGACACAGGGAGAACACACCACACTCCTCACAGACCCTTCTAAAATTAATATTATTAGCTATTTCTATTGCAGGTATACTAAACAAGTTTTCAACTAAGAACACAAAGTTAACCACCAAAAGGCACAAAGACCTACATGTGAATGTTTGTGTCCATCTATGTGTGTATATAATGGTGTCAGACCTTGTCCATCAATGAGATGATCTGTAGTATAAGCTGATCTTGTCGAAGGTCGTCTCCATGTTTAAAGATAACAGGATACTGCTCACCATCTTCAGTCTTAAAGATAAGCTTAGCTGGCATCAGAGCACTCTGGGTGATGGAGTCAATAAAAGAAGAGTGAGAGAGACAGACATAGAGAAGGTTTATATAAAAAAAACATTCAAAGTCAAGGCTGTCAGCTTTTCCCAAATAGTGGCAGCACAAATCAAACCACAGGAGACCATGAAATAAAGGAACAGAAGGATGGTCTGATTAAAAAAGTAAGGAAATATATGATAAATCTCTACCTTGAAAAGTGTGGCGGTGTCTGGTATGATTCCTCTGATGCGAACCTGAGGCTCCAGTGGGAGAGGAATAGGCTCAATCTCAGAAAGACTCACCTTTTCATTATCGGCCAACAGAGCCTGCAACCTCTCCGTCTGCAAGGAAATACACACTTGTGAAATACAAAAACGTATAATTGAGTTGAAATAAAATAAAAAAAGATAATGTAGATTGAAAAGTTTCAAGACAATATAGACAGATATGTCTTTATTGGAGCATTCCTATTGGCTGCTTATAATGTAATACACTAAAGAAAGCCATAGAACTGGCTTGTGATTCACATATTCACCCACACAAAATGTCCCTCAAGGTGTCCTATTCAATAATGCAGTGTCCTTCTTTTTTGTTACGACATGTGTTTAAGATACCCATATATGTGGCAATGTGCTCCATGTGTATGATATGTTAGGATCTGTAAAGGCCTATTCACACCAAGTCTGAAAAAACCCCACACATCACATTTTGAAAACAAACACACATTTTAACAGTGTCCTTCACACCAAGTCTGAAACTGGCAAAGTGCGACAATTTGTCAAATTTTTAATTAGAACCTTTTTAATTTTCTGCGTTTAACGGATGCGTTAAAAATCAGGCTGACCAATCAGAGCGCTGTTGTCATGGTTACAGACCAAGCAAATTAGCAGGAAGGCTAATTCCTGTGATTGCAGAGCGCTGAGACGGAAAACATGTCGGACTTGGCATGAAGGTTCCACTACGATAAAAATCGCATTCGTATTTATGTGCGAAAAAAAAATCATACTCGGTGTGAAGGCTTTATGCCTGAACCTTAACTTCAACCAAAACCAAAAACACTGTTTTAGTTTGTCTACAACAGTTCTAAAAATTCTGTTATATCCAGAGTTAGTGAGGTTTATGTGTGTGATATTTACCTTTTTCTTGCGATTGCCACTCTCTCTCTGAACAGCCTTCATGAGCTGTACAAGCCTGTCCACAAACGTCTGCTGTGCTGCCAACAGAGAGCGCATCACTCTCACATTCTTATCCCCCTGAGAGAGAAAGAGAAACACATCAATTTTCATCAAGTTCTATGATTTTTACCTAGGGAAATAGATAACAAGAAATATGTGATTTAATACATAATTGCAGTTCAACCCAGTTCATTCACACGTGTGTATTAGTGTGTATCTAACCTTGAGTAGAGCCTGACTGAATCTCCTCATCACATTCAGATACATGTCATGTGTTTTTGGGTCTCTCTGCTGTGTGTCCTGGTCTTCACACTCCACAATTACATACCTTTTAAAGAACAAACACACACAGACACACATATGGTTTGTCAAGCAAGAAGCACACTTTGTGTGTCATTTGTGCAAGCACAAGTGGAAAATTATTGATTGTGGATGAGTATGTTTACCAGTATAAGTAGTTGGCTAGCGTTGAGTTCTTACAGGCACGTGATATAAGAAAGGTACATAGATCCTGCTGCAGAATACACATCATATATACACACAGTTACCAACCATCACCATCATCCCTCTATTCTTCTAAAACACACATGCCTCATTTCTACAATGATTGTATGCACATGTACCTTAAAATGATCAAGTGAAAAGGTGTAACATCAGTGTTGTGATTTACAAACTATAGACATGAGGAGTTAATGTGATGAAAACAATAAAAACAGGTTGCCAGAGTAATTAAGCACATGTGCAATATATGAACACTAAAGTTTTATATACAGGGTGGGCCATTTATAAGGATACACCTTAATAAAATGGGAATGGTTGGTGATATTAACTTCCTGTTTGTGGCACATTAGTATATGGGAGGGGGGAAACTTTTCAAGATGGGTGGTGACCATGGCGGCCATTTTGAAGTCGGGTGTTTTGGATCCAACGTTTGTTTTTTCAATGGGAAGAGGGTCATGTGACACATCAAACTTATTGGGAATTTCACAAGAAAAACAATGGTGTGCTTGTTCTTTATTCTTTCATGAGTTATTTACAAGTTTCTGACCACTTATAAAATGTGTTCAAAGTGCTGCCCATTGTGTTGGATTGTCAATGCAACCCTCTTCTTCCACTCTTCACACACTGATAGCAACACCGCAGGAGAAATGCTAGCACAGGCTTCCAGTATCCGTAGTTGGCCGACTTCAAAATGGCCGCCATGGTCACCACTCATCTTAAAAAGTTTCCCTCCTCCCATATACTAATGTGCCACAAACAGGAAGTTAATATCACCAACCATTCCCATTTTATTAAGGTTTATCCATATAAATAGCCCACCCTGTATAATTGAAATGCTAACTGTAAGACAAATTAAATGTAAAAATTACAGTACATTTTATAAAACAAGCCCCAGATATCTCACCTCCAGATTCTCTCCATCGGTGCTCTCTTTTCCTTTCTGTGTGCTGGGGGCTGTCATAGCAGCTGATGATATCTGAGAACTGATCCAACATAATTTCCTTAATTCCATAGTTCCACATACACAGATCAATCATAACTTTATGTCCACCTCCTTCTTTCTAAACTCACGATCCATTCTCTCAGCTCCACTTTGTAGTTTTACAATTACAGAGTGGAGTACATTTGTTGCTCTGTATTCTTTGTTTGCCCCCTTTCAATGGTCTGTTCTTCAACAATCAGGACCACCACAGTGCAGGTATGATGGAGCTAAGAGAATGGACTGGGAGTATAGAAACAAATAGGTGGTCATAATGTTTTCGATTTGTGTTACATTTCTGGATTTAAATCTCATACAGATCTCCAAAAACTGTAGCCAAAATCATCTAATGTCTGAATTCTGCCAGTGTTTGATCATAAGCTAAAAGCAAGTCTATTTGACCCAACAATTCAAAAATCATTTGATGCATTTAGGCATTCAAAAATCAGTGTGGGAATGCCTGATTGCACTGATGCTGCAAGGTAAATATAGCTATCCAGTGAAGCAAACTTCAGACAGAAAACATGTCTTTTGACTATATTGGAATATACTGTTGCTGTGGGAAGTTTTATCTCCATTTTTGAAATTTTATTTTTTGAAAATGCCATATACACCATATATATTTTATCAAAAATTATTGACAAGTGCACCACTAGAAATGAATAAGAACCATTTTACTTTAACTTACATTAAAGTACATTGACAGAGCTTTTTAGTGCCTTACCTGTCCACATCACCAAGAGAAGAGCTCTCAGCTAGGCCTCCCTGGCTGTCCCTCTTAGTGCCAGGTTCCAGACCACCCTGGATATCATTAAAATTCTCATACTTCAGAGCCTGAACCAGCTGCAGCAGGTACATTAACAGATCCTACACAGGGAGACAATAATTTAAACGGTGACTGTAGAATTGTGAGATCAGCCTTGACATGAAATTTATTCATGGGTTGGGGCCATGTGATTTTTTTTTGGCATGGGTGCCATATTGGAGACCAGCTGTGTAAACAGATGGGAATGATGGATATATTTATCTCATACACAGCTCCTCTCCCTGTGCTGGAGAGAGAGTTACAGTAGGCAGAAGCACAGAGGCCCACAGGATTCCACAGTGTCGCACAATGAGGAGAAAAATTATTTTATTTTTAAAATTATTTTATTTTATAAATTATTATATTCTATTAGCCATATTAGCATTTTTGTCATAGGGACTAATTGAACACTGTTAGCGCGTTAGTTGCCAATGCATTTTTCTGCTCTTTTAATCAAATCTGATTAATTTATTCATACACAGATTATATACAAGCTTCAGTGATCGTTTTATTTAACAAGGGTTTTGTTTTAGTGTATAGGAAGCTACAGATACAAAACAAGTATTATTCTGTCTAATACTTTTCCCCTGTTTACAGGGTAAATAAACTGATCCTGCTATCCCTACACTCAGAGTGAAACTTGGAGGATAATGTTTTATCATGACGGTCTGTGGCCAATCCAATGTCTCCCTACACCCACTATGTATGGAGTATTATGCTATTTAATTTGAAGCCTGAGCTCTTCTATATTGACTGACAGAGACCAACAGGACTCTGTTTACAAACGTGGCATGGATAAATAGATCAGGGATGCATACTTATATGTCTTTAACAGTTCTTTTAAGAATGTTGAAAGAAACAATAAAACAGTTAGTTGTGTCTGAGTAATGAGTAAGTACTCAATATGGCGGCTACTACCCACAGTCATGCCACCCGCAACCCATGGATTTTTGAGTGCGACTAAAATAACTGATGATAAATGCAAACATTATGTATGTAACATGTTATAAAGCATTATTTTATGAACAGAAAATCAAACAGATGAAGTCCACATGAGATTTTCACCTCATCATCGGCCTGCTGCAGACGAGCCACAGCGTAGCGTCTGACGGTGGGGTTGGTGAATTGGGAGGAAAGTAGCTCCAGAGAGTCTTCCACATCCATGGGCCTCCACTTCCCCAACAGTTCCAGAGCCTGCTTTGCTTCCTGTGGTAATGCCCAGTTCACACACTTCAGGAACTTAGTCAGGGCCTGAAACATTCAAAGGTTTGCATTGGAGGAGAGAATGAATGTATTATTCATTAGGAAAAAAAGGTGACTCTTTCCAACTAAGTGAAACCAGATATGTATGTATGGATGGATAGAAGGACAGCTGGAAGAAGCAGAATAAAGTCTGTCTAAAACAGAAACGACACACCAGGGTAGGGATGGGCGATATGGCCTTAATATAATATCACAATATTTGAAGGTATTTTCACGATAACGATGTCTTTGGCGATATGAGGAAACAATAAAAAATACTTTGATTAATTTTAAGAACACACTACTACAACAAAAAAAGTGTTATTTTATTATTAATTATATTAAATATATATAGTATATATTAAAAGTATTAAATGGCTTTATTTATTAAATCACTGTGTCTAATTCATGTAAAGAATGTATGCCATATTATGGCTAATTGCATGAAGTCGTTAGGTAAACATGTTAGAATATCACGCTATTGACTTTTTAAAATCGTTTTAAAAATGATGACAATATTATTGCAAACGATACGATATGGCACAGACCTACACCAAGGGTCTTCAAACTACGGGCCACTGGCCATATACAGCCCCTGCTTTCACTTGCCTGGCCCCTTTAACTACAGCAGCAAAGCATGTTGTCTGGCCAAGGGCATAGATTTGGGTTTGCCACCAACTACGATGGGCCACTTCAAACCACTTCTTTTGGAGTTTTAATATCTGCACTTTTCAGCGAGAAGTTTTCCCTGTGCACTCACACACGTGTGTACTGTAAAACTCAATGTAGATGGGTAAAGCCATCCCGTACTCCACAGTGACTTTACATGGATCATTTACATGGGATCATGTTACCATATAGACAGCACTCTAAGATTTCCTAGATCAGATAAACTATGCACCTCAAGGTTTTAGCACACGCATATCCTTGATCTGATCTTGTTTATCTTCAAACAGGACTAGAGAACAGCAAACAATTAGTACTATGCTATACTACAAAAAGGTGATAAGGCATTATGTGCAGTTTAGAGTCATAAAAACATTTGAAAGTATAGTATATATACCACAAACTCCATGTTATATGAAACCTGCGAAAAACTGAATGTTACATCACATAAATTCATCCCTTGTAGGTTTATTAACAAACTGCTTAGCAATTTGTATTTAGAAAAAAACTGATTACAGAATGACTTGTCCTGTGTTTGAGAAACCAACCACAATATATTAATAATCATCATTATTTGCACTTCATAGTATAGGAGGGAACGATTCATTGTTGTTCAACTAAGCCAGGGGTCGACAACCTTTACCACTCAAAGAGCCGTTTGGACCCGTTTCACACAGTAAAGAAAACACTGGGAGCCACAAAACCCTTTTGAAATTTTAAATGAAATAACACTGAAATAACAGGGTTTTTTACCTTTGTGCTCTGTATAAACAAACTACACTGTGTTACATTTATGAAATCAATGAACGACTGCAGAGAAAATGAAATAACATTTCTGCAGGCAACAAAACATTTTTAACTCTGAAAAAAAGACGTTGTGTTGACGGTTAAGTAAAATACTCAATGTCTATTTGAGTCCCTGTAGTAATGAAAAAAAAAAACACTGACATTAATGCTGCACAAACCTTTTCCTGAGTAGTGAGGTAATATCTGAACTTCCACACAAGATCCTGTTCCTCTGAGCTCAGCTGCTTGGTTGGTGGGTAGCTGACAATGATCTGTGGACATAAAAACATTTTATAGAAAAAAAATAAGCTCATAGAAATTAGGAGCAGTAAGAAACTAAAATACTTGGCTATAGACCCTCAGTAACGTTTACCAAATTCAACAACTATGTTAATATAAGTCTAGTCAAATCTAGTCTAGTACTGTTTTCAAGATATTTGGATTTATTTCTTACATACAGTAAAAAGACAAACATTAGCAAACAAGTTCATATACACCAAAAACAAACAGTATACAGCAAAGAACTAAGGACCCTGCTTTGCTCTCTTATTTAACAATAAAATTGCACCAAGAATAAAATAATTCTTAAATCTATTGCAGCGTATTTTCAGAAGACTATAACGTCAACCTGATGGAAGAAGTTGAAACTCCCCCTTCAAGGGATGATCACAATAATTAACTCAGCTTTGTTCAATATATATATATTGAACAAAAGGTCAGTGTGTATGAAATTTGGAAGACATGTTCTTCTGAGATTCCACATCTATTACAAACAATGGAAAGTAATAAAGCTCTGCCCATGATTTAGGATCTACTGGCTCCATCAGGAGCTTAGTGTTCAGTGTCTGATAACTACCACTTACAATATAGACAGTAATATCAGCCTTGTGAGATCAGCCTTGACATGAAATTTATTCATGGGTTGGGGCCATGTGACTTTTGGCATGGGTGCCATATTGGAGACCAGTTGTCTGATTTTGTATTGTAAACAGATGGGACTGATGGATATATTTATCTTAAACACAGCTCCTCTCCCTGTGTGCTTCTGCCTACTTTAACTCTCTCTCCAGCAGAGGCCCACAGGATTCCACAGTGTCGCACAATGAGGAGAAAAATGGCATTATATGCTATTAGCCATATTAGCATTTTTGTCATAGGGACTAATTGAACACTGTTAGCGCGTTAGTCGCCAATGCATTTTTCTGCTCTTTTAATCAAATCTGATTAATTTACAATATAGACAGTAATATCATAATCAAACAGTTATGACATTCCACAGAAATTAACATTTATATCAAATGCAAACAAATACTGAAAAAGGCTGTTTTTGAAGTTGCAAACTATCACCCACTCAAATTATAGAAGAAAGAAATCAGTACACACACACACACACACACACACATTATATATATATATATATATATATATATATAAACCAATATCCTGTGCTTTTCTCACATTTCAGTTATTTAATGTTATTCAAGTTTTCAAATCTTAATTAAAAATTTAATAGAAATATAACTATGCATTAATCTGTGCACTTCAGACCTATGTATTTCACCAGCAGCATATGACTTCAATGTGTTGAGTTTACATGTACACCAATCACTCAAGGGCTTACTCTCACTCACATTGAGCTGGTCTCTTGTGGCAGCATTCGGCTTCAAGTCGTGATCAGACGGTCCACTCCGCAGACTTCGGGCCAGCTTGTGATGTTTGCTCTCCACCAGATTCTCCTACAGTACAGACATCACAAGATCAGCATATCCCAAACGAATGCCCGATGAACACATTACGTTTTCAACTGTACATCCAGTTTTAAAGAGCTCTATACTCGACTCACCATGCACATTTGTGGATCAGGGACTTTAACAATCTCTGAACTGGTCAGCAAAGGGGAGGATTCATCCCCATCCTGTAGAAACAAGATCAATTACATGTGACTTTGAAAACCCTGGTCAAAGTCCTTATAGGTAAGTCTGTTCACTCAATAGTCGCCCAGGCAACAGCCCCAGGAAGTGATTTACAGACATGCAAAAGTAGGTTGTACTTGGAGAAGCATCTATATAAAATAATTTGATGTTTGTCACCAAAACTATTTAAAAACGTATAAACTAGGTGTTGGATAAATCCATGTACTGTGTCTTGGGAAACTAAAACACATATGAGACAAGGGGAATATTGCATTGCCTTTATATTTTCACTGAAAATGTACAATGGGACAAATATGGCATGAATATTTTACTTGTGTTTTAAGAATGAACTGTTTGACAGTTATCTTATAGGGGACATACCTTTTCATAGTAAACAATACTGTATTCTCTCTCTCCGCTCCTGACTCGAGGGAATTCTACCATGAGGTACATGAAGTTGGAACTACGTTTCTCACTCTGAAAAGAGAAACACAGCATATTTGAGTTAACACAGGTTTGGCTGTTAACATATCACTGACCCTCCTTTCAGCCCAGGTAACTGGCTCTGATGCCAGGCTTTCATGTGTTCTAAAATTAACCTCATGATATTTCAAACATTACTTCTTCGATTGCATCTCACCTCATTAATCATCTCAATTTCTCTGAAGGTCAAGCGGTCCAACCAGTCCACCTTCACCATGTGTCCCTGTCGATGAGCTTTTGTCAGCTAGAGAGAGACATTGGAGGGGAGGGGGGGGACACAAATTAGTGATGGACAAAGAAGTTCAAACTTTAACCGTGGAAGAAGCCTGTTGTGTAAACAGAGCAATTCATTGTGCCAACAAAACACAGCGTCACACATGCATTCAAACTTTTAAGTCAATCAAATCACTCAGTGAGCGGCTCACACGTCTCCTACTAGAGCACGGTTAGTAAGATTCCACATTTGTTAAAGTACAAAAGTCAAAGAGGCAAAGAATGGAGGTGGTCAAATTGTTAAGTGGCTTTGAACAATACTCGTATAAATTAATCTGATATTTTAATTATTTCATGAAAATTTCATATTTGGAAAAAATTAATCCTTTTTAAAAATTAGTTTTTCTTGGATAAACTACACCCAAATAGAGGTAATTATGCTCCTGAAAACAGATAGTTTTAGAAGAGGGATTAAATATGTAGTTCAGGACTGAGGTTAATTCAGTACATTTTATTGCAGTTGGGATATATATCTTGTCAAATCAAAAAAACTCAAATTAAACCTCTCATATGATTAAAGTGCACAGTAGGACATCAGCATCAGCATATTTCATTCCTTTTCCCTGCACTTTTGCGCAGCAGGTAGCGTCGCAGTCACACGGCTCCAGGGACCTGGAGGTTGTGGTTTTGATTCCCGCTCCGGGTGACTGTCTGTGAGGAGTGTGGTGTGTTCTCCCTGTGTCTGCGTGGGTTTCCTCCGGGTGACTGTCTGTGAGGAGTGTTGTGTGTTCTCCCTGTGTCTGCGTGGGTTTCCTCCGGGTGACTGTCTGTGAGGAGTGTGGTGTGTTCTCCCTGTGTCTGCGTGGGTTTCCTCCGGGTGACTGTCTGTGAGGAGTGTGGTGTGTTCTCCCTGTGTCTGTGTGGGTTTCCTCCGGGTGCTCCGGTATCCTCCCACAGCCCAAAAACACACATTGGTAGGGGAATTGGTGACTCAAAAGTGTCCGTAGGTGCGAGCGTGTGAGTGAATGTGTGAGTGTGTTTGTTGCCCTGTGAAGGACTGGCGCCCCCTCCAGGGTATATTCCCGCCTTGCGCCCAATGATTCCAGGTAGGCTCTCAACCCACCGTGACCCTGAACTGGATAAGTTCTGTATCAGTATTGACACTGACATATGCATAGGAATACAGTGGACATAGGCACAGAATTTAATTCTACATTAGTTATCATTTTTTAACAAATATACTTGTTCACACTATAGATAATAAACCATGATAATGACTGAAACATATAATATTGCCCACCTATGTTTTCAAATTAAACAATGCAGATAATTGCATGTCTAACTCTCTGGTTTGTTACAGTGATGAAGCTTCAGATGATTCATAGCCACTTTAGACACTTGGTTAACTTTTATTTTATTTACAGTGTGATCATACAAAGAGAAATCCATTCTAAAAGGCAAATCAGTTACAGAAATTGAATCAAATTGCTGTCCACAGGCAAAGTTTCCATATCAAAGAGCAGATATAACCACAATGAATGCATACCGTGGACCGAACATTAAGGAGAGAAGCTTATAAGCTCTCAACCACATCCATTATAGGAATAAACACACTGCTTGACATTCAAACAATCAACCATTCAATCACACATTTAGGGCCTGTCACACCAAGCTGTCAGATGCTGACTACTTAACTAATCCAGGAGTACATGTCAACTGGCCTCACCCTCATTGGCTAGGCAGGAAGGGTCAATTTGAGTGTATATTTTTACAAGAGACTTACAAGAGACAAATATTAGCTGAAAGAAGGGCAATCATTGTTCCACATTTGTCCTGCATTTGAGGGTAGTTCTGTCATCCGTTTGGTGTGCCTGGGCCATCACACAATCACACATTCAGCATTCCTGTCCTGTGTTTACTCTTATACTCACATCACTAAGTAGCTCCAGGTCTGGACCCTGGAACAGATAGCAGTTAAACCATGACCTTTCATATCTCTCTCTCACTCACACTAGATAACTTACATTATCTAAAACTGTGTGAATACAGTCCTTCTCATTGTTCCTCCACTCATTCCTTTCACAGGAGGGATCAATTTTTAAAGATATAGTGCAACATTCCGCCATATTAACACACGTATATGTGTTTCTAGATGTAGCTGACTGGATCATAAACGGCCACAGCAACCTTAGTGTTGAGGTGTAGGAACAATTTTGTGGCTGCAGGTAGGAAGAGTGTGTGGTGGGCCCTATGTGAAGGTCTAGGATATTTTACCTTATTTTATCCTGTGTATGATTATAATTATGTTCCCACTCTAACCTTAGCAAGTCTGCCCATCTGATCCTCAGTCAAAGTGCTGCTGGTTCTGCCCGGCGTACAGGTGGGCTCTCCTCCGTCACCTTCCACCCCTGGCCAGACCTTCAGATCATGCATGCCCTGCCGGAACATTCTGAAATGAAGGACAGGAAGGGAGGCGTTAATAGGCATAAAGAAATACACTTTTTTTCCCTAAAGTTGTGCCCAGGTGCACTACATTGTTCCCTAAAGAAACATAATTTAACTAAATAATTTAAGCCCCTAATGAAAATCATTAGAAATAATCTTTTAGTCATTGCTGTATTACATGTTTGTGTAATGGAATCTCACCCATATTTCCCAAACAGGGTTACAGTGGTGCCTCCTACAGGCGTAGCCCGACCTGGTCCATAAACGTCCCACACAGTCAGAGCTACCTGAGCACTCTGAGGCAGGTCAGGATATTTCACTGGCAACCGTAGCCATTCATTCCAGCTACAAACAAAAAACAAACATGCCACAAGATGAATAAATAAAATAATCAAACATATACATTCATTATAATTTATCTTTTTACTGTTTCACAAATACAAAGTCTATGTGAGGTAAGGGACACCGAGTAACTTGCTTTTAAATAAATAGTGTTTATGCCCTCCTTTTTTGAATCCACTATAATATCTGAAACTGACTAAGAAACCAACCTTAACATTACCATGATAGCTCAGTGAGAAATCATATTTACTAAATATCATTCATTCATTATCTGTAACCCTTATCCAGTTCAGGGTCACGGTGGGTCCAGAGCCTACCTGGAATCATTGGGCACAAGGCGGGAACACACCCTGGAGGGGGCACCAGTTCTTCACAGGGCAACACAGACACACACACATTCACTCACACACTCACACTTATGGACACTTTTGAGTCACCAATCCACCTACCAACATGTGTTTTTGGACTGTGGGAGGAAACCGGAGCATGTCTGCATGGGTTTCCTCCGGGTGACTGTCTGTGAGGACACCACACTCCTCACAGACAGTCACCCGGAAGAAACCCACGCACACACAGGGAGATCACACCACACTCCTCACCGACAGTCACCCGGAGGAAACCCACGCAGACACAGGGTGAACACACCACCCTCCTCACAGACAGTCACCCGGAGCGGGAATCGAACCCACAACCTCCAGGTCCCTGGAACTGTGTGACTGCGACATCTACCTGCTGCGCCACCATGCCGCTACTAAATATCAACCTCACCCAAAATCAGCCAACATATGTTTGTTGCATAAAGTAAAAACATTTTACACTAAACCTATTTGGGCGACCCACTATGTAGCATACACTGGGTCATTTAGGAACTACAAGGCAGTTATTTTCTTTGTCTCAGACACTTACATGTTGCACTTACAAAAATCATAAACAACCATTTAAATTATATATATATATATTGTAAGCTATTTTTTTGCTGCTGTACAAACTACTGCTCCATTAACCTCTGAACAAAATACTGAATATATTCAATTGCTCTACAGCACCCAAAATGGAGGGCCAGACTTCTTTAGTTTACTTACTTCCAGCGGGTACTGAAAGCTTTATAAGATGTACGAACAGGTAAGGCCAGTGGCTTTCCTTCTGCAAACACCTGGCAGGTAACATACAGGTCAGAGCAGTTCTCCTGGTAGAGGCCAGAGAAACGTAGCATTGGGTCATCCAGCAGGGATTTGTAGCTCTTCTGCTCACGCTTGCCCTCCAAACTACCTCTGCAAAAAACAAACAAGTTCTGAGAAGAGGAACATTTCTGAGATATGCATATATCATTTCATAACTCTGTGTCTTCTGGGTCTAAGAGGGAGGGGGGCTCATGTTACAGAGCAACAACACAAGCCTAACAGGTTTACGGATGTGAAGACCTTCCTCTATAAGATTTCTTATTTCTTGCAGCACTGCCAACTTAATTAACTTAAATAATAACTCTTTCCTTCAGACAGTTACTTAATATAAAAACATACCATCTTATTAAAATAATGTCTTGCATCGTTCAAAGTATTAACATTTAGAAATATGACTTATGTTCTTGTAATTAACGTCTCAATTTGACGCCCGTTTTATCAGTAAAACATTGTGGGCATAAACCACTATCAAACCAATATTTCAACTAAAGTTCCCTCAGAACTGCATTAAAAACAAATGCAGATTTGACACCACTTAATGACTTAATTATCATGTGATTCGTAATATTTTCATGTGATGTTTAAACAATTTAACCATTCAAAACAACAGATTCTGAGCACAGCTGATGAATCAGCTTCAGTGTATGAAATTAAGCACCACCTGCACGTGCCTTATTTACATGAGGCATGTCCTAATAGTGACCCAATGACAAGATGGAATTCAGACGCTCGTGAGCCAATGGTTGTGATCATAAGCGGAGCTTAAATGTTGAACACTTAATGACCAAAATTTTAAATAATGGGGGGGAGATGGTATAATGTAAATACACATGCTCAAATTCACATATACTCGTACCAGCTGAGAGTTTGATCACAGACGTATTCCCAAGATGAAACTGATTTTTCATGTGCTAATGTTTAATTGGGATTTGGCCCTACGTTACTTTAATGAATGAAGGTTAAAGCATCCAAATAACTTTCTGGAATGTTTGTGAAATACGTAAAAAATGCAGATAAATTAATAAAAGTAGTAAAAACAATACTTTGTAAAATAATGAACAGAGAAGATACTGCTCTGTGAAGCATTCTGAAATTACTCTTACTTTTTTTCCACTTGGTTGTAATCAACATTATTGAAATAAACACATATCCATTAACAGTGTATTGGTGATGGAACAGCAGTGAGCAGAAGTGTGGATACTCGGCCAAATGACAAGTTCTCTACATTCTCCACAGGGCACAGAAAATCATGGCGTCTTCTGCCACTTTAGTGAACACTTTTCTTCACACTGCACCTGTTTCCTTAGTTGAGGGATCACTAAAATTTAAGATAAAAATTCAGCAACTTAGCAGTGCCTTACACTGTAAAGAAGTGTGCTCTCTGTTGAAGATGCCTTTAATTACTATTTCTAAGTCAACAACACATTACTTTTCAGACTCTTGTCCGCAGGTGTTTAACGGTCAGTTAGAGTTAAGCATTTAACAGACCCACTTCTCTCAGAAAGCTATAACGGCTGTACAGTGAGTCTGACGAATAGCATCAAAACAATGACTCAGGAGGAAACACTTACATCTTCAGCTGAACATTTATGTCCAGGTCGCAGCTGTAAACATAGTTAAACTTGTCAGTGTCCATCTTCGGGTATTTAAAAGCTTCAAAGAAACACTGTGTAAGAAAACCGTGTGGAAATCTAAGATAAAGGAACTTAAACTGATACTGAAGCTGCAGCAGGCCTCACAGCGAGAGAGAGAGAATGTATTGTGTCTCTAAAGAGCTCTTCTGTGAATAAGGGGATGTGCTGACGGAGCCCGAGGATGAGACTCTGGGCTGAAGCGAAGTTACGGAGTAGAGGGAGAAAGTTTAATGCTGCTCTGCGGTTCCATGCTATGCTCCGTTTTTACCGAGCTCAACAGAACTGTTATTAAAAAACAAATCCACACAATCGAGCACAGAGCTTTGCGCCGGCTCTTACAGTTCGGCCCGCCGATCTGATACGATTAGTTCTGTCTGGGTGAACGTCTGGACGGAAAGTGAAGAGGGACAAACTTCATAGAAAAAGAAAACTACGGCAAACGCCTATTTGTATCAGGTTTGGTTCTTAGTGAATTGGACGTGTATTTAAGAACTGTTGAAAATGTGTATGGATTTATGAAAGATTAATAATATTTTTGTATTAATACAATATTATTTTGCTGTTTTATTATACCATCACACATTACAATAAAATTACACACAAATCACCACGTAAAACTACACAAAAATGAGTACATATAAATACATCTAAAAGTTGCACATAAACATTTAGTACTCTGGTAAGAAGAAACAAAAACAGAATTTGGCAATAATACAGTTTGAAAAATTTTAATTAAGTTTAAATTTATAGTTTATATAAGTTTATATTTGGGCTGTGTGAACCTACAGTTTATGGAGGACCAAACCTTCCAAAAGTAAAATAAATAAATAAATAAATAAATACAAGTGGAATTAAAAAAGAAAACAAGAAGTGAGGAATATAAAAATAAAATCAAATGAATTAATTAATACTTAATTGATTAATATGGGATATAAAACCAATAAATACATTTTGTGCATATACTCAGTATATTTATTTCTGGAATATATATATATAAATGACTTTTTTATAATTATATTTTTGTTTAATGTACTTATCCATTTATTTATTAAATTTATTCATTTTCTATATAGTCATATGCTAATGAAGGGCCATGTTTTTCACCTTCAGGCTTAGCAATCAACTCCAGAACAGAGCAGTAGAGTCTAATAGAAGTGTCTGAGAGCACAAATGTCAGGGTGAAGGTTGGTGTTGGATGAGAAAGGCAGCTGCTCGACCTCAATGAAATGGAGTAATATCTGTCATGTGGCATTTATGTCCTTGGAGTTCGCCCAGCTACAGTTTGCATGACATCGCATTGCAAGACATGTACAATTGATCTATGGCATCAGGCATCGATACACCAATAAGAATGTTTAGACTCAGTAACATTGATGGACAGCCCCCTTATTATTATATAAGAGCAAGGAAAATGGAAACATAAATAGTTATAGAAATAAATTCATGCATTGTCTGTAACAGCTTATCCAGTTCACAGTCACGGTGGGTCCGGAGCCTACCCGGAATCATTAGGCACAAGGCAGGAACTCACCCTGGAGAACGCACCAGTCAATAAGGCAACACAGACACACACACACACTTTTGAGTTGCCAATCCAACTATCAATGTGTGTTTTTGGACCATGGGATGAAACTGGAGCACCTGGAGGAAACCTGCGCAGACACAGGGAGAACACACCACACTCCTCACAGACAGTCACCCAGAGGAAACCCACGCAGACACAGGGAGAACACACCACACTCCTCACAGACAGTCACCCAGAGGAAACCCACGCAGACACAGGGAGAACACACCACACTCCTCACAGACAGTCACCCGGAGGAAACCCACGCAGACACAGGGAGAACACACCACACTCCTCACAGACAGTCACCCGGAGGAAACCCACGCAGACACAGGGAGAACACACCACACTCCTCACAGACAGACGTTATGTATTTTTATATTTATTATCATTATTATGGAAGAAATTCACCGCGACCCTGAAATGGAGAAGCGGAGAAGAAAATGATGATGATGATGATGATGGAAGAAATTAATTTAATTGAGTCATTTATTAATTAATTTATTTATTTATTTTTAATTACTGGGGAATTCCATCAGAGAAGGGCACAAATACATCAAAAAGTATCTTGTTACAAATTGCCAGTTGCTCATCAAATGGTTGAAGGTACAAAATTGTATGTGATACTGGTTTTATGATCATTTGTAATTTGATAATACAAACTAATCAAATATTTATTTGCCTTAGCATGATCCTGATCTTAGAGGTTATAGAAAAGATCGTGTCACTGCGCTGAGAATGATTTACCATCCATTGGTGGTTTTATGAAGCGTTCTGACCACTGAACTGCAAGGTAAAGGGGGGCAAACAAAGCACGCAGAGCAGAGTCTGTAACTGTAGAGCTAAAGTGCTCCTGTGTTGTCAGTTTGGTGAAGGAACTGAGAGAAATACAGTGAATATAGAAACAAGGAGGTGGTCTTAATGTATAATTGCTGGTTTTTAGTGTCATTCATATGTACAGATTTTTTACACTCCTCCAAAAATTACTTCACTTGATCCCTGGCAGGCTCCATGATGCAGATAAGGCTTATCCTTCTAATTGTTTTGTCAGAGCTGAAGCTTAGCGATAAAAATGTGTCTAATATAAAAATAAAATAGATGGATGAATCAGTGAAACACAAATACAAGTATTTCAAGTGTTTTGTTACCAATTTCACAAATTATTCATTCATTCATTATCTGTATCCATCCATCCATCCATTATCTGTAACCGCTTATCCAATTTAGGGTCGCGGGGGGTCCAGAGCCTACCTAAAATCATTGGGCACAAGGCAGGAATACACCCTGGAGGGGGCGCCAGTCCTTCACAGGGCAACACATCTACACACACCCACCCACCTACGGACACTTTTGAGTTGCCAATCCACCTACCAACGTGTGTTTTTGGACTGTGGGAGGAAACCAGAGCACCTGGAGGAAACCCACGCAGACACAGGGAGAACACACCACACTCCTCACAGACAGTCACCTGGAGGAAACCCACACAGACACAGGGAGAACACACCACTTTTCTCACAGACAGTCACCCGGAGCGGGAATCGAACCCACAACCTCCAGGTCCCTGGAGCTGTGTGACTGCGACACCAACCTGCTGCGCCACCGTGCCACCTTTCACAAATTATACCATTCTCATATGTAATTATACATGTCAATACATTTAACTGATATACTGCTCATATCTGTCATCAAACCGAAATGGTAAACTAAAATAGAATGATATAACTGGACATTGCAGTTAAATACTATTCTCTTATCAACATCTCATGACAACTGTATACCTAAGCATTTTAAATTTGGTAGACCTTTGGGCAAATGTGTTGCCATGGTGTTGTCAGCATCTTGTTTCACGGCTGCAAGGATGTCCCACACTTTACTCAAATACTGAAACCCTCCATTCCTAAAACAAAAATATTAAGTGACTCTGTAATACGTCGAGATCAAAGATGGGCTGATTTGGGCAAGACCTCTTTCAGATCACTGACCTTTGATCAGTTTTAGCAATGCAAGAACATTTTTGGGCTTTAGTAATCATGATTTCTTGACAGTTTTGGCTGCACAGTCGATTATTGATCAGTGTACACAGGTACACAGGTACATCATCTATCAATACTGCATGCAAAATGTACGATTCACCTTTATGTTCGAGGGAAGAAGAAGGACCAAGCCAATGAAACTAGCAGAAGAACTCAGTGTTCCTTCATTTAATTCACATTTTTTAGAAACAGTTTGGGTTCAGCTTGATCAGTGCCCAGTTACAAATACAGAACTCACTCTTCCCTGCTATGTGCTGGCCTGAGGTTATATAACACTGTGTGATGAGTCAGTGTCCACACCAGCGCCGTACCTCGCTCCATTGCATGTTCTTCTTAGTTTAAGAGCTGTTTAAGAGGACAAGGACAATTGCCCTTCCACATTCCCAGCTAGCGCTCTGGCCTTTCTCCCTGACACAAACACACATTCCTGGGGCTTGATGCTGCGGCACTATGTGGGGTTCTCTTGGCAGTCAATGGCCAAAGGTAGAAAATGAGCTTTACGCTGTGCACGAACATCAGTCCAATGTTTCAATGTTCCACTTTGGAGCATTTCTAAGATCTGCATTGATTTGTCAAGAGCTGTGATGCATATTTTATACATTTCTGTTAGATTTGTGAGGTCATCACCATTGATGTATGTAGAACCTGGATAAGACATTCAAAAAGATTCATTCCGTGCTGCATGATGTGTCCGTACCAGCCTTGCATCCTTCATCTTCTCTTGGATAGAGGTGATACTCAGGCATTTCCGGACGTACTTGTTGTTGATGTGGTCCCACCTCATTAGCTCCACTGAAGCATGGGCATCTCCATGACATGGAGGATTTGCTCATGTTTTACAGACATTAGCCAGCACTCTGTGCCATTTTGGCCTTAAGGTGGTCAGGCACATGGTGGCCACAGAGTACCCCTGTGACTTGTCACCATCTCTGCCATTCTTCACTTACTCAAACTCGGACACTGGGAAGGGTGTTGCCATCACTGCTTATGATGGAGCCATGGTATCCATGTCTTCACTACCTATGCAGATGGTGCCGTCATTCCGGGGCCGCATTCCATGTATTATGTCTTCTTGGTGTTGAGGCGCATGCCGTAATCATCCAGACAGGTCCTCCATTGCTGGATTTGCTGTTGTGAGCCCCCACAGGTGTCATTCGTGAGGAAGACATTGTCTGTGACTATGGGTGGGGCACTTGAAGATCGGCCAGGACCAATGCAGTCAATGCAGAGGATAAACAGGAGTGGTGAAATGGCGTGATGTTTACTGACATAAATACTTAATTCTGGGACCATTCTAATGAAGTTACAGGCATTTGCTCGTAATCTACTGTGTGGCGCTGTTTGTACGAAACGTTTTGGAAATGCACATAATATTGTGCAAATATAAATGATGATACGAGGAGAAATGCTCCAAAGCACCTGACATCTAATGTTTACAGATGTGGAAACAGTAACTGCCTGGCTTCTCTAAACATCTCAAAGCAGGTTCAGAGGTGTAAGAGCATTTGAATATTCTGGGATTTTTTTCAGGTCCTGACTGTACCGTTAGTGAACTTAATTTAGTTCTTTCTTTAATTTCCTGTAACCAGTTTATCCTCTTCAGAGTTATGGAGGGTTAAGAGCTTACCTGAATTCATTGGGTATAATGCAGGAACACACCCTGTACAGGACGCCACAGGGCATCACACACTCATACATTCACTCACACCAATGGACAATTTTTGAATAACTAAGCCACATACCATCATGTGTTTTTTGAGTTGTGGGAAGAAACCAGAGACAGGGAGAACATGCCAAACTCCTCAGAGACCGTGACCCGAGCAGGGATTGAACCCACAACCCTCGAACCCTGGAGCTATGTGACAGTGACGTTACCTGTTGTGCCACCATGCCATTCAGCAAACTCCTGGAGCATTAGGGTATCTACATCCCCATTGCTGTAGCATTAAAACAGAGTAATGGTGCTTAATGAAATACATTTGAAATGATTTAAGGGGGTATTTGTGATACCAGTACTAATTCATTCATTCATTCATTCATTCATTATCTGTAACCCTTATCCAGTTCAGGGTCGCGGTGGGTCCAGAGCCTACCTGGAATCATTGGGCGCAAGGCAGGAATACACCCTGGAGGGGGCGCCAGTCCTTCACAGGGCAACACACACATTCACACACTCACTCACACACTCACACCTACAGACACCTTTGAGTCGCCAATCCACCTACCAACGTGTGTTTCTGGACCGTGGGAGGAAACCGGAGCACCCGGAGGAAACCCACGCAGACACAGGGAGAACACACCACACTCCTCACAGTCACCCAGAACGTAAATCGCACCCACAACCTCCAGGTCCCTGGAGCTGTGTGACTGCTGCTACATATCAACACATCCCAAAATAACAAAAATCGGAGACATTGCAGTACAAAATGAGTATTAAACTTTCACTGAACATATGTAGCCTGTTAAATTTTAATTATCCTCTTTTTGCTGATCCCCAAGGGGCTGTGATTTTTGCCTTTTTATCTTTTTGTTTCTTTCTCCAATGCTGCACAGGTATTTGATGTGTAAAGTTGTCTAATAATGTATTCCTGGTGTCAGAAACAAAACACATACGGGAATATAATTACCAAATCCATTGCATTAGTAGGTAGTTTCACTGTCACACAGTTCCAGGGTCCTGGGGTTGTTGGTTTGAGCCCTGCTCCAGGTGAATGTCTGTGAGGAGAATGATGTGTTCTCCCTGTGTCTGCGTGGGTTTCCTCCGGGTGACTGTCTGTGAGGAGAATGATGTGTTCTCCCTGTGTCTGCGTGGGTTTCCTCCGGGTGACTGTCTGTGAGGACAGTGTTGTGTTCTCCCTGTGTCTGTGTGGGTTTCCTCCGGGTGACTGTCTGTGAGGAGTGTGGTGTGTTCTTCCTGTGTTTGCGTGGGTTTCCTCCGGGTGCTCCGGTTTCCTCCCACAGTCCAAAAACACACGTTGGTAGGTGGATTGGCGACTCAAAAGTGTCTGTAGGTGTGAGTGTGTGTGTGTGTGTGTGTGTGTGTTGCCCTGTGAAGGACTGGCGTCCCCTCCAGGGTGTATTCTTGCCTTGCGCCCAATGATTCCAGGTAGGCTCTGGACTCAACATGACCCTGAACTGGATAAGGGTTACAGACAATGAATGAATGTATGAATGAATGAATGATATGTAGAAGTGTGTGTTTTGTCTGTCAGATGGGGATAGAAAAATGTAACGTCTTTGAACAGGACTCATTTCCCTCATTCAAGGTCTTTTTAGTGAAGCTAGGTGTTGAATGTGATGGGTTTGTGTTTATGTTTATGTCCTGAAGAGAAAGGATGGGAGGACATGGGTTTGTGTATGTATGGAACAACAATGCTTGGAATGTAATGCTTTTTGAGTCAGAACCAAACATTACATGCTCACCCTCACATTAGCTCATCTCTCATCCCCTTCACTATCAAGGTGGAAAAAATTGTGATAGGAGAAACAGGCCTTTTCTTTAAGGGACCCAGGGGCCTCACATTTCTGTGTTTGGAGCATGCATGGCCTTGTCACCCCCACAGTAGTTTGAGAGGTGTTGAAAGCTCTTGCTGTGTCAGGCGAGTGTGCTGCTGCTTACTGACTGGATGACATCCCACAGGGTGGACAGAGTGACTCACTGCCCCTCGGCCCCTACACACTTTCTCTGAGGAGCTCCAGCCCCAGGACTCTCGGCAGAACGTACCCTCTTCACCTCCTCATTACGAGGCTGTGGAGAAAGCTGAACACAAAATAAACTGTGGACTAAAGATCTTAAAGGAACTAAACCAAAAAATATGTTCTTTCAATTTTGTTTATACTGTGTGCTTATGAAGTAAGTCTTAAACAACCTCATGTAGTTTTCTTCCAGATGCATAAAAGACTATTTAACTATTTTTAAAATTAATTCTCTTTTCCCAGTATATAGACTCTATGGGCACTACATTATGTGGACACCTGCTTATCCAGCATTTCTTCTTCTGAAATTATTAATATTAATATGAATGCTGCTGCAGTAAAATTACATTGACAATTAGTACTGGGGGTGAAGCAGGTAGGTGTCGCAGTCACACAGCTCCAGGGGCTTGGAGGTTGTGGGTTCGATTCCCGCTCCAAATGACTGTCTGTGAGGAGTGTGGTGTGTTCTCCCTGTGTCTGCGTGGGTTTCCTCCGGGTGACTGTCTGTGAGGAGTGTGGTGTGTTCTCCCTGTGTCTGCGTGGGTTTCCTCCGGGTGACTGTTTGTGAGGAGTGTGGTGTGTTCTCCCTGTGTCTGCGTGGGTTTCCTCCGGGTGACTGTCTGTGAGGAGAGTGGTGTGTTCTCTCTGTGTCTGCGTGGGTTTCCTCCAGGTGACTGTCTGTGAGGAGTGTGGTGTGTTCTCCCTGTGTCTGCGTGGGTTTCCTCCGGGTGACTGTCTGTGAGGAGTGTGGTGTGTTCTCCATGTGTCTGCGTGGGTTTCCTCCGGATGACTGTCTGTGAGGAGTGTGGTGTGTTCTCCCTGTGTCTGCGTGGGTTTCCTCCGGGTGACTGTCTGTGAGGAGTGTGGTGTGTTCTCCTTGTGTCTGCGTGGGTTTCCTCCGGGTGACTGTCTGTGAGGAGTTTTGTTTGTTCTCTTCGTGTCTGTGTGTGCGGTTTCCTTCCGCAGTCCAAAAAAAAAAAAACCCACACTGGTAGGTGGACTGCCTAGTGTGTGTTGCTTTGCGATGGATTGGTGCCCTCTCCAGAATGTGTGTCCCCTCCTTGTGCGCAGTGATTCCGAATAGGCTCCATACTCCCACCGTGACCCTGAACTGGATAAGTAAATGTGTTTAAAGGACAGAGTGAACTGCTTCAGAATAAGGCAAGACCAGCATTTATTTTAGCTTGGTAAACCCCTTCCAGTTGATGCAAAACCACAAATAAAACATACCTAATTTATGTATAACATTTTGAAATAAAAACTTTGGATGGGAGATGTATGTACTCCCAAGAACACACACAAACACACCTGCAGCAGTGGGGCAGTTAAAGCCAATTTCTTTCAAACTTCTTCTTCACTTTATGGGCTTCCCTTATCCAAACATCCAGCGAAGCCTCAGCTGGACCAGGCCCATGTGAGGTCACAACATGGAGACACATCCATAACATCGTCATTATAGTATAACTACATGGAAACAGATGACGCTCTGTCCATCCAGAGGGTCATGAAGGAAACCTATATCTGTGTGCCTGAGGTGAACCTAGTTATGTCTCTGCGACTCTGTTAATGTAAAGTTGACCATCATCAGGAGCAATACTTAACACAGAATCATCAGAGTTTAACGCACCAGGTGACAAGTATATTAGGTGTTAAGGCATCAGTAATGTTGATGTGATGGCCTAGGATGTGTAAAAGGATGGTCGTTGTTGGCTACGCCATCTTCTCCCCCTCAGTCTCACCTCTCTCCACATGCTCACCTCTCCCTCCTTTCCCTTGCTCTTAGTCATCTCAGGATGTGTCAGTATTTCTATCGTTTTTCAAGGTCATGCCCAGTGGAGCGGAGAATGGCAATCTCCGGAGAAACAGATCAAATGGTGCCAAGCCACAGCCTTTTTCCTCTACAAACCCCCAAAAACAAACCTGCCCTCCCCCAGAGCTACGCCGTGAGCTGGGGGCAAATCCCTCCCAACCTGGCTTTATAAAAGTCTGGAGAATATACATGAGGCGCGTAAACTGAGAGCGGGATTCAGAGAACAAGTGATAGAGGAAGAGAGAAGAGATGGCAGGACAGCGGACCGTGATGATAATCTTGATTGGGGTCTCGCTCTGGGCCATGTGTTCAGCAGCTCCAATGGAATGCCACTTCAACTCACAAGGTAAGATCAATTTCTTCAAGTGTCATATATAAAAACAATATCATACCTAAATATAATCCAAAGTACGGGCATCAAACTCTGGTGCTGGAGAGTTAGAATCCAACACCATTTATGTTTTTGCTCAAACTCACCTTAAATTATTAGAAAACAAGACATTCCAGGGTCAAAGTCTGACTTCTGAATAATACGGATACATTACTTTCTCCCATTCCTCAAAACCACCACCATCCAATTACTTCGAAGTAGGGAGTGGAAACTAGGATTAGGCTAATACGTTATGCTAACAGCATTTGGGAATAGATCTGAAGCAGTGGCACATGAGCCTAAGATGACCATTCCCAGTGCCTAGTGTCAGCAAAAGGGGTATAAGACCTTAGGCATTGGAATAATGAATAATGTACCTATGAAGTTGTGCTACCAACTGTCTGCTGAAAGAGGCATGTGTGGTAAAAGTCTGCATCTCTGTTGCTCCACAGCTCTGTGTAAGTATGAGGGGAGACTCTATTCTATGGGAGATACGTGGATGGAAGGCTGTCTGCAGTGCACCTGTCTACATCCAGTCGGAGTTGGATGCTGTGAAACGTCAGTGATCATTATCCCTTCTATTCCAGCAATGATAATACTGACTACAAGCCAGTTACTGTATAAGTACATGCTAACAGTTCTCTGCTGACACATGTGCTTTTTGGAAATGCCATCTTAACATCTTAGCAGATTAGAGGACAGCCCTGTAAAATACTACAATGACTGAGTCATTTCTGGTTATTTGTCTCATGTGAACACCATTTTTCAAACATGAGACCCACACCTCCTGCAGATTCCTAGAAATAGTCAAATAGCTGGTTTAAACGGTCATCTATTATGACCAGCATGTCACTATCCAAATCAAAACATATCTGTACTATCAGAGCAAAACATTGTCTCTTTGGGAAGCAGTTGTATATACTGTGTATATACAGTGTTTTCGACCAATAAAAATACTCCAAATTTACAAATCAATGAATCACACTACCTTACTAGTGATAGTTATCAAACACCTATTTCAACAATGGCTCAACTCACAGTGCTAAATCTGCTGTCCTTCATTTGCAGTGTTCACTGGCCTGTGGACTTCCCTCCTTGGTGTGAAGTTCGTGTTGAGTCTCCGGTCTGTAAAGTGACCCTGGTTTTAACCTCTGACCCCCGGCTTCCCTGTATCCCTGGAGAGGGGAACAGTTTGGACCCCAGCCATGGAGTTATGAACATGAAGCTAGCAGGCTAACAAGGCCACAAAGTAGTGGGTCAATTGCTATTTTTTCCACAATAAGCTTAGCATCTAGTTTCACTTCCTCTATCTGTAAGAATGTTACATTAAAATTAATTTACCTTTATTATACAATGAATGATACATAGCTTTTCTCTGGGTCTATTTTTACTGCGCATGTTCGTAAACCGTACTGCTTTTATGACTTTGGCTCTGGTGCGATTAAAGGTTCTCTACAGCAGGGATTAGAACATGATTGAAAATCCTAAGTGGTTATTTTTCTCATTGTGCAGTGTTATATGTTTATATTGGGTGCATTTAAAAAGGACACAGTTAAGGATGTGTATGAGTGAGTTTCAAGTCAGTGCGATGTGAGGTTTTGATTCTGAAAAAACATAGCTTGCTCTGGTTAGAGCTAATTCAGCTGATTTGCAGTCCCACTGATTTACCAATATTTAGGGTATTTTCTTTTAGATGGATGTTTTTGTTACCTGCCAACAAGATCTGATTGGCCACTTGACTGCCAATAAGTATGCATGTCCAGAAAATAAATTCCCTGCTTTTTTCCCCCCCAAGATGATGATGGTAGCTGACCACGTTTAACCATTTTAGACCAGCTACAAACTAAAGTTGGCCTTAATTTGATTTTTCAGTGAAGCAGAAATAATGCAGCTGTTTCAGTTTTAAAATGTTTTTTTTTTCCCCTTTAAAACTAAGATTAAAATTTTAAGATTTAAAATTAAGTTGTAGGATTCTCTCTTTGTAGGGTTTTTTTTTTATTTACAAATCTTAAAGCAGCATACATACCCTGTTAATATGCACCTTTGGAGATATTATTCTCCCTTATTATTAATTATATTTCATGTTTGTCAGCACACAAAGCAATGTTGTGGTTCCTATGTCTATATAACAACGCACTATTGTAAATAATTGCAGTTTTGCACTTGTTAAACATGTATTTGATTCTAATGTTCCTTACTACATTTCTGTGATTAAAACACGAGGAAAATAAATCATATTCATGTAAAGAAAAGTCATATGTATTCCTCTGCAATTACACAATTTTATTTTGCCACTGTAAAAGTTCCAAACACTAGTTAGAAACACAGAAAAACATACAATTTCCATAAAAAAAGAGCAGCTCACCAGGCAAGACGTAATGTAAAACGTTATATATTAGCAGGTCGAAAATTACAATAAATATGGAAAATAAAGACTTGGGGTGGTCATGTCTGAAATGTTAAAAACATTTATCACAGGCTGACAAATACATATATATTCATTGCACTGCAAAAGATAAAAAAATAAAACAACCAGAAAGACTATGATGCTGGCTTTTGATCTGGAATAGCACGCAAGAACCACACACACTTTCAACTCAGATAGTGATGCTGTTGGTCCCAGTAAACTGTGAAACATATGAAGATAGTGCAGGATTGGTAGGTAGCACTTTGATTGGAAGATCCCAACTGAAAGTGTCTACATCCACATGCTCTGTCCCAGTCCATACTGTTACTTCGGACTGGTTCTGAAGAACAGTGGGTAACTCCACTGGCTCCCTTGCTGTGACGAATTCAAAATGCAGACGCCATCTTAGTGCCACTAAACAGAGAAAAAAAAAAAAAAAAAAAAACATTCACTAAAGTTTGGTGATTCTCATAGAGGTATCATGTCCAGTATGTTTTACAGTAACTACAGTAAGTAAGGAGCAACAGTCCTTGACATGCTGTAAAGAGTTAACAGGCAATTACTTCAGTGCCTATAAAAATATATTAAAATATATACAGAAGGTCCTCAGGTTACGTCAGTCTCGAGTTACGATGTTTCGTGGTTACGACACATCTCCCATTTACTGTATAAAGCCTTGTTTGGACTTCAGTGGTTTTGCGTCGTAACGTGAACTTCGTGTTTGGTGTGCGCGGCGCGGTGGAAGAATACACGGTTACGCGGCTCGGGACCGAGGAGGATAGGTGTTAGGATAGGATGAGTGCTTACAGTATGTTATTTACGTACAGTACGTACGTATGTTCCGACTTACACCAAAAATCGGTTTACGACGCGACGTAGGAACGGATCAACGTTGTAAGTCGAGGACGCCCTGTATATATATAGAATTTCAAAGTATTATTATAGTGAAGGAGGCAACCAAGACACCTATTATTATTATTATTATTATTATTATGTGATGTGAGAGACTCTGCATACGATAACTGTTGCCTGGGTTCTTCACTAGTCCAAGCTTCAAAGTGGTAAAACAGAAAAAGTGGTAAAAGAGAAACCACTGAGGAAGAAAACTCAAATCTAAACTACATTTCACCCAAAGGCATTTGAGACTCCAAGGTCAACTGGAAGAGGGCGCATGCCTGATTTTAACCCATCCACACAGACTCGGTGCTGTGATTGTGGCCAAAAATGCATCTTCTGGATACTTAATAAATCTTTTACTTTTTTTTAATATACATATATTTGTCAAATTAGCCAAAATATATTGACCAAGATTCCATTTAGAAAAGCAACAAAGCAGGCAAACATCCAAGAGATTGAATACTTCTTACAGGCTCTGTACCCCTTCAAATGTAATGTACCTCTTCTCTAAATCAAGCTGTCTTTACAGTTATTATAGAACCGTATTCGATGTACTTTGTATGATTAACATTCTGATAATTACAGCCACTGGGCAAAGTTACAAAAACAAGAAAGAACGAGAAAGAAATCCTTTAGTGATTAAGTTACAGACACAGGCATAAATCAGGTCCAAAAACAACATACTCGGCTAATTCCAAAGCTTAATTGCAGCGTGTAAAGCCGATTCCACGAAACAAAGCCGTTTAAATATTCAGTTAATTAAAAAAGAAAGGGTACCCTTGAAGTGTACTGACCAATGTCTGTGCTGAAGCCAGGTGTCACATTGAGGGGAATAGGTAAGGAGAAGTGGCTGGAGGCCGTGTGGAGACAAGACTCTAGGTGCCGCCCATGACCTGTAACGCTTACAGCCTGACCCGGCCGACGCTGGTACTGCTCATGGACCTCCTCCTCACTCTGAAGACTCACCGAGTACTAACATCACACACAAAGGATTAGAGTGCATAGCTATGTATAAGAATAAACATACACATACTACACAATTTCCAAATGCTTTAAAATTTTACAGTAGGATTGTGTACCATATACGTTCAATAAGATGGATGAAAGTTTATTAGGGAAAGATTATAATTCGTTTATCCTCACTTCCCCAAATATACGAGTGGATACTAATGTCTCAATTTTAGAACAACACTCATCAAATTTGATTTGCTGGAAATGGATGTGATTTAAACTTTAAGCATCTGAAATATTTAGGAGCAGATGTATATACCTCTTTGAATAATATTGCCAATAAAAAGTTTTAAGGTGTTTTCAGACTGATTAAATCTGATACGCTTAACTGGACAAAACTCCCTACTTCTCCACAGGCCAGGATTATGGTGGTGATAATGAATATTCTTCTTAGATTAAACTTTATCTATATGATACCCCTATCTCCACCCACCGAACACTGGGGTGCACTTACACATTCATTCATTCATTCATTATCTGTAACCCTTATCCATTTCAGGGTCGCAGTGGGTCCAGAGCCTACCTGGAATCATTGGGCACAAGGCAGGAATACACCCTGGAGGGGGCGCCAGTCCTTCACAGTGCAACACACACACTCACACATTCACTCACACACTCACACCTACGGACACTTTTGAGTCTCCAATCCACCTACCAACGTGTGTTTTTGGACTGTGGGAGGAAACAGAAGCACCCGGAGGAAACCCATGCGGACACAGGGAGAACACACCAACTCCTCACAGACAGTCACCCGGAGGAAACCCACGCAGACACAGGGAGAACACAAAACACTCCTCACAGACAGTCACCGGAGTGGGAATCAAACCCACTCGATGGGTGAATTTCTGGAAGCCCCATATAAATTTCAAGATCTAATTTTTTGTGACGTTTCTATTAAATATTGCAAGTTACAATCTGGATCTATAGTATCACATCTCATACTAACCTGGCGAACAGTTACTAGGCAAACAGGCTCTAGAATTCATGAATTCTATATTAATATTCAAGATGAAATGTATATTTAAAAAGGAATATTAAAAAAAAAAAACACCTCAGGAGTACTAGGTAGCAACAAAGACAAAGAAGAAAGGTTTCCATTTGTTTTGTACCTGTAAACACGGGATGTCCCCCTCTGAGAAGGTAAATGTTCCAATAATGTCTTCTCCTAGCCTGTATACAGTCTTAAAGATACAGAATTTGGCCACCTTCCCTCTCATGTTTGTAATATTAAACAGATCTGTGAATGAAGGAAACCTAAATTATACAATAAATTCAGGCATGCTGAGATCACAAGCGAACTGTGATTAACAGTAAACAAACTGTGATGTAGATGTAGTTGGGAAAAAAGCGATAAGACACTAAACAAAACACTCAAACTGAAAACAACAGTTAAAGGAACAATGCTTACTAATACACTCACGTGGATAGCGGCGTGACGTGGTGATCATCAGCATGTCTAGTGCTTGCTCCAGTGTTCTTGTGTCTCTCCTCCCTCCTTCCTCTTCCTCTAAAAAAGGGTTTGAAGGGGCTACTTCCTCATCTTGTGGGAAAGGGGGCTCTGGCATCCCTATAATGCACACAATCCATGATGACGTTGTACTATGATCAAAGCACATGTGAAAAGCACAACTGGGTTCTCACCCAATACAAATAAACTCATTTTCCTCTGATATTAGACGTAATCCCAGTCATCTGTGTTTCTGCTGGGCGTTAGCAGGAAATAATTCGAACAATGCCTTTTATGTTTTGTACCGCAAAATTTATTTATTTATCAGACCACCACAGACTGCCCTTATTGCATTCATTACAGACCAGAAAACAAGTTCCCAGGGTACCGATGATGCTACTGTAAGCTAGTGATTAAGCTTTAGCAGGTAATAAGACCTACCATGCAGCACAAGCACTCTGAAGGGAACACGCAGCAGTTTGATAGGAGAGTTCACTCTCTGGCAGCCTATTGTTAACTTGTAGACATATTTCACAGCCTGACCACGAAAACTAGGAGGGCCATCTGTGGGGACAAGTTCACTGTAGGAATCTGTACAAAAAAAAAATAATAATAATAATAATTTGTAAGTTATATGCGAGTTATCAGTGAACATTCTGCATCAATTACTGTTCTTGTGTATTATAACACAATTTTATATATATATATATATATCTTATTTTATATCTAAGCATGTCAAATATTTGAGTTAGCTGTAGCTTACATCAAGCATAACATGTAAAAAATAAAAATAAATAAGTTGTCTAGTTCATTGTCCAGATTTAAACATTTGCCTACAGGTTTTACTCTCTCCAGGGTCCAGCCGGAGGTCACAGAACAGGATCTTTGGTGGAGTGTCCAACATACACTGACCTCGCTCTCCTAGTCAGGGAATGTGGAGAAGAAAATCATGGGTAAACCATCATTATTTAACAGGGGGAAAAAACACTATAACACACGTAAACCCCTGGGTGGCTGAGTCACATGCTGGACATTATTCCTTGAATAATGTTGAAATTGGAGCTTATTTATGAGTGGTGTCCTTAATACACATAAAATGCCCAATCTAATCCTTTTCACATGGTTACACAAAGTTCAAAATATCTGGACTTTTACCTGTGTTATAAACTGGGACAGTGTGAGGAAAGAATATTACATAGAAAAAAGTAACACAGAAATACAATTCTATTGAGATTTTTGCCAGTTAAAGAACAGCCAGTAATGACTGGACATAAAGAACATTAGCAAAAAAAAGGGGTATATGTTAAAGAAAGATTGAAAAATCACCCTGAAAACACTAAAAGGAAATGAGGAAATCTTCCCATTCTGACTTTAATTGTATTTATTAAGTGTTTAATATAAAAAATGCATCATGTTTTCAGACGGCTAATATTTCCACTGTAGTCATATGATGGTTAGCTGTTTGACTGCATTATGATCTAGTTTTCCAAATCCTGTATATTATGCGGGCGGCACAACAGGTAGGTGTCGCAGTCACACAGCTCCAGGGGCTTGGAGGTTGTGGGTTCGATTCCCGCTCCGGGTGACTGTCTGTGAGGAGTGAGGTGTGTTGTCCCTGTGTCTGCGTGGGTTTCCTCCGGGTGACTGTCTGTGAGGAGTGTGGTGTGTTCTCCCTGTGTCTGCGTGGGTTTCCTCCGGGTGACTGTCTGTGAGGAGTGAGGTGTGTTCTCCCTGTGTCTGTGTGGGTTTCCTCCGGGTGACTGTCTGTGAGGAGTGTGGTGTGTTCTCCCTGTGTCTGTGTTGGTTTCCTACGGGTGCTCTGGTTTCCTCCCACAGTCCAAAAACGCACGTTGGTAGGTGGATTGGCGACTCAGTGTCCGTAGGTGTGAGTGAATGTGTGTGTGTTGCCCTGTGAAGGACTGGCGCCCCCTCCAGGGTGTATTCCACCATTCCAGGGTGTATTATCCAGCTCTGGCTCTGTTCTGTAGTGTTGCTGCTTCTAAACTGCCTCCAAATATAACATTAACTATATGTTCACTTGGTCATTTCACTGACACTGTTTGTAGACCAGGCCACACGGTGAACTGTAAAATGATTGGACAGAGGTTGGGACACAGGCAGGACCTCAGAGGAAGGAGAATATACTGCTTCAGCAATGCTGTGAGAGGCAGCAGTGTTTTAGCTTAGTGTTTCCTTAATCTATGACCACACACCCTGCACATTTTATGACTAAGTACAGTAAATATCCTACAGATCGCTCCTTTAAGTTTAAATAATTTGCACACCACTGAATTCTGATTTTATTTTGCACAGTGTCCCAACTTTTCTAAAAATGGGGTAGGTAGAGAAGTAATAAATAGGTAATGGTGTAAGAAGTGTGTGTGTGTGTGTGTGTGTGAGAGAGAGAGAGAGAGAGAGAAAGAGAGACTTCTTTTTAAAGGTTATTAATTATTAATAAATACTCCTTAAAAAAAGAAAAGGGAATATGACATTGACATTGAATTGACATTTTTATATTAATTGGCCATAATCATGTCCTGAAAGATATGGTAGTGACACCACTTTAAGGTCAGTGCAGGTCTCACCTCTGCTGGGGATGAGTACAGTTTCACTCTCAGCTTGTACGTCCTGCTTGGTTCCTTGGCTGGGTAGAGCTACGCGGCTTTCACTAGCATGAAACTGGCAGTGGATCTGAGCACTGGCCCATGCAAGCATCTCACTAAGAATAAAGGAGACATGATAAGAGGCAGTAAGGTTATATTTTCCACTGCATGCATAAAGGGAAACATATAACCTGTTTGTTATAGACAATGTTTACAGTAGCTTGTACAGATCAAAAAAGTGCAGATTGGTCCCACAGTCATTGGTTGCTGCCTCTGACCATGAGTGGCAACTAGGACCTAGTACATAGCATTATAATAATGAGCATTTTGCATCTCTAAGGAACATTTTGAGTCTCTGACAGCTGGCAGCATGATGGAACAGGAACTGACCAGTAAATAGAAGCTGTCGCCTGCACACTGACTAGTTAGTGGCAGCTAGTGGGCATTGCCTTCTGCAAACTGCTGTCGTTGGCTGCTACTTTGTGCTGCCAATCAGAGCTTAAAATCTTACTGAGAGAGGACACAATATCTTCTACTTTAAAGCAGAGGTACTCAGCCTGAATCCTGGCAAGGGAAAGTCATGATACATACACCAAAATAAAAATGCAATGCCTACCTGCTTGCACTAGTAGAAAGGTGGGACATGGGGTTGGTGAAGGTGACGAGACACTCTAAAACCTCTCCAGCCAGAAATACTGGCCCCCGGGCCATGGAGGCCACCACCTCTATCATCTGAGGGGACAAATAGGCCATAATAACTTTAGAGCAAGAAAATGTTGGTACATATTAAGAATATGCAGTCATTCTGACTAAGTTAAAGCTTTTTAAAATGACTCTAACAAACTCTAGCTTCTCAAGTGGCCCAATTAACCAATATTATAACTGTTAATAAAACTTAATAACCAGATTTGTATAATCTGATTACAATTTGGAATCATTGGTCGCAAGACGGGAACAAACCCTGGAGGGGGCGCCAGTCCTTCACAGGGCAACACACACATTCACAAACACTTTCGAGTCACCAATCCACCTACCAACGTTTGTTTTTGGACTGCAGACACAGGGAGAACACACCACACTCCTCACAGGCAGTCACCCGGAGGAAACCCACGCAGACACGGGGAGAACACACCACACTCCTCACAGACAGTCGCCCGGAGGAAACCCACGCAGACACAGGGAGAACACACCACACTCCTCACAGGCAGTCACCCGGAGGAAACCCACGCAGACACGGGGAGAACACACCACACTCCTCACAGACAGTCGCCCGGAGGAAACCCACACAGACACAGAGAGAACACATCAAACTCCTCACAGACAGTCACCCGGAGGAAACCCACACAGACACAGAGAGAACACATCAAACTCCTCACAGACAGTCGCCCGGAGGAAACCCACGCAGACACAGGGAGAACACACCACACTCCTCACAGGCAGTCACCCGGAGCGGGACTCGAACCCACAACCTCCAGGTCCCTGGAGCTGTGTGACTGCGACACCTACCTGCTGTGCCACCGTGCCACCCACCACACAACCATTCATTTGTTAAATAATACCACGGTTTATTGTACATCTGGTATTTTGTAACCAAACCACCTCCACACGACTGAAATCATTCCCCTTTTTTGGAGCAAATCCCTTTACCTCAGAGCCACTTTCCACCAAACTTCACTGTGCCTAAATGACTGATGTAATGAACCTACGCCATGTTATGTGTAACTGCATGACGACACTGCGTAAACAAATCAGAATATCACTGTTATCATGATATTAATTTTTAAAATCATTTTAAAGGTTATGATTATGAAATATTATCTTGAATTATATGTTATGGCACAGCCCTAAGTGGTTGGAAATATTGCATTATTTTATTGTTATAAATTGTGATACTGTAATAAACAACATAATTTGCTAAACATGCTGTGGATAACAGCCACACATCACTTAGCAACTGCACTAATTAACAAGAGAACATCATTCTGCAGGCCTAGTTAGAGTTAGTGTAACAGCATGTGAGGATTTAAATAAATTTGATGACATTATTGTGGTCATGTTGGTAGTGTGAAAGTATTGGGATGTAGCCTATTTATAGAAAAATACCTAATGAACACGGATCAATTAAAATTAACTATTTTTCCTACATTCATTTTCCAATTAATCCGCTCCTTCGACAATACAGAAGCACCTTATAGTTGTATTAAAGGGTTTTAGTGTACAGCATACAATTCAACTACCACTGGCCTGTAGTAACCGAACCTCTCAGACCAAAGTTAACAAGCGACACAACACTACTGTCCAAAACTAACTCCGTATATATCACGTATAAAGAGTAAATTACCTTGGCCTTGGTTAAAGTAGAAATTCACTAGCTCCCGGTCTCCAGTGTTGAGATTTAACGCTTAAAATCAAAAAGGACTTGTTCGAGTCGACCGGCGAATACACCGAAGACCCTTAAAAACAAAACAAGCCGAGAGCTGGTTTAAAATACCGGCCAAACATAACACTTCCCCGAGTCACCTCTACTTCCGAACGACGGAGAATCTACTGGACACCGACAAATCGCTGCAGAAATAGTCTGACCACTCTTCAGGGGCAACCTTGCCTTCCTCGCTATTCTGTTCACATATATTTGATTACGAAAAAAAAACAAATACCATAAAAACAACGAAAGCTGGGAATCGATCTAAAAACTGAATCGATTCATCTACTTGTTATATTCAGAGAGTCGATTCAAACGATTTGGCTTTTATTATCTAAATAGCCTGTAATAAAAGTATCTGAAATAAAAAACACCATTCGACAGTTTACGCATACATTGCTGTTTTTCTACTGTTAACAATGTGTAAAACAGCAAATGGTAAAGTTAAGTTCAGTGCCAAATTAAATGAAAGCTCTCTACACCCCTTTAAGTGTTGACAGAGAAAGTTCGATACACATTATTGTTAATATAACATAAGACTAATTGTTGCTGTCTTTTTTATTTGTTTCATTCTGTACCATTTCTGGCCTCGTTTTTAATTTTGTCTTATCGACGTTTCTATTCAACGCTTATTCATAATTGTGTCGACTCCATAGTTTCTGGATCGGAGCGGCTCTGTGAACTCCGCGGTGTTTTATGGCTGGCCAACAGACACAGCCCCGTGGCACAAGTGACGCAGGAAGGAGTCGAAACCAAACAAAAAAGGGGTACTCTTTTAGCAAACATCATCAGTGCGCATTTAGATTTAATTGTTCTTGAGCAACTTTAACTTCAGATTGTATTTAAAACATGTGGACTACACAAGTACTGCTTTTAAATAAATGAAAATAAAGTAGGAGTACAATTTAGTGTCGCCTCCTGCTTGTTGAAGTTGGTTTGACCCTGTTTAACTTCATAGTGCAGATCCATTGTACATACAGTACGTTTTATAATGTGTAGACGGGAGTTCAGTTACTGCTCCACTTTCCCAGGGGAAAACGCTCGTGTTTTCGCCCCGGATACGGGTTTTCTCCCATGATGAAACTGCACAGCAGTGTAGCAACGGACAGCTGTGTAGGTGAAGGTTGATATTCCTCTAATTCCCCAACGAGCCTTGTCCACAGGGTTGAAAAGCCAGTCCGCCGAGGGAAGGCAGTGCGGTGATAGTGTACAATTCTTCATCAGAGGAGACTCACCTGCACCGACACTTGTGAAACAGATCTGGAAGATCTAGTCGAGGCTACATTGCGGCTAGCTGAGTATAGGATTGATTTAGAGAAGGGGTCTAGGCGAGTTGGACGGGACTAATATAGGAGATAATGGATATTTAGATGAAGATATTGTTGATGACTGAACCCTAGTGGGTCTGTTTTCTTGTGCAGCTCTCTGTCTACATTTCTTGTACACAGTAGTGGCTGCTTTATCATCACAGTGGTTTTAATGCTAAGAATTACATAAACCTATGTTAGGTTTTATTTACAACTCAGTATAGTAATGATAGCAGGTAGCTTCAGGTCAATCCAACGTCAGAACAACATTATTGCACTTCGCTCATTGATATGACTATCAGCCATTGTAGCAGAGTCCTGTGGTCTGTCACGGGTTATGGTTTGATGCTGTAAAGGTATAGATCAGCTGTAGTCAGCCATAAGGTTCACGTTGAGGTTGTTTATTGAATTTCATATTACCAGGACTATCAACTGTGAAGGGGATTTGAGAGCCAGTTTTGGGCACTGAGAACTATACCTAGGTCATGGATTTAAACGACAGCATCTCCCTGGCCGAACTTATGGCCACATACCGGTCGACTGAAACGGGTTACGGTGTTCCAAAGGATGGATGGAGGATCTGCTTGGCCCATGAATTCAAGGAGAAAAGAAAGCCCTTCCAGGCCAAAGATGTGTCACTCTCCAACATAGCCCAGCATTTTGGCTTAGGGCTCAGGTGAGCAACACCGAATTCTTTTCCCATTGTTGGTAACATGGTTTGAATTTTTGGACAGAATGAGGAAAGCATGACATATCCATGGCGTGGCACACTTTTAACAAGTGCCGCTTGTATTTCCTCTGATATTGCTATGTTGCATACAACCACAGAACTCAAACAGATGAACAAAATGTTATAGAAAAGTGTCTATAATTTAGTCTGCACTGGTTTAACTCCAGGATTTGTTCAAGTCATTTGTAAATTTGTTGTTACTCTTTCCTCCAGTTTTTCCAGGACATGGTACTACATTTAACACACAGTAACTGCTTGTCCAGTTCAGGATTGTGGTGGGTTCCGGAGCCTACCCACAATCACTGGGTAAAATTTATTATGTAATGGATTTTCAAGATTAGCTATTTTTAATATTGTTGAATTTTTTTTTTTATTTCTAGCCCATCATACCATTAGATTTTATTTCAGAACAAGGAAGTCAACTTTTTTTTTCGGAGTCAGACAAACCCACATGAATGCTTGCTTTATTTACTTTCTTCAGTGCTTAGCCATTAGCGTTGCTATGAGTAAAGCCCAAAGAAACCTCTGTGTTTTAAGCGCTTTATCACCTTGACAAAGGCTTACAACAATAAGCAATACTCAATCAACTCTTTTCTTGTTTTGGAGAGTTTTGGGCCAGGAACCTTTTGCCATAATTAGATTACATATTAGATTAGATATCGGTTTGTGTGTGTGTGTGTGTGTGTGTGTGTGTGTGTGTGTGTGTGCATGTGCATGCACCCTCCTTGAGGATTAGGTGTTGGAAGGTCCCAAACAGATGTGTGCATGTGGTCTTAGCCATGTTCAGTTAAGAAATACAGGGCGTCCTCGACTTACAACGTTGATCGGTTCCTACGTCGCGTCGTAAACCGATTTTCGGTGTAAGTTGGAACATGCGTACATACTGTACGTAAATAACATACTGTAAGCACTTATCCTGTCCTAACACCTATCCTCCTCGGTCCCGAGCCGCGTAACCGTGTATTCTTCCGCCGCGCTGCACACACCAAACACGAAGTTCACGTTACGACGTTTATGACGCAAAACCACTGAAGTCAAAACAAGGCTTTATACAGTAAATGGGAGATGTGTCGTAACCACGGAACATCGTAACTCGGGACTGACGTAACCCGAGGACCTCCTGTATTTTGCAGAAACAAGAAATTTTTATACAAATCTTCCCTGTCTGAAATAAAAATGTCTATAACCTTTGTCTTCTCTTAAATCTAGAGTAGGTGATTTTGTATAAACCAATATGTATAAGACATTTTGTAAAAATAAAATCCACCTAAAAATGCCCTTCTCTAACACAGGAACCCTGTGATTTTCTAACTATATCGAGTCATGTTTAAACCCTATCCACCTATATCATGTCTCGTTCACATGTAGGAAAACACCCAACAGCTACACAGATGTTCACTCTGGCTTCGTTCAGCCTTTTTTTTGTTGGAAGCCTTCTCCACCGCCATCCTTTTGTTTAGCTTCAGCAGAAGTAACCTTCGCTGCCTCCAACTGTGTGTCTCCACAGATGCACGGAGCAGGGGGATGTAGAATGGCATGTAACACATCCAATCATTTTATTTGGCCTGAATGAAATAATTGGACAGGGTTTTTACAAGTTTTATGTTGTCAAAGTATTTAATTTACTTTTAATTTTACTGTATATTTACATTTAATGTATTTATACTATTGGTATATAGAGAGTGTTTCAAGAATTACGTCAAAAACGGTTTTTAAGACCAATCACGTGTCCCAGCTTTAAAGAGACATAATGCTGTCTGACGTGTTGGACGGGTTTAATCTTAACAGTCAGGGAAGCCTGCACACTATTGGGGAAAAAAACTGACAATGTAATATTGTTGTCCTTGCAGTATGTACAGAAGTATAGTGTGAGAATTACAGGAAGTTTCACCAGTTGCACAAACGGTTCTTTTTATTGGAAAGAGTTCATCATTCTAGATTAGTTGGAGTCATTTTGTAGAAGAGTGTACTCACATTGAATAATAATAATATTTAATTTGGATTTGTGCCCTGTCCAGGGTGTATTCTCCTCTTGTACACAGTGTTTTCAGGCAGGCTCCAGACCAACCATGATGCTGAACACGATGATGTGGTTAAATAAAACAAACAAATGGAAAATAACTTTTTTTCTCTACAGACTTTTACCATGTTGAACCATCTCTCTTTCACTTTAATGCTGTACAGTTGGTTTCACCACACCAAAACTAATCTGCTGAAATGATTTTTATGTAATGGTTTAATACACTAGTTAATTCACCATTACCACTGTACTCTTTAGTACCTTTCCGTCGATCTAAGCTAAAGTCAACTGATCAAGAATGACTGTGATTTGGGATTTATTGGGTTATTGTGAAACTGTATCCAAGAAATTGGAATAAATGTAATCAGATTGGTCATGTAGGTCAGTCAAGGAAAATAAGAACTCTGTAAGTTATCTTTTTGCATCAAGAAGAAAAAACTGATAGTATGATCTGTTTGATTTAATTTGCTTTATTTTACATCACATAGGCTGTGATACAACCTGTTCATAACCAGTAGAACAGGCTGCCTTCCTAATTGAACATTTTGTACACATTGCAAATTCATTCATTATCTGTAAGCCTTATGCAGAGAGAACACACCACACTCCTCACAGACAGTCACCCGGAGGAAACCCACGCAGACACAGGGAGAACACACCACACTCCTCACAGACAGTCACCCGGAGGAAACCCACGCAGACACAGGGAGAACACCCAACACTCCTCACAGACAGTCACCTGGAGGAAACCCACGCAGACACAGGGAGAACACACCACACTCCTCAGACGTTCACCCGGAGGAAACCCACGCAGACACAGGGAGAACACACCACACTCCTCACAGACAGTCACCCGGAGGAAACCCACACAGACACAGGGAGAACACACCACACTCCTCCCAGACAGTCACCCGGAGGAAACCCACGCAGACACAGAGAAAACACACCACACTCCTCACAGACAGTCACCTGGAGGAAACCCACACAGACACAGGGAGAACACACCACACTCCTCACAGACAGTCACCCGGAGGAAACCCACGCAGACACAGGGAAAACACACCACACTCCTCACAGACAGTCACCTGGAGGAAACCCACACAGATACAGAGAGAACACACCACACTCCTCACAGACATTCACCCGGAGGAAACCCACGCAGACACAGGGAGAACACACCACACTCCTCACAGACAGTCACCCGGAGGAAACCCACGCAGACACAGGGAAAACACACCACACTCCTCACAGACAGTCACCCGGAGGAAACCCACGCAGACACAGGGAGAACACACCACACTCCTCACAGACAGTCACCCGGAGGAAACCCACGCAGACACAGGGAAAACACACCACACTCCTCACAGACAGTCACCCGGAGGAAACCCATGCAGACACAGGGAGAACACACCACACTCCTCACACAGTCACCCAGAGCGGGAAAAAATCCCACAACCTCCAGGCCCCTGGAGATGTGTGACGATGACACCGTGCCCCCCATATTGCAAATTTCTCATTTTAAATAATTAGAGTGTTTTTTACTTTTATGTAAATGGTTGCAACTGTAGCATATCATTCTGATTTTGATAAATCATTTTCACATGCAAGATTGGTGGTATACACCTGTGTTTGGTCTGTATAGCATTGTTGGCTGGTGCACCATGAGCATGCTGAGGAAGACGTAAACCCCAAATGTTTGTTTTATCTGTGAGTAAGATATTGGATTTTATACATTGAATATTATACGGTACTTTCCGTTTTTCCTCCTCTTTTTATTGCACATACTAAGATCTGAGTGAAGATGGTGAAACAATGTATTGTGCAGACCTAGTGTCAAAGTAGTTCCTTAAAAGTAATCCTTTAACAATCACTTACTACATTTTCCCCCAAATGTAATAATATTATGTCATGAAACAATTATTCTCCTTTACTTCTGCATTACGCTCTATAATACTCATAATTAATCACAGAATCAGTTACTGCAGGGCAGATTGATACAGGTAAATTATGTTTTAAAGTCATCATATTTGATTAATATTGTGTTATTGTAAACATAAACAGTACTTACTAAATTCTTATCAAGGCAGTAACTAATGTCATTACAAGTATTTAAACGGCAGTGTGTTGCATGTATGTTATGGACTGCACTCATAAGTAAGGCCTAAGGTATTGAATTGCAAAACGTAATCACAATTCTCTTCGGCTAAATCCAATTTAAGATGCTGTTGATCTTTGGCACAACTTCACTAAAGACTTGTGTTTCAGGTTTGTTGACTTTTTTAAATTTGATCATCCAGTTTCTAGCAAGATGTTCTTGGAAGCCCCTACACTGTCAGAGAATTTGTCACTGTGGTGGTACCCTCAAGGTTATATATTTGTACCTTTTAGTTAGGGAACATAATTATACATTATTCTAATTGTAGATTTTAAAATTGTGTTTATTTCATACGCCCCGTTTCATCTCCAGGAGTTGTTTTTGACACAGTTCTATAATGAAACGAATAAATATTCACTTTTCCTTCTGGAGAACAGTATGTAATGTACCTTTAGGGAACACAACTGGACCTTTAAAGGTACATTTTACACTGTTTGTACCTTGACCAATAACGTCCTTCTACCCTACCTTTATTTCTGAGAGTGTATACACAGCTTAATAAAATGCTATAATAAATATATGAACATAAATTTATAACCTACAGATGATAACCATTGGTTCGTTTTTGTCTTACTGGAGTGTACGCTCACCTATTTCTAGAATAGTGGGCTTAATCCTCAAAAAGCAGTTTTATTAGACCACTACATTCATCTAATCAAGTGCTTTCTTGTTAAATGGGTGTGTTATTGCATAATCACTTGTAAACATTATTTCTCAAGATAATTTCAAGTATATATTTAACTGAGATGAAAAGTAGTAGATTACACTTGGATACATTTATTACAAGATCCAACTGATGCACCGCACTCAAAGCACAAGTATTTTATGGCCATCTCTGATAATGACTCAGACTCAGACGTGTTCGTTTAGACATGACCCCAAACCACGAGGGAACAGTTTAACAACTCTATTACTTAGTTATTTTGCTACTGAGAATATTTAACAGTCACATTATTTTACATCCAGATTGAAAATGAGTTATCAGAATTCCTAACCTCTGCCTCTGAGTAACAAAGTGCAAATTTCATAAACTGACTAGTGTTCCAAAAAACAGGGCAGTGACTCTGTTTTCAGAACCGTGTTCAAGTCATTAGATTGGACAGATGGCCAGAGGGGCGTATTTGCTTTTTTTTCTCAATACAATCTTAATTCTTATATGTGCTATAGGACTTGCGCAATGTCTGGTTGTGGATGTTGGAGCCCTTAAGGAAGTTAGAGTTAATAATTGATCCACAATGATCTTAAATAATACTTTGGACATTTGTTAATGATTGAAACTTCTTCACCACAACCAGTGGATTCATGTTTGCCAAAGTAACCATCATGTATAAACGTTTCCATGGACTCTGATGTTCAGGGCTCTAATTGCTTACAAAAATTACTTTTTAACTGGTCAGATATATCACATTTAAACAGGGTTTTTTTTAACAAAGCTGAGATTAGACTCCATTTTATATTAATCAGTGAACTGGCAAAATGTAAGTCTTAACATACATCTGCTATAACAGTGATACAGAGAATACTTAATACTGGGTTATGGCAAATTAACTGGTGTATGAAAATTATATGGTTAATCTCAGGAAGTCATTATAAAAGCAACATTTACTTTGTCGGCTACAAAACCTGAGCTGCCATTCAAACCCAACAAACAAACTGTTGAACATGCACAGTCTAGCCTTTGTTACTGATCTGAGAACAGTTTTCTCTCTGAAATACAGAACACTAAAGAGTTGAGAAGAGGAAGCTGAGGTCATTGGTCTATAAAAAGCCCTAACCCTAGCCAGACAGAGACAATTCCCAGTATTATCCCTTGTCCCATAATGCAGAATGTTCCTTTTCTGTTGGTCAAAGGCTTGTTTCCAACAGCTCTCATGCTGAGTGCTACAGGACTACAGAACTGCAGACAGCTGTGCAAGCCTTTTACTACAGAGAAAAATAAATCAAGTTAGAAAGTTATTGCGAGAGGTTAAGAGACTATCAAATGGCTAATTTGAGAATTATGATTGAATGATTATTGGTATGTACTCAGAAGACAGGGCATATATATTTTATATACATGTTCCTATAGTTATAAATTGTAAAATAGTACACCTGGACCAATTGGGCAGATTTTTAAATACCGTGCCAAAAACCAGTATTCTGACTAAGTAGTACTTTCTTGCACTTTGTGTTAAAACTGCTGTCCTAGAGGAAGGAGCAGAATGCTATACAATGTGTGTCCACGTGGGTGTCCTCCGGGTGACTGTCTGTGAGGAGTGTGGTGTGTTCTCTCTGTGTGTGCGTGGGTTTCCTCCGGGTGACTGTCTGTGAGGAGTGTGGTGTGTTCTTCCTGTGTCTGCGTGGGTTTCCTCCGGGTGACTGTCTTTGAGGAGTGTGGTGTGTTTTTCCTGTGTCTGCGTGGGTTACCTCCGGGTGACTGTCTGTGAGGAGTGTGGTGTTTTCTCCCTGTGTCTTCGTAGGTTGCCTCCGGGTGACTGTCTGTGAGGAGTTTGGTGTGTTCTCCCTGTGTCTGCGTGGGTTTCCTCCGGGTGACTGTCTGTGAGGAGTTTGGTGTGTTCTCCGTGTCTGCATGGGTTTCCTCCGGGTGACTGTCTGTAAGGAGTGTGGTGTGTTCTCCCTGTGTCCACGTGGGTTTCCTCCGGGTGACTGTCTGTGAGGAGTGTGGTGTGTTCTCCCCGTGTCTGTGTGGGTTTCCTCCGGGTGACTGTCTGTGAGGAGTGTGGTGTGTTCTCCCTGTGTCCACGTGGGTTTCCTCCGGGTGACTGTCTGTGAGGAGTGTGGTGTGTTCTCCCCGTGTCTGTGTGGGTTTCCTCCGGGTGACTGTCTGTGAGGAGTGTGGTGTGTTCTCCCTGTGTCCACGTGGGTTTCCTCCGGGTGACTCTCTGTGAGGAGTGTGGTGTGTTCTCCCCGTGTCTGTGTGGGTTTCCTCTGGGTGATTGTCTGTGAGGAGTGTGGTGTGTTCTCCTTGTATCCACGTGGTTTTCCACCCACGGTCTAAAAACACTTCAGTAGGTGGTTTGGAGACTCAAAGTGTCCATGGGTATGAGTGAATGTGTGAGTGTGTATCACCCTGCAAAGGACTGACGCCCCTTACAGGGTGTATTCCTGCCTTGCGCCCAGTGATTCCAGGTAGGCTCTGGATCCACCACGACCCTGAACTGGATAAGGGTTACAGACAATGAATGAATATAATGATTATGGAGACTGTATAAAGATCTTTTAGAATTTGTTTCCTAAAACTGCATCCTTAGTGTATGTTTGTGTGTGCAGGTACCTAAGATGGTGGTACAAGAAAACACAGGTGGAAAAGAAAGCACCTTTCATCGACATGTTTGGGGCATTACCTCTAAGGCAGATTTATGGTAACTCTTGTGCAGAACTCTTATCCAGAGGAACATACAGAAAATATCTCAGTACACTGTTATCATTTGCTCATAATCATGCACAATAATCATTCATGTTGTCTTTTTGTAGGTGCACCTCTTGGTGGCATCGGGGGTGGTACCATTACACGTGGATGGAAGGGGGAGTTTTGCAGGTGGCAGCTCAACCCAGGAATGTACCACTACAAAACAGTCATTGCTGACCAGGTAAAGTTTAAAATCTAAGATAATTTAACATAATTTTGAATAAACAATTTGGACAAAAACTAATAATAAATTACAAGAGCACTTAATTAATGCATATTTTAAAAAATAGAAAGAATAACTTTCATTACAACCACCAGTAAAAACAGATACAAGTCTATACATTGTCTGTAACCACTTATCCAGTTCAGCGTCGCGGAACCTGACCGGAATCACTGGGCGCAAGGCAGAATCACACCCTAGAGGGGGCACCAGTCCGTCACAGGGAAACAAACAATTAATGTTATAAATATTGTTTTGTTAGATCTATAAAAAAGCCACATAATCTGAATAGCAGATAGTTTGCACAGACAGATTCTAAATATATTCTTGTTTGAATAAGCATGTTTTTGTGCATGTTAAAGATGTGTACACTTCATTGATTCCTCTATTCTATTTCCTCAAATGAGCTTTATTTCTTTCAGTTTACAGTATGTCTACGCAGAGGTGGGCAGACAGTTTACCAGCAAGTGCTGTCCACCGAGAGACCTCACACCCTGCAGGTTTGGAACTGGGGATATTGTGGTGAATATGCATTTTACCATGCACTGTACCCTCGAGCCTGGACTGTCTACCAGCTGCCAGGACAGAATGTAACACTCACCTGCAGGCAGGTGTCACCTGTCATTCCTCATGACTACAAGGTGAGGTTCTGCTAATGTTTCATTTTTTTGTCCGCTTGGATATAGTATAGTATTTGTCGTCATTAAATGGGACACCCCATACCCCTAGGTAACACAAGTTAACACAGTCCCCTGTTGTACAAATGAAACGTTATTATCATGCCACAAGGATACCACAAGGATTAACCAACACATTTTTTCAATTACAGGATTCCAGTCTTCCTGTTGCTGTGTTTGTGTGGGACATAGAGAACAAGAATGACTACACATTGGACGTCTCCATCATGTTCACTATGGTGAATGGGTCAGGCCACAAGGATGATAAAAGTGGTGGTCACTGGAATGAACCATTTCACTTGGACAAGGACGGCGAGTCTGTGTCAGGGGTCTTGCTCCACCACTGCACTCCTGTGAATCCGTACACTCTGTGCATGGCAGCACGAAAACAGGTGACACATCTTCAGAATAACAACATAACAAATGAAAAGGGTTTTAACCACCTTGAATGCTCAAAGAGAGTAGTTTTTTACATCCCCTGGTTAAGGATGAAGAAGATTTATGTGGAAATTCTTTACAATGACTAGGTCTGGCTTATTTAATCAATCAATCAAATTTTATTTATATAGCGCTTCCACGGGTCAGGCAAGAGAACCCAGCGACAGACATGCAACCCAGCGGCAGACAGCGTGTTGGCGGTTACTAGAAAGCTAACTAAAAGAGCTGTAGCTATGGTCATATGACCGGGTTAATACAGAACAGTGATAATATGAAAACCAGCTCGAACACCAATATAGAAGGAGTAACTTAAAAGTGAGTGATTAACCAAAAGCTTGTTTGAAAAGGTAGGTTTTTAATCTAGATTTAAAGATTTAATCACACCCATAACAGGAAAAAAAGTCATAAAATGAATTATACAGCTTTGTCATTGTCATAGACAATCACTGGCAAAAGAATATGTCGTACTGAAGGGTTCAGTGACATTTAGCACAAATCACAGATGGCCTGCTGTCCAACAACCTAGTTATCTGCCTTGCTAGACCTGCAAAAACCAAATGCTATTATTATGAAGTGGAACATATAGGAACAAGGACAGCACATCTGTAATCCAGGAATCTGCACAAGCTCACAGAACAAGGCAGTCAGGTTCTGAATCGCATTCAAGGGTGTAGCCACTAGTGGCCAAACTTGACCTGCCCAGTCAGTCATAGCGATACTTTTTGTGAACTTCATTATGTGCAGCACATATTAACATGGCTGATTTTTCAAAAGAAACCAGGTGTCAGTGTCTGCAGCACATTTTCTTACAATCTGCTTTGAATAACTTAAATCCAGTTTTTTAATTTCACAGAATTTGTGGAATTCACTTTGAGCTACTTCTATAAATTTCAAAGGGGACTAACAATTCCATATTTTTATTCTTGTTTTGTATGTATCAGTCTGACCAAGAGATCAGCCACTGGACTGCGTTCAGTCCAAAGGGAACCTGCAGCACTCTTTGGAGTGACCTCATTAATGATGGACGGTTGGACTCGCCCATGGGTTCCAGCCCACCCACGCAAAAAGGAGACAAGGTGGCAGCTGCACTCGCAGTGGGTTGTCCGGTGCCTGCTCATGGACACAACCACATGGAGTTCAGCCTGGCCTGGGACATGCCAAAAATTACTTTTGGTTCAAGAGAGAAGCAGCATGTTAGGTACATTTTCTTGACTTTACAAAGTTAATGCTATTGCATATAAATAAATTCATGAACATGTTTGTAAATCAGTGCTAATTTTGAAATAGTTTTCTGTCTTTTGACACAAAGGTGTATTAGATTTAGCCTTATTTTAACCATTTAATTCTTTTTTTTTTAGCCTTAATTTAGTTTCAGTCTAACATTAGTCCATTAAATAAAAAAAGTAGAGGTATTATTTAATTTTTTTAAGATATAGAGTCAACTCGTGCCATTTAAAATATTTCACCCTGACAGCAGCACACAGACTGAGCATATACATGTGTTATTTCCTTTGACATTGTTTAATTTTTATTGGGTTGAAAGTACAGGGTGGGCCATTTATATGGATACACCTTAATAAAATGGGAATGGTTGGTGATATTAACTTCCTGTTTGTGGCACATTAGTATATGGGAGGGGGGGAAATTTTCAAGATGGGTGGTGACCATGGCGGCCATTTTAAAGTCTGCCATTTTGGATCTAACTTTTGTTTTTTCAATGGGAAGAGGGTCATGTGACACATCAAACTTATTGGGAATTTCACAAGAAAAACAATGGTAACTTTATTCTTTAATGAGTTATTTACAAGTTTCTAACCACTTATAAAATTTGCTGCCCATTGTGTTGGATTGTCAATGCAACCCTCTTCTCCCACTCTTCACACACTGATAGCAACACCGCAGGAGAAATGCTAGCACAGGCTTCCAGTATCCGTAGTTTCAGGTGCTGCACATCTTGATCGTATGGAGTGGTTTATGGGGTACAAAGATATTGGGGCCATTCTTCATCAGTGGAAACCTCAAGGCCACTGGATGTGAAATTACTACATGATGATGTGTTTTCCTCTTTATGCACTGAAGCTGCCACGTTCCCTGAGTTTTTCCAGCAAGATGGTGCACCACCACATTATGGGTGTCAGGTCCGAGCATTCCTAGAGGAACAGTTTCCTGGAAAGTGGATTGGTCGTCGTGGGCCAGTTGAATGGTCCCCAAGGGCTCTCGATCTGACCCCCTTAGACTTTTATCTTTGGGGTCATCTGAAGGCAATTGTCTCTGCTGTGAAGATACGAGATGTGCAGCACCTGAAACTACGGACACTGGAAGCCTGTGCTAGCATTTCTCCTGCGGTGTTGCTATCAGTGTGTGAAGAGTGTGAGAAGAGGGTTGCACTGACAATCCAACACAATAAATGGCCCACCCTGTACTAAATGTTCTGTCATTGGTTCGCCGCTTCAAATGACAATTTTTTTTCTCATTCATATTTTTGTTGTGAAACATATGTCAGTTTATATTTTTCATCAACAAAATTAACAGATTTAAATAATTTGGATTTTATTGTGAAAACTTAAACGATATCAGTTTGCTCAAGTGTACTGTTGTTATTTTGGAAATTATTTGTTTATAATATAATATAATAAAATAATAGGTTTGGATATCAAACCTAACAACTGTATCCAACCCATAAAGTGCAGCCATTTACTTTATTCCTCTGCAATATTTGAAGGAAGCATATGCCTAAACAACAAAGCAATACTCAATGTTCTTTTCCCCCCTCTTTGTACAGACGATACACTCGTTACTATGGTACCAAAGGGGATGCAGGCCCTTCCCTCTCACACTATGCACTGACACACTACAAAGACTGGGAAAAGAGAATTGAGGAATGGCAGACACCCATATTGGAAGATAGGTAAACATTCTCATTTAAAAATATACAAAACTTAAAAGAAGTGGACCAACCCAACTGCAAGAATGTCAGTGTGGACAAAAAATAAATAAAGAAATAATAAAGATAAAGAAATGTTTTAATATACTGCATGTATTTACTACATTATAAATCATTTATAAAGTCGCTGTTCCTGATTATGTTGACTAATTAAATATAAGTTTCTTGTCCTGCTGCTTACCCTGAAATAACCACGTTGTGCTTGCTGTTTGTGTATGTTTTAGTTCACTCCCTTCTTGGTATAAATCAGCTTTATTTAATGAGCTGTACTTTGTTGTGGATGGTGGGACTGTGTGGGTGGAACTTCCTGAGGACTGTGACATCAGTGGAGGGCTCCGCCCTGAAGATGGTGGTCTAATAGCCCAGCCACCCATCATCAAGGAGTATGGCCGTATTGCCTATTTAGAGGGTGAGTGTTCATGAATGTTAGCTGAAGTGCTAGACCATCCTCTATAATGAGACATTAGTGCCAGACAAGGGTGTGGAATTAGCATGGACCGAGGTGACGTGTCCCTACCGATCTCCAGCAATTATTGAATTGACTCCACCAATAATTTTATCCCCTGCCAAAAAAAAAAAAAAATCCCAATCTGTCAACAGCTGCGTCTCAGTTCAGGGGCTGCATCCTTTGAAGGACGTGGTCTACGGAGGCCTGTCTTCGAAGGCTGTTGAATGTCCTTTGAAAACTAAACCGAAATGGGACAGTCTACTCTATGGCAGATTTCCTGTTTTACAGCTGTTACCGTCACTCAGAGCCATCACTAAACGCTGCTCCTGCACCTTAAAGGCCGAGCCATACGTTTTCTGGAGATCTGGAGCTGAAGATCAAATTGGATTTCACTGAAAAAAATTATAAATAAATAAATCATAGTTTGAAACAGCCTTTTTGATCGAATGTTCTCCTGTTGCATTTACCACCTTTGTGGCTCTATATGCTTGTTTTTGGTTATTTTTTTATAGTAATAATCATTAGTGCAGGGTGGTGCAGCAGGTAGGTCTGCAAGGAGTGTCTGTGAGGAGTGTGGTGTGTTCTCCCTGTGTCCACGTGGGTTTCCTCCGGGTGACTGTCTGTGAGGAGTGTGGTGTGTTCTCCCCGTGTCTGTGTGGGTTTCCTCCGGGTGACTGTCTGTGAGGAGTGTGGTGTGTTCTCCCCGTGTCTGTGTGGGTTTCCTCTGGGTGACTGTCTGTGAGGAGTGTGGTGTGTTCTCCCCGTGTCCGAGTGGGTTTCCTCCGGGTGACTGTCTGTGAGGAGTGTGGTGTGTTCTTCCCGTGTCCGAGTGGGTTTCCTCCGGGTGACTGTCGGTGAGGAGTGTGGTGTGTTCTCCCTGTGTCTGCGTGGGTTTCCTCCTGGTGACTGTCTGTGAGGAGTGTGGTGTCTTCTCCTTGTGTCTGCGTTGGTTTCCTCCAGGTGCTCCAGTTTCCTCCCAGTCCAAAAACACACATTGGTAGGTGGATTGGCGACTCAAAAATGTCCGTAGGGGTGTGTGTGTCTGTGTTGCCCTGAATGAATGAATCATTAGTGCACACTTTCATTTTATTTTTTTCCACAAAAACACAATGATGACAGTAGATATTGGAGTTGTTTAATGAACTTCATTAATTAAACAAAAAAATTCTCCCTCGGCTCATCTTTCTCCAGCTCTGCTCTCTTCCTAGTAGTTGTAAAACACATCACACATAACCGTAATCTTTAAAACAAAATGCGTTCTGCTCGCTCCTCTAACGTTGCAACATTCTGAAAGTACACAATGCACCATGGGATATCTCGGCTGGTGAAGGATAGGAAAAGAGGACGCATATGAAGGAGCCTCCGAAGTGGAACAGTCTAGCTGTGATGCTGTGGCGTAATCGGTCTACAAATGCGTCCTTCGAAGGATGCAGCCCCTGAATTGAGATGCAGCTCCTGAATTGAGATGCAGCTAGCGTCTCATTAACCTAGAGGTGCAGAAAGGGTTAAATCACATTCTCTGCTCGAGTTTGTTGTGTTCTCCCTGTGTCCGCGTGTGTTTCCTCCGGGTGCTCCGGTTTCCTCCCACAGTCCAAAAACACCCGTTGGTAGGTGGATTGCCGACTCAAAAGTGTCCGTAGTTTTGTGTGTGTTGCCCTGTGAAGGCTCCGGACCCACTGTGACCCTGAATTGGATAAGCAGTTTCAGATGAAACAATGAATGAATGAATAATAACATTAGGCTAAAATTGTGTGTAGCTATGAATGGTATGGACATTAACTGCACAACAAACTACCAATTGTCAGTTCTCTTACATTTGTTTTATCACGGAGCAAAGGGTAGATTCATAGGTCCCCTCCTATGTCAACAACAAACCTACGCCATTGCTTCCTGATCTCAGCTTAGTCAAATAAAGTGTTAACCTTTAAGTTCCAATGCATATAAGCTTCTCTTTCTTCCCAGGTCAGGAGTACAGGATGTATAACACATATGATGTGCACTTTTATGCCTCATTTGCACTCATCATGCTATGGCCCAAACTGGCTTTGAGTATGCAGTATGACATTGGTAAGATGAATCTTGCTGTTACTGTAAAAACTAAGTAACATCCTTCAGTCCTCTTCATTCTCTGGTTGTTATTACAACAAACTTCCCTCTCATCTTCCCTAGCTGGCAGTGTGGTACAACATGACCCTACAGAAAGGATCAATCTCATGTCTGGTCATTGCTCAGCAGTCAAGACCCGCAATGTTGTACCTCATGATATTGGAGATCCAGGTCAGTAAATGCTGCCTGACTGATTCTTCCTGCTTCCTTTATGTTGGGAGACATTAATTTGACAAACGTGGAACTGTTTGACTGCCAAAGCATTAGTCCGACTGTTGGTGTGGTCAAATGATTTATTAAGAGAATTTTGCATTTGCATTTACTCCCTTTTCACTGTAAGCCGGTAGCTGTAAAAATTTCTGTTATTTTCACCAGATGACGAGCCTTGGCTACGTGTCAATGCTTACCAGATTCATGACACGGCTGACTGGAAAGACCTGAACTTAAAGTTTGTTCTGCAAGTTTACCGTGACTACCACCTAACACAAGATACCCAGTACCTGACGGATATGTGGCCCATCTGCCAGGTGAGCTGCAGAGTGATGTATCATCCTGACATGTTTACACAGGATTAAACTATCCATTGCATATTTTTAACAATGAAATATTCAGGATGTTATTTAGTCTTTGTTTCGAGTTACGATCCACAAATAGTAATAGGTACTTTGCTGGGTTTTGTAGGCAGTTATGGAGACTGAAATGAAGTTTGATAAGGATGGGGATGGGCTGATAGAGAACTCTGGCTATGCTGACCAGACATATGATGGATGGACTGTGACCGGGCCCAGGTTAGTTGTGGATTAAAAGTTTATAAATTATTGCATAGGTGTAATTCTGAACAATATAATGTAAATGATAAGTTTCCCTGCTTTGGGATATTTAAAGGATTATCTTATCTTAAATCCTTTGTATTCATTTGGTTCATGTTTCAGCGCATACTGTGGTGGTCTGTGGATAGCCTCAGTCTGTGTGATGTGTAAGATGGCACAGCTTCTGAAGAATGATTCTGTATACAAGCGCTATAGAGGTATCTTGGAGCAAGGCAGCGCTGCCTTCGATAAGCTACTTTGGAATGGTTAGTGGTGATATGGCTTTTGTTTTTTTTAAATGACTTGTAAACAATAGATGTTTCCAAAATATATAATGTTAACTAATCGAAATTTGTACACTTCATTTTTCTCTGTTGCATTTTGCCATAATCTATGCCACAGTCATATGCCTATGTTTTAATTATGGTACTCGACCAAATGACATAGCATAAACTTAGCACAAAATGTAAGGAAATTTGTGTGTGGTAGATTATTTATTTATATAAATCTTATACCGTTGGACTGTTATTATTCATTTTAAATGGTCCACATTTGTAAGGAACATGCATTTGTGGGATGAGCATCAGAGCTGACTATGTGCGTTGTGCCCATGAAAAATTTGCCAAATCCTCTCTGCCAATGACATACAGCTTATTCTGCCGTTGACTCATTTGGTGTTCGGTGGTGGACTGGATGATTGAAGTTTGAAGAAACAAGACATATTGGCAATTTTTAACAATTTATACATTTAACAAACGTGTGTAAAAGTAATGTTTGGAAGAACCATACACAGCCACAACAGCCTCCACCTCCTCCTCACGCTGGTCACCAGCCTGATCACACACTGCTGTGGGATGGCATCCCATTCCTCAACCAGCACTTTTTTCGCAAGTCAGCCAACAAGGTTGTGTGGGTCACTCTGGCACCAACAGCACGCCCAAGCTGATCCCACAAGGGTTCAATGGGGTTGAGGTCAGGAGCTGACAGGCCGTTCAATCCTCTCCACTCCCACATTCTGGAGGTAGTCTCTGATAAACCCCACTCTGTGGGGGTGAGTGTTGTCATCTTGGAGGATAGAGTTCGGTCCCAGACTGTGGAGATAAGAGATTGCCACTGGTTTCAGAATTTCATCTACATATCTTTCTGCAATGAGATCGCCTCCAATGATGACAAGCCTTGTTTTTCCAGTGAGGAAGATCCCACCTCTCACCATCACACTGCCTCCACCAAAGGATGTTACTCTATCGGTGCAGCAAGCAGCATAGCGTTCTCCGTGTCTTCTCCACACTTTGACCCTACGATCCATCTGCTGTAGACAGAATCTGGACTCATTGCTGAACATAACGTTCCTCCACATGTTCAGGTTCCAGTGCACGCAACAGGCCTGGCGGTGAAGGGCAGTCATGGCAGGCTTCCTGGCAGCCCGATGAGACCAGAGACTGGCTGCGTGCAGTCTGTTCCGGATTGTCTGTGCAGAGAGTTGTCGGCCACATCGTCCTGCAAACCTTGACTTCAAATCTCTAGAAGACTGCCTACAGTACCTAAGTGCTGACAGGATGAGGAGACGATCCTGGAGACTTCGTGGCCTGTCTCTGGCATCCCCTGTTACATGGAACTTGGCTTTCAATTTGGAGATGGTACTAGGGCGCACTCCAAATAATGCCGCAACTTGGTTTTGTGGAACACCAGCTTGAACTTGCCCTATACAGATCAGTCAAACGTGGCATGTCGATTCTTGGAGCAGACACCTACTGACCACTGTAGCAGGGCCCATGCTCACAGGTGCTGCCAATCAAGTACCAGTCAGGCACCTGGGGGTACCAGAAGCTCAAAACAAGTGTCAATAGCAACAGCAAAATAAGCTGTTTGGCAATGGCAGAAAAGGTTTGGCAAATTTTTCATGGGCAACCCACATACTCTTCCCACAAATGCATGTTCCTTACAAATGTGGCACCATTTAAAAGGGAAATTAACAGGCTTCCCAACAGGTATAAGATTTATTGCCAACTGTTACAACAAAATACAAAAAGTAAGGAAATTTGTGTTTGGTAGATTATTAAATTTATGTGTCTGGGATAGTACTTTGTGTGTGTTTAAAACTTCTAGATGTGACCAGTATAAAAAGATATCATCATATACGACATGAAAGCATTGCAAGGAGCATAGCACCAGTACAAATGTGGTTGCGCAATTATCATTACTTGTCTAAAAATGGGGTGGACTGTTAAACTGTGTATCAATATTAGATTGTTATTGTAGGTCATGGTATTATTGGTTGTTACATTTTCCCTCTGGCTGTCTTTTTTTCAGGAAAATACTATAACTATGACAGCAGTGGGCGAAGCCTGTCCAACAGCATCATGTCTGATCAGTGTGCAGGCCATTGGTTCCTGAGGGCATCTGGACTGGGAAATGATGAATTCCAGGTTAGCTCTGAAAATCCTTCGTAATTATTGTTCTTGTTTTTCTTTGAATATCCTTTAATAATGTTTATTTATTTGTGTAAATATGTTATAGCTGCAGTCTCATTTTCATTAATGTTATTATAAAGCCGCTAAAATTTGGTTTTATGAAGTTCAGTCGAGTCCAAGTTGCCTTGCTTATGCTAATGTTCCATTAATTTCATAAAGCATTGTTGTTAGTAATGTGCTCTTAGCAATACTGTGAGTTCTTTTCACAGGCTTTCCCTGAAGAGAAGATACGCAGCGCTCTTAAATCAGTGTTTGATATGAACGTAATGAACTTTGGCGGAGGACAAATGGGGGCTGTGAATGGAATGAGGCCAGAGGGAGTGCCTGACCGTTCCAGTGTTCAATCAGATGAAGTCTGGGTTGGTGTAGTTTATGGACTGGCAGCTACGATGATTCATGAGGTAAGCAGAGATTAATAATTATTAACAATTCCAACATCAGTGATTAAGGATGTGCAATGTTGATCAAGTTGTCAATGATCTGTTCTTGTGCTGGTATTTTTTTAAATTATGATTTGTTGTTCTACGTACGGAAACATGGAAACTCGTTGAGAAAATATACAAGCAGATCATTCAGTGAAACTGGGTTAAGATGCGTTACCACGTGCACATTGATGATGAAATATTCTTAAGGATGTGATTAAGAAGAAGGTGCAACTTTCTAATGAAGCTGCCATTACTCTACAACTAAAAACAAGGATAATGCAATTTGCTAATAAAAGGTCTTTCCTCAAAAAGCACATACTTTGTCATCTACAGCTGCAGTGCTTTTTCTTATTATCTCATCTGAAGTGGGATCTGTTCCTGAAGTTTGAGATAAAAAACAGGATTTTTGCCCTGTCAGTGTTAATAAATAAATAAATAGAGTAATTTTTGTATGTTGTTAATAACTGGCTGTGTCTCTTACTGTAACTCTCAGGGCATGCTGGAAGAGGGTCTGCACACTGCTGAAGGTTGTTACCGAACAGTGTGGGAACGGTCAGGAATGGCTTTTCAGACACCTGAGGCATACTGTGAGAAAGGAATATATCGCTCTCTGGCTTACATGAGACCTCTTAGCATCTGGGCCATGCAGCTAGCTCTGGACAATCGGCCAAAAGTGTCTAAAGCTACAAACAAAGACAGCAATCTCACACCTTCGGAGGCAAAACTACATAGTGAATTCAAACAGAACTGCCATTAACGTGTGTTCTTTTTTCTTTTTTTTTTTTGTTATTGCACAAAGGTTCTCTGATACCCCACAAATACCTTAAGTTTAGATACAAATATGAATAAAAACTGATATTTACTCGCTGAAGATGCATGTGTATGTAGCGGTTATGGGTAGTTTTATGAATGCATACATTTGGGGCATCAGGTTTTACAGATAGATATGTTGAGTATTTCCCTGAAATTGCTCAAGTCACCGACCAAAGCACTGAGTACTGATACAGTAGAAGCATTAATCTGTTCAGCCATTTTTTTCAAGATAGCACATCTTATTAACTTAATCACTTTGGTCTATTTTATATTTTCTTGTGTGATGTACCTGCAACTTTGACAACTCAGTACTATACATGTATCCTAAATATATAGATTTAAATAAATAAATAGATAAACTGGGTTTAATATTTGAATGTTTTGAGTGTTTTCAAAACGCAAAAATTACAATGATTCTGTTACACTTGGTTATTTCATGTTATTTGTACCTGGACTGTAACCTTTTATTGAAGTTTAACCATGAGGTTTAACACTTGGTAATCAACTGCATCTTAAATATGTCACATTCTTAAACACAAATAAGTCTAACAGATGCATGAAATATAATTTGTAATTTACCTAACTCCTTGAATGTCCTACAATATTTAAAAGAAATCACACATTTTCACAACACACAGCACTTTTCCACCAATGAGGAACCAGAACGGTTCGCGAACAAAATTTGGAACCCGTTCGGCACGTCTTCACCGTTGGAAATTCGGCATTGAAGAGTCAGGAGACTGGAGTTCGGCGTTGACTGGAGTTTATTTACACATACACAGGATCATTTATGAGTACAACTGGGTGATCTGTCTATCTCAGGATGATCTGAAGTTTGGAAACAGGAGGTTCAGAAGTTTCCTCACGTGCATGCAGAAAAGCACAGGCACAGCTTGGTCATCAGTTTGTCACCAGTTCAGTCTATAGCCAGTTCATTCTGTACCCAATTCAGTCTGTTCTCAGTCCAGTCTAACACCAAATATTTTAGAATTGGAGAAATGGGGGAAGGAAATAAGAGGAAGAAGAGAAGTGAGAGGAGGGGTACGTAGAATGAGGATGATGAAGAATATGGTAATCGGGAGAGGAGTACGAGGCAGAATAAGAATGAGAGGTGGGGTAAGTGTGAAGAGGAGGTGTGAGGCAGGAAGGAGGGAAAAGGTGAGAGAGGATGGAAATCGGGAGTGGTAGGAGAAAATAGGAGTGAGAGGAGGGGTAGGTGTGATAAGGGTGATGGTGGTGGTGGTCAAAGAAAGACCATCACCACCAACATAACAGGTTTGCAAACCAGAAAAGACAGTTCCCAACAGTTTGACTAATATATAAGAAGCTAATTAAAGCAGTCATGGACCAATTGCATTAAAATAATGTATTTCAGTGTGAAAAGTAATTAAAATTGTAGTCAAAATCAAGATTAATCTACCTGGTGCTTTTTACAGTGATTGTTTTATGAGCTGCGTTCCAAAGCCTAGGCTGCAGCCAAGGTAGGATGTGTCCTAAGACCTGATCACATAAATGAAATTGTCAAAAGGAAGCTGCGTCGTGAGTTAAAATAAGCTGTATTTGCTTATTATTAGTATCCTGCACGACAATACTATGTAAAAAATATTAAAACTCATTCTTACATACAACCTATAAACACTCAAACAATCTTTACTTTTCTTTACCTTTCAAACAATCTTCAACCTTTACATTTCAGGTGAGATTAAAAATGAATACTACTACTAAATATATGCTTTCTGTGGTACATAGGGTTTTTTTTATTAAATATGGTATAGCGACAGATAGTTTACTTATTTTACACCGTTTTTTCACTGTCTTCTTTATTTTCTCCAAAGAGCCATTCATGCGCAGAGAATTGTTGGTAACGAAGAATACGTCTGTTGCGCCCTTCAAATCGCTCCAAACGTATGGAATCAGATTTGTGCCAAAAAAAAAAAAAAAGAATCGCACAAAAAATCTCAGACGTAAAACTTATAGCTTGTAGATACGTTTTTGAGTGATTGCCCAGGGCATTTTGGACTGCGCATGCGTATTTTTTTTTTTTTTTTTGAAAACCTTGTTTTCTTGTATGTTATATTTTTGCTGAATTGAACATTATCATGCGATACCTTTTACCTGCGACAAGAGAGCACCCTAAACTCTTATTTAGCGTTTTATTCAATGTAATGGAGCAGTCTGACACGGTTTCTGACACTTGGAGATTTATTACCCCAATTTTTCAAAAAGAACGAATTATTACACACTTAGTAAGTTCATTATTGCTTGTTAGAAACCATTATTGCTCAATATGACTTTTCATGGCCCAAACATAAGCCATGCAATGTATATTTGTAGTAATTTATAAAATATACAGTATTTTTACCAAAAACCTATTGTGGATTCCCAAAAAAAAAAAACACTTTGTCGCAGCACATGTAATGCTCTATTGAGATAAATTTGGAACACTCAAAATTTTTCTGGTAAATTTCTACATAAAGATCCACATCTGAGCCACAAACTGGATACCAGATGAAGTTTCTACAGTCACATAACGTGTAAACAAACAAACAAACAAACAAAAAAAACTGAGCGTCGAAATTTCTGGGCATTCAGGAGTCAGTTGGTAGCATATGTACACTTTCTTATGGTCAAAAACCACATATTTTTCTACTTTAAAGGGATAATTTACACAAAATACCAACTATTTTAATTTATTCCAGTTAGAAAGTTAGAAAGTAATACACATTCAAATTTGGTCAAATTCAGCAAATGGCCAGTTTACAACCTGTTTAAATATTGTCTTTGTATAAGCACACCAAGGTTGGCGTTTCTTTTGCTTACCCACCCATTTTAAAGGTGCCTCACTGGCGTAACAGTAAAGTGCTTGTTTGCTGCCCTTGGGGTTGGCGGTTTGAATCCAGCACAGATCACAGTTTATTTCAGTTCCACCACATTTCCCTTCCTCATTTTCCTCATTTTCCTAAACTTGAGTTACCTACTCAATGAAGAGCAACTTCCTTTTATTTTTACTGGTGTGTTAAATCGGAACCCTTGAAATAAGTCAGTATAAATCTAGTTACATTATATTATTAATTTCTTTTACCTTAAAAAAACGGACAGTATTTATGAACCAAAATCTGCAGAAATGTCACATTCAGGTTTACTGCCTGTAGACGACGAGTTAACTGGTTTGGTAGCATCCAAATATTTGCTTGTGTTTTGAAATTAAAGATGAATAACATTTAAACATGTTTATTTGGACTGGTTATAAAGTGACCTAATCTGTGCTCCCAATGAGCTAAATCAATGTTTCAGAAAATATTTAATATAAATAATTTCTTGTAAACAATAAAAACAATCGTAAAACATTTTAATTGAAAAATATTACAGCAAATAGATTCCGAATGTCATGGACATTCAGACTGGAGATGTCTGAACTAGTGTAGTTGCAGCATTTTTGGACCTATTTGGACAAAAAGAACTATTTGGATTAGTTATTTGTGGGGAGCTGAGGTAATGCAATTTTACCAAAGGACGTCAGTAAAATTAATGTTTGTGAATTTCCACTGGATACGTATTTAACGTTCGAAACACGATAACACGTAAATACCTTAGTGTGTTAACACGAAATTATACGCTACGTGTTAACACGGAGAATCCAACACGTTTAGAGACCAACGGCGTTCCATAATATTACACGATAACAGCACTCTGACCGAATGTCTTCAGGTATCACTCCGCAAAATACATGTAACCAACCTATCAACGACGCCCGGGTTTACAAGACAGAACCTGGACTTTTTCCCCCAACGGGAGCAGGTTCATTTTCCGTTCGCGCACTTTATTTCTTATTTCTGTGATTGTGTTTAACTCGAATCGCGGCGTCTTTTTTTTCTCCGGTTCTCTCGTTCGCAAACTCCGCAGCACAGCTTTGGAGCGATACTCTAAAATACTCACTTTTAACTTAAACAGTGAGCACTTGGCACCGTTTAGTGTATGATTTGACTACGATCTGAATTCGTTGTAAACAACGGTTAAACCATGATATTTTATTGACTTGATGCGTTTATCCCTGCTTCTGTCCTGATTTAGACGAGTTTAACATCGCACAAGATAAAGATCCAGAGTTCGTTGAAAATAGCAAAAAGAAATGTGTGACGGAACGAACCTATTTTTTTCTCGCGGAAGGGTTATGTACATACAAATACATTTCCAATTATCGGTCTTTTTAATCTTAATCTGGTAGGATACTATCAGAGTTTAATTAAAAGAAAGGAAGAAGAGGGAGGAGAAGAAAAGTCTTCGTCCCTGGGTGGGCTCGAACCACCAACCTTTCGGTTAACAGCCGAACGCGCTAACCGATTGCGCCACAGAGACTGGGTTGCACCTGGTGTCTAAAGACAGGACTTTCAGTTAATTCACTGTGGCTAGAGGCTTATTTTCAAATGATAAGCACTTTGTCTATGTAAATATATTATATTCAGAACGATATGCGAACGATCTTGCTCGCAAAGAATTTAATGGGTAAATGGTAAGGACATATCTCAGCCATCATGCTGCATGTTATTAGAAAGTGCCCTTCCTGGTTAAGGGAGCTAGAACAAAAAGGGAACAAGATCTCTACGCCTTTAGACTTCTCATTAAAATGCAGATCAGGCCCCACAAAGAAGGAAAAACATCTCGCCCAACGTGGGGCTCGAACCCACGACCCTGAGATTAAGAGTCTCATGCTCTACCGACTGAGCTAGCCGGGCTGACAACACAGCTTTTAAAGGAATGTTAAAATCGGAACCACGGAAGACGTCACGCCACAGCGACAAAACGTTGGCTATGTATCTACACCGATCAGCCATAAAGTTATGACCTCCTCCTTGTTTCTACACTCATGATCCATTCTCTCAGCTGAACCGATCATACAGGAGCACTTCTACAATTAAAGACTAGTCCATCTGCTGCTCTGCATAGTATTGCTGAGTGGATCAGGCACAATATTTAAAGGAGGCAATACATACGTGTTAAAAGCAGGTATACACCGTTATATTTAGGATTTTAAAAGTACAAATACATACTGTTCAACAACAAGGTACTATTGGTAGTTTTCACAGACCAAAAAACCGTTAAATGTGTGACGGAATGGAACTATTTTTCCTCGCGGAAGGGTTATGTACATACAAACACATTTTCATGATCGGTCTTCTTAATCTCAATCTGGTAGGATACTACCAGAGTGTGATTAAAGGAAAGGACTAAGAGGGAGGAGAAGAAAAACCTTCGTCCCTGGGTGGGCTCGAACCACCAACCTTTCGGTTAACAGCCGAACGCGCTAACCGATTGCGCCACAGAGACTGAGCTGCTTCACGGGGCCGTTAGTACTCCGCTTAAGAGACAGAGTAAAGTGTTTATTCACAGTGAAATACAGTAGTCAGCAGAAATTAACAGCACATGGACAAGCTTCCGTGACATTAATAAACACATTATATATAATAAACATGTTTTTGTTTAGAAGATTTGTGTGAAGACTACTTTTAGAGGTTCAAGGCTAGCATTGTATCTAAGCAATGAAATGAGAGTGGGATGAGAAGTACTGTTATATATGTAAAATAATAACAACAATAAAAGCACCCTTCCCAAAAACCTCATGAAAAGACAACAATATATGATGTCTTTAACATTTTTGATAATTTTGGTCTAAAATAAAAAAGCAAAGGTCCAGAGCCCGCGACAAAGCCGTACAGCAACTACACACAATACCATCGCATTAGAAGTTAAGACCTTTTTTCAACAAGCATTTAAATCCTAAAGTCAATTTAATCCTAGAATCTGTTGTAATAACCGCCCGTTTGTTGTAATAAGCCTCTAGATATTTGTGTAGGCTTGTTTCAGATTTCACCTGTCATGAAAATCTTATGTAGGTATAATATATTATTAAGAACAACGATATACAGTGAAAGTGTAACATCTAATTGCATCAACATTTTCCTCTCGATTGGTCAAACTACATTTTTCATTGGTTTAGCAGCCACTACTAAACATTATCTATTTTTCCTATGTGATAATTATGGTACATAAACTACAGAACTTTGCCCATAACACTCTCTTCAAGAGCACATAAGTTAAAATGAGATAAAATGGTTGATGCTGAATAGACGTCTCACTTTAACAAACTTATTCATTAATTCATACATTCATTCATTTATAGTCTTTAAACGCATGTCCAGTTCAGGATCACGGTGTGTCCGGCGCCTACTCAGAATCACTGCAAGGAAGGAACAAACCCTGGAGGCGCCAGTCCCTCACCGAGCATTAACAAGCTTATACTTTAACCAGAATTAACCCAAGTTGTCTGTTATCCATTCCTGTAGCTAAAATTCATGTTGTAAGGTTATCCACTTTATCCGTCAATTGCTCTGTTATTATTTGGATAGAAAGAAGCAGAAAATGCAACCAACATCTATGACCAAACTTTAGATGTGGCTGATTTATTACATAAATAAATAAATAAATAAATAAAAATAAAATACATAGTGAGTCTCAGAAAAAAAACACTTCGCCCAACGTGGGGCTCGAACCCACGACCCTGAGATTAAGAGTCTCATGCTCTACCGACTGAGCTAGCCGGGCCAGTGAACAGAGGGTTGAAACCTGGACTTACAAAGTTAATAGTGCATGTTGTTTTCAAACATTATTTATTTTTGTGCAATAAATTTCATCTGTGTTTATCTGCTTCATGAACTAGAGAATAACTGTCTGTACTGTGTTAGTAGGTAGCTCTGAACCATGTTAAAAAACAGAAGGCACCAGGCTTCTGCAAAAACACTAAAATTCTCAATAGATTTCTATAATGGAAATGATCACAGACATAACAGCGTTTTTTTTTTTTTGTCCACAACATAGACAAAATGTATATCACGCCGAATTGTGATACAAATAAACCCAACCACTAACCTGGACAGAGCTTGATTGTATTTTTATGTACACAACCGAAGCAAATCTTGTTATCTGCTCCAGTTTACTCCGACTCCATGGCACAGTTGAGTACAAACAAAGAGAAAAATTCTCTGTGCCTTTAGAATATTTTTGTTCAAATGCAGATCAGGCAGCACAAAGAACGGAAAACATTTCGCCCAACGTGGGGCTCGAACCCACGACCCTGAGATTAAGAGTCTCATGCTCTACCGACTGAGCTAGCCGGGCTTGAAAGTGTTGGACTGAAACATGACCTTACAAAGTTAGACAAGCATTAGCATCTCTGTACAAATGAAACTAGTGTTTCACTGCTTGATAAATTGCAGGTTCGTCTAACGCTAACCGTCTCACGATACATACAAAACAAGCCTATAATTAAGAAATGTCTCCAATCATTCACTGCTTATTAATGAATGATTCACTGCCTACCTTTATTGTCTTAAGAAGCCTACATGAGAAAATTAATGTTGAAAGGTTGCATCTTACACTGTGAAAACCCAAACCAAAAATTCAATAGGTGCAACGATATACAAAACTACTATTCTTAAGTTCATGCTTTTCTCTGCGTTTCTGCCTTGAAGTACACTCCTAACTAGCCAAACAAACAGCTCAGTCTCTGTGGCGCAATCGGTTAGCGCGTTCGGCTGTTAACCGAAAGGTTGGTGGTTCGAGCCCACCCAGGGACGGTAGATCTTTTACTACACAGACATTCAAAGGCTATTTGTATACAACCTGTTTGTAAACAAATATAAAAGAAAAAAAAAAACATCACAAAGACAATTAGCCTTTAAGATTCAGATTTCCAAAAGAGCATCATAGCTACAAAATCTCTGTGGCGCACTTGGTTAGCGCATTCTGCTGTTCCAACGAAATACTGTGCTATTGTCAAACAGCGCATTTCTTGACGTTTTATCAAGTGGCAAAAGCATGTATTTTCATTTATATAAATGTATAAAAGATTTAGAAAAAGTAAATGATCTGCAATTATTAAGTACCTCTTAACAGAATCACAGTCACAAAGAAAATGTAAACAGTTGTAATTTTAAAAAATAATAAATAAATAAAATAAAAATCTAAATTCTTGCACGTTTCTAAACTACCCTGATCACTGGAGCCAATGCCATCTTAAGTTTATTTAGAATAATTTCTCATTTTCATCTGCCAAAGTTCCAATACGACATCAAAGAATTTCTGAAGGGAAAAAGCATGAAATACCATCAGAGCCAAGCTATGTCTATCTCTAGAAAATAAAGAGATAGGGAAAAATAAAAAGACAGAGTAAGTCTCAGAAAAAGAACTAATTCGCCCAACGTGGGGCTCGAACCCACGACCCTGAGATTAAGAGTCTCATGCTCTACCGACTGAGCTAGCCGGGCTGGTGGACAGAGGGCTGAAACCTGGACTTACAAAGTTAGTAGTATGTACTTTTATGCAATAAATTTAGTCTGTGTTTATCTGCTTCATGAATTTGCGCAAAAATTCCCTTTTGTCTGAGGTGAGGAATTATAGAAAAAGTTTGAGAACCACTGACCTAGCCCCACTGGCACAGTTAATGCATGCTGAGTGCCACCAACTCCAAGTGAACTTTACATGCTTCATCACCAACAATCACAATGGCACCTCTACAGTGCATTTTCCCAAGTATTCTGCACTCTCCTTATACAAAACCACTGACTAGACCTTTCAGCTTTATCTGATAACTCCTTCACAGCTGTCCTTATTTTCCGGCCACTGATGCTGAACTATATTTATAACTATAATTATATTTGTTTGCCATTTGATTAACTTTAAAGTTTGAGGTGGATTTTTCAGATATGAAAAATTCGGATTTATGAAATTGAAGCAGAGCACAGCTATGTACAGCGTGAACAGTGTTTGACTTCTTGATGTACACAAAGGGACGAGTTGGTGTGTGTCAGTTCTACTCTCAAACCCCTCATCAAAGTGCTTACTTCAAGGAAGGGCTCAGAACAGTATTCCGTTTTCTTCAGGGACGTGTGATTTTCGCCCATTAGGTCACCGAAACATCATTAATGGAGAACTGTCACAATGAAAACACAGAAGAACATATATTATTTTTACTCTCAGGCAGCACTAAAACTGGAGAGGTATCAGTAAAGTGAGAGGATTCCATACCAACAAACTCAGCAAGGATACCAGTGACTGTTAATTTTATTAAAAACAATATTGCTCCATATGACTAAACCATAAAGTTGGAACTTTCATTGCTGCCTCCAATCTCTTACTTGGATATGACCAACCATTACTAACATGCAAACAGCTCCAAAACTTATGTCCCCTGAAATCCAAAGTTGGGTTTACATTTCACCTGAACGACTGCCACAGCACAGTCTTAAAGTAAAGGTAAAATGGCTGTAAATTGGAGGCCTTCAGTTTTTCTTCAGTGGATTCAGGTGTGTTTTGGAATGGAAAGTTTGGACACCTCTACATTAAAGCAAAATGCATGTTTTTTTTTGTTGGTGTTGTTGTTGTTTTTTTAAACTTCCCACAAAAACCACACAAACATAAACAAGACGTGGGAATGAGTTGGACCTAAGATGAAACCACCACCTGATTTGCACTTGAAAGCAGCATAAAATATAAACAATGTATATTCTATGTGAAAGAAAAATAATTGCATGCAATTTCAATAAAACAACTCAACATTTGTCACAGTAGTAAATTAACCTAGAATATGTTCCTCATTTTGTAGAGCATTTTGGGACCTTTTTAATGGCGTCAAAATAGGTTCTAAAGTTCTGAGAACCAAAAAACAGAATCCATAACCAATAAATGACATTTTGTAATTGAGAAAACTGTCATTAATATTGAGAGTTATAAAACAGGTTTGTAAACAGAATATTTTACGTCTATTTTGAGTTTAATATACTTGAAGAATCCTTTTTTCGCTTTTATTCCACTTTTTCTCAGTTGCGCTTCTCTCAGTCTCGCATTCGCCTACAGAAGTTTCTCGCTTTTGGTTTTTGGACCTGATTTGAAGGGGGGTGGGATCTAGACAGTCATTGGCTGCTGAAGATAAGCCCCACCCACTCAGCAGATTCCTCACACCCCGCTGGAAAATGGCCAACTGGCAAACACAGGTAAACCATATCAAATACTTTTAACGAATATATAACTTTTAGTAACGCACAGTTCGTTATAGAGTCTTAGAGTCAGACTATAACTGTTTAATCTAGGTAGCACGTTAATGTCCAACATTAACGTATCTAGCTCAATCGTTTTGTGGAGTACTACCAGGAACCACCTGTTCTGATAATGTCCTAACATAGCATATTCATACACGGCTCTCTGCATAAAACTAGGCACATGATCATGACATGAAGTATGTCAATTTTAATGTGTGTGTTCTGTACTACATCATCTGACAAATGTCCACACTAAGTTTGAAGTAGATCTGTTGTGGAGTTTTGGAAAGATAACCACATTGTTGTATATTGCAATTATTAATGAATACTTATTGAACTAACGTCTTATATTTCTTACTTGGATAACTTCTAAAATATCAGATGGCGGACCTGACCAAATTTAAGGACAAGGTGGACTTTTGTTTTGGAACTCACTTAATCATATTGTAATTCTGTACACATGCATATACACTTGGGACTGTATTTGTGATAGATCTGTTATTCCACTCAAATTTATTGTCGATCGTTGGACAAGAGTCCACACAAATCTTATAGGAGGTCTATGGTGAAAATATTTGAGGTTTTGAAACGTTAACAAGTATGGTGAAAATTTAGATCTGTGTAACTGATCACCACAATGAATACTATAATTATTAATTGATGTTAATATGTGTAAGTATTATTTTTACCCTACTTGTAATATATCCCTCATTACTTTTTGATTCTACACTACAATATCTTAAGTGTATGCTTAATGTATACTGCTTAATGTATTACTATGTAAACTATATCAACTGTATGAAGGCCTAAAGCTTAGAGAGTGTAACAATAAGCTTGAAATCTGAATTAAAACTTAAAACATAATAAAATATAAAACACAGTCAACAAAAGTAATGATGTAATGAATGCCTGTTGCTGGTATGTGTTTTTATTTAGCAACACAGGTTCGGTACGTGTGTTTCAGCTAAATCTTAATATTGTGATGCATGTCATGTACCTTGAAGAGTTATAATGAGATAGTTTTCTATATCACCTACAAGTTTTCAAAGTTGAGAGTGCTTAACGACTGTTTTTGATATTCACCAGAATGGATATTATGAATTATTATCTTCAGGAAAATTTACAGAAGGGCCAAGAGACACAGCCAGTGATTCAGGGACAGACCCCAGCAATTCAAAGGCAGACAATGGCTGTACAGCAAGAAATGAGCAGGTGGAAATTGGGTGCTGTTAGATTAGCAAGGAATGAATTTGTTGTTAACTGGTTTGATCAATTGGTTTCACTTGTACTCTTATTATTCAAGATGCTGATTCCAAAGGCCAAGAGAAGTTGACTGTCCCTGAGGTGCTGCAGTGGCTTACAGGACAATCTCACAGGCACCTGCTTCTGTCATAGCAACAAAGATTTAGAATAGTGGTCCATTTTGACCATTATTGCTTAGACCGCATGCTAGACCATACTGTATGCTATCCACTTGCGAGTGCATGTCCAAACACCATTACTTTCCCTACAGCTCATCTCAACAATTTTGATGAATTTCAGGAAAATTTGTTGATTTCAATAAGATATGGTTTAGGATTCTACAGGATCTGACTTCACATTCTAGCTTTTAGAAAAGCAGTTACTATCAGGGATGTAAGCCCTATTCTCTTCGATTGTATTCATGTAGGTAAAACAACTGTATGGCACCACTGTTAAACCCTCTATAATATTTCAACAATTCAGTAGGGTACAATAACATTTGTGGTATCATTACGAGCTAAACCCTGGTCCTGGATGCCCACTGCATATTTTGTTTCTCCAGCCCATCAATAAGCTCTTGCTGAACTGAAATGGGTGTATTTGGTTCCACAAAACAACAAATGTGCAGGACAGTGGGCTTCCAGAAACAGGGTTGAGAAGCCCTGACTTCTCAGTTCTAACACTGTTTTTAGTCTGGTTTTTTTTTTTATTCCACCTCTGTAGATATGAGATTGTTCAGAGATGAGCAATACCAGGTGTCAGTCATTTTACGCTCAATTTTGTTTTTGCAGACAACTGTCTCCTTGCTTATTCTTTATTAACTGTTCACTTTGTAAAACACAAAACAAACAAACAAAACAGTATTTGTACTGCTACAACTTAACTTTCAGTTAAAAAGTTTGTCACATACACATTACACTTTGTTTCCATGCAAAACAATTCAAGACCGTGATGTATATGTCTCGTCCATGGTTTTGTGATGGCCCACATGGGTTAACCTACTTGAGCAAGATCTTCTAGGCCTTGGCTAATGGCAATACAATCCCTGCAGCCACCTCCTCCTGTTGGCATTATCAAGGTCAAAGAGTCCCTAAACAGAAGCAAACTGTTACTCAAATGGTTTTCAGAGTTTTAACACAGCAGTCAGTCACCAACCCAAAAATCTAAATCATAATGATTACACTAAAGATACTTCAGAACAGTCTGGCGCGATGATGGGATTTTGGATGCAGCACATTTCCCAGAGTTGGTTGGGGGTTAGGTTTGGCTCGGTGTGAAGAGGATGGTTGTCCCAGGCCGCAGAAAAACTTTCTAGGTCTGCTTGGAGCCGGGGGCAAGAAGAATTACTGTGCAGTAAACAGGTGACTGCAGTCAGCTGGATCCAAAAATCCCTCTTCCTCCAGACTGTGGAGTACATTGTAGTAAGTGCTAGTGACACCCACCCACAGGTGGTCTATTCTGTGTAACACACACATATAGGTAAGGCTGAAATTGGATTTGGAGCTTACATTCTGTTGATTTCAGAGATGTTTGACAACGTCATATCAAATATTAAAACAATTATTACCTTTGTGTGGCTAAATGTGTATATATAAATTGCTTGATATGCTACAGTTTACTCTTCGGTGCCTTGTGGACTAATGTATAAGATAGTGACACCTTTGATTATGAACACTTTTGCCTGACACAAAGCTGCCTCTCCCACAGCCACGGACCATAAACATTCATGTAGCTATATCCACATTTTCACAACCTTGGTCTGCTCTGACCCTAGTGACACAAACACTGAATAAGTTACTACACAGTTCTGTTCGTGGATATTTACAATCTTGCAGAGCACATTTCCTGAATAAATCTGACAACTCCAAATACTCACACAGGTTATGGGAAGGCTCGAGCTGCTATACAGATTTCCATGAGCACAGTTGGTAGCTAGAATAAGGCACGAGTTCAGATATTCTCTGGGTATGAGATAATTTAAGATGGACTGTGGAAGTGGAAAAATTTGTTACATTATCTCAGGTCCAGAGAAAGTGGTGGTGTTTCTGCATCTTGTTAATATCTGGTCTCTTTTTTGCATAGTAGAGTTGAACACACCTTCGTGATCAATAAAGTATCTAAACTTCAAAATGTAGAAAACGTAATGTCACTTCAGATGAACACTGTTGCATTCTAAATAAATAATAAATAAATTTAAAATAAATCTGCTGCCAATATTCACATACATCAGCTATGTATCTTCAAAGGATTTTTAAAAAATGTAAATAGTTTTTTTTTTATTTTTATTAAGGTATGTTGTGTCATTCTATTAACACATTTACAAAGGTTGGGCCACACTATTTTATTCTATGCAGTGCAGGTTACAGGGTATGTTTCTAGTGGCTAGAAAAATAAAAGATGGTTAACTGAAATGCAAATGACTTGTTTCTATGAGGAAATTTTCAGTTTTGAGGAGGATGCAGAACTAGGTACATTATCTAAATGAACAGAACATGGTTAAAGCAAATATTGAAAATGTGGTTATGACCACGTGCTTGTTAGCACACAGACAAGTCAGACTATTATGAACACACCTTGTATCTATAAACTTTGTGGATGTTATCTGTTTCTCTGTATATTTTTATTAACCCCATTTTACCCTGTTCAATGCTAAGGAACCCCAATGGGACCACCACAGCCTGCAGAGACCCTGACAAGGTGGAAATGTGTAACCAACAGTGAATGGGCAAAAAAAGTGGGGATTAATAAATTATGCAGAGAAAGGCAAACTACAGCCTGATATTGCGGATCTACAAAGTGCATCTATATGATCTGTGCAGATGTTAACATCCACAAAGAGTAGTTTTACCAAGAATGCTCACAATAATGTGATTCGGCTGTTTTATTTGTGCTGTTAATTGTTCTTGTTCCATTTGTTCTTGGCAGTGTTTATTGATCTTTGTTCTGGAGCCTCTGTCCTGCACATCTTTGTCTGCTTCCAACACACCAAATTCAAGTAATCAGCTCAAAAACAAACCCTTTCAGAGCTGCAGTTTGTGTGTTAAAGAAGGCAATACACTACAATGAGCAGGGCAAGGGGTCCCAAAACCAGGATTAAGAAACATTGGTTCAACAGCTTTAAGATATTTGGCTAAGAAACCTAATTTGTAAAGAGGGTCGAACAATTTTGACTTTAACTGTATTGCAGCTATGTAAAGTAGAGGGTGCCCTGGATCTCAGAAGAAAAACAATGCTCTTAGACATGTTACATATTAAAAAAGAAATATATTCTTCAAGTATATTAAACTCAAAATAGATGTAAAATATTCTGTTTACAAACCTGTTTTATAACTCTCAATATTAATGACAGTTTTCTCAATTACAAAATGTCATTTACTGGTTATGGATTCTGTTTTTCGGTTCTCAGAACTTTAGAACTTAAAATCTTCCCTAGTATTTAACGTTATTAGCTAAATGTTCCATTGTGGGGCTTAGTATTTCACCCATGCACATATCACATTTGTATTTTTTCACCAGTGAAAGAAAATGAGCGAAAAGAATGTGCTCCAAGTTTAATAGCTCCAGTACAGCCTTTACCACAGTTGACTGCCAAAATGGCAGTGACAACAAACTTCTCGTCCGTGGCACGTCATGTGTCAATGTCCAACTGGCGGCTGTGAGAAGACAGCGTTGTGATTCACGTTTTAAATCCTGTACTGTGGGCCAGGCATTAGGCATGTTACTAATTGTTGATACACGGACTAACCAGCCAAACACAGAAACTCTAATACTATATCTTACATTACTGAGTTTTACATTTAAAACCAATGCGTCGTATTTTATAATTTCTCACCTCAATGACAACGTTTGTGGTGTCTCCCAATTCGGCTTAGCTTTGAACAATCAAGTGATTTACGACGACAAATATACTAAGCACACCGTACAGTAATATATTTCAATATCTAACGGCAACTAACCTTACTCTCCAAAAAGACGTAGCAGTTACTTGCTCTTCCTCGCCTCCGACAAAATGGCGCTTTCACGTTCACCTCCTCAAAATGTTGACTCTGATTTATTAACGAAAAATTGTAAATATGTAGTTTAGCTGTTGTCACTAACTAAACGCCATTACATGCTCAAAACCAGCAATAAATACAATTTCTTGAAGTGAGAATCTATAGACAGGTAGACATACCGCTAAAGAAAATGGCGGACTTGTTTCTCCACTCGTCGACAGGGAGCGATTAACCGACGACGAGCCTGTTTTACATTTTCTAAATATCCCAAACTACACCTTATTTCGCGCATTTTTAACAATCGCATCCCGTCTACACATAACGCAAATACATAAATGTAATTTTTGAAGTTGTAAAGCTTTAATTACCGCTTCCACACCGAGGCACGTTCACAAGCTTGAAGTCAAACGTCGCTGGTTAATCAACGCTTAAGGGAGCGTCCAAACGCCCTTCGTAGGGCACAAAACAGAACGAAAAATAGTACACGACTACACTACAATTATAACATAGTTTAAAAAGGGACGATTTTTGTTAATTTTGTATTAGTAAATTTTGAACGCACTTTATGACACCAGAGTAACCCATGAATTTGAAAAGGACAAACAAATAAACAAATGTATTTTCATTAACACGCTATATTTATGTTCTTTATGAATACTCTGTCAGTTTGAACCTGCTCATGATCCTAAGATAAAACAGCACAGCCATTACAAATGAGTTACATTTACACTATAGGCTCCCAATTAACCATAATTACATATTATCAGATGATATATATATAGCTTGATGTCTTTGACTAATCAGTGTAATGCACCTGTAAAGTCACTCACAAGACTACATTTCCCCCATTGTCTTTGGGAAGGTGTTGTTTTTCCTTCAAAGCCTCTTTGATCATCAGAAAGCATTTCCTACATAGACCTTTATATAGGACAGGAGTTTTTGGGGAAATCCACATCCGGGGAAAAACTAAAAGTGAAAGTATCAAAGGCTATAAAAGCTAAAGGGCACCTGCAGCTGAGTAGGACACCTCTTACACACAGAAGGAGGTAGATTCAACAACATGGGAAATATTTACAGTTTTTTCTTCAGTGAGGTAAGGCATATCTCTCTCTCTCTGATTTCTGCCGTCATATTAATTAACACATATAATCTAGGACACTCTGGATTCATGACCTATGCAAAGATCAATTTCCTTCAAATGTTTCTTTAAAATACAAGAAAAGCACAGATCAATCAATCATTCAACTGTCTGTAAACACTTTTAAATGCTTCTCTGAAAAACACTGTATCTTTGACATGAATCCGGTAACAAGACTGAATGCATTTTTTTTCTATAGATACATTAAAACATCCTAAAGGAAAGGAAACATGTAGCCTACTGAAAACAGTAGAAACATTACCTTACTCTTCCTTGCTCTACTGAAATCCTCTGAGGTGAATCATATAGAACTTTGCATTTCACCCACAACTGAAAATATCTGGGCTCCGGCATTGGGTAGAGCTCTTATATAATATAATGGCCAGTAGATGTCTCCCGCTGAAGGTAAGACCTGCTGGAAGGACAGTATGTCCCAGGTGGTCTGGGAATGCCCAGGGATCCCCCAGGAGAAGTTAAGTGAAATTGCATGTGTGACAGAGACGCCTGGGTTGTGTTGACTGCCCTGTTGCCACGGGAAAGAAAAGGAGATGATCATTAAAAAAGGTCAATTTTATACAGAAAAGAAGAAAGGCACTGCTGACAATAAAAAGACCAGTTTAATGATTTTTAAAATGACAAAAAGCAGAGCTGATTTCATTTTTACTGTTGCCTGAGCTGAGAAATCGCTGGCCTTTATCCTGCAGGGATATTCTCCCAGAAGCACTGATGAACTAAATGCCACAACTGAATAAATGACTAATTATATTTGCTAAAATATTATGAACAAGATGAAAACTTCATAAACATTGTGTGCACATATTTTACAGGTACAGCCCCCAGAAGATGTGACTGATGCACCAAATACAGAGGACCCAAAGCCAACTCAGAGTTCATCAGTACCTTCAGTAAATAGTAGAGATGACCTTCAGTGCAAGCAGAATGAAAGTAGGAAACGTTGGAGGAAATGCTTACTAGAAATTTTGTTTACAATTCTAACTTTTACAGTATGAGTTTGTCTCATGAAATTTCTAATTTCTAATTTCTCTATTTCAGATGAAACACTGAGCACAGACACCGCTGTTACATCTGATTGCATTTCTGAAGTGGAGAAGAAGAACATACATGTGATTTATGCTGGAAAATCCAAAGAGTTTTTTATTTTTCCTTTAGAAAAGATCTCAGTCTTGCTTCAGGAGGCATGTGTCTGGGCCAAAAAGAAGCCAGAGAACATGAACCTTGTTTTTAACGGTGAGTAATAAAATAATATTTATGGTAATGACCAGTGTCATTTATACCATTTAATGCAGGTGTAAAAAATAATATTTTCCAATGCAAGTGTTTGGTTTCATCTGGTCTAGTGACATATCCTATTGATTTTCTAAATGAAAATACATTTATACATCTTTCTCATACATTAGATTTCTGCACAGTTTAACTTGGAAAAAAAAACAAAGCTTGGGCAAAGACTATATCAATTTTTTTCATCATATGAACATGTTATTTCAAATAGCACTATTTTAATGGTGTGTATTGTTATTTTTCTATATTTTACCTGCAGGAGAACTTCTGGAGAAGACAAAAAAAATGTGTGAGTACCCCTGTCTACGAGGAGGATGCAAAGTCAACCTTATTCATGCTGGATGAAAGAGAGACGACCTGTATTTCACTGTACACTCACATCACACCACAGTGTGACAACGTAATGAAACCACAGCATCGTTCAGAGCAGATATAACCTCGATGTGAAGTCACATTAACAGACAGGAAATATATGAGTATATGGTTACATTTTTGTAAATGATAAAACACAAATCTGTGACTCCTGTTAGAAAACACTACCTTGTATAACGTAGCTGCTGTATGCTTATATTTCATATAACTGTTTTATAAAAACATCACACACTAAATGTCATGTTTATTGCTAATCATATGCTAGAAGTTTCTCTGGCTTTGAAAGTATCTATGGTGTAAATGTGTCATATCCTGTGCTGAACAGGACCCCTGTCCAGTGTGTTCCTGCCTTTCACCCAATAATTCTGGGTAGGCTCCGGACCCACCATGACCCTGACTAAGAGAAAAATCAATAAATGAAAATGAATGGATTAAAAACTGAAAAGCATTGATCTCTGACAAAAAAATAAAAGTGTTGCAAAGATGGTACGTTTCATTCTATTTACTTTTCCTCCAATTCTAAATGCCTCTGGAAGAGTTTCTTGATGAGGGCTGAATTCTTACTTACATACTAACGTACAGACAAACACGATTGGGTCCTCATTCTGCTCACCATGGTAATAACAGAAAGTCTACGTGGTATTGTCTTGCGTATATTTTATTTAAGCATTTCTCTGATTGTATACGAATCTGATTTTCACTATTCTGCAAACAATTTATAGCTAAATTCAGCGGCAACAAACAGCATTTGTGATCAGGCCTTGTCCCTCAGTGCTCAGCTGGAATGACCCAGACTAGTCAAATGATGCAATAGATAATAGAAAACAGGGGTGTACAATAAAACTTGTTTTCAATGTCAATATGTTGCTAAATGTGGAATGTATATATACTGGGTAAATCTGCAATGGCTCTGTAACATATTATAATATTATATTTTGCTTCTACACTCATTTCAAACATATATATATTGTAAGCCCATTACCTGGCTGAAATGCACTGTGCAGAATTTTGTGCACTGTAGAGCAGGGAGCCATTTACTAGATGATGGCCACTTATGGGCAGTGTACTTAGCCGTAACAGAGCTAAAGTGTCAATACCATGCGGTAGGTGTGTAATTCGTGTCTGTACTAAAGATTTAGTCTAAGTAAATCAAGACAAAATGTTTAGCTGAGGAAACTTTAGGCCGCATGAGTTGTGTTCACTAGTTTCAGGGCTTTATTTTGCTCAGGAAGACGCTTTTAAATCGTGTTTTTCTAAATAAGTCTTCGCTAACTGATACAAATCTCACTCTCCAACTCTATTTTTGAACGGATCTTGCAGTACCACATCCCACCACTGGGTGGCAGTTACATAAATACAAAACCGAATATTTTATTTGTCTTTGTTCTATGTGGTCAGTTGTGGATTGTGTGACATAGTAGTCGCTGTTTTAGATGCTTTACTGTGTTTTTCGGGCTGTACAGAGCTGACAGTTTTGTGTAGGCTGTAATGAGTGTCCGCGTCTCTGATTGGACACTGGGGGAGCTCATTAACATTTCTCAGGCCTGAACGCCTTGACCAAGATAAACGTGTAGAAATACCGTTTTCTCTCGCGGAGTTTGAGTGTAGTCCGTGTGTCTGTGTTATTGTGTTCATTGAGGATATGGAAACGAAATGAGGTCCGTGTTTACCCTCCGCTTGTCGTGTGTCTGGAAGAATGACTCTCGAGGCTGAGGCCCTTTCTCAGTATCGCTTCTCGGCCTTTTGGCTAAGATCAAGTGTAGTATCTGTTCTTATCAGTTTAATATCTGATACGTCCCCTACCCGGGGACCATATATTAAATTGATTTTTGGAACAGGGAGATGGAATAGGGGCTTGCTCCGTCCACTCCACGCATCGACCCGGTATTGCAGTACTTCCGGGAACGGTGCACCTCCTCCTACTGGTCTAAAATAAGATCTGATATAGATTTATAAACACATTGCTGTTTATAGTGTATACTGTAAATGCTGTGTATATATAGTGTATACTGTAAATGCTTTATTGTGTGAGGTGATTTAAAGAAGCTCACGCCATTCTCGTCCAGTCCCGCGGGACCTTTAAGCTCCTCGATGGCCGGGTGGATGAGCAGGAATGGTTCTTGAGCCCCGAGTGTGACCCTCTGCACATGGTGTTTCAGCTGCTCCCTAGAAATGTAGCAGTGGACAATATCTTCATCTGATACAGACTCCAGCGTTCCCAGGTCCTTGACCCTGACAGCTGTGATGAGCAGCTCCAAGTCTGTGTGATTGTAAGCCATCGCTGCCCCAGCTGTCGCAGACTTAAACATAGCATTCTTGGAGTGAGAGTCTGTGCGGATGGCTGCATCGAACCTGTGGATCCAGTGAAAGATGTCCAGGCGCACAACCATCCCATTATCCACTCAAGGCTGGAACAAAATCTCCACTGCTGTTAGGCCATGTGCACAGCAACAACCACGGTCCACATACAGGATTTTGGGGACGGGTTGATTGGCCCGCCGGAACCTGTCCATGACCCCAAGGCTTCAGCTTTTCCATAGACTCCTCACACGTCAACACAAAGGAAACTCTCTGGGAGTGCTCATTTCCAGTGGTGGGGAACCTCTCAGCTGAAGCAGCACCCTCCACAGACCGCTTCTTCACAACCTAAACATGTTAAAAAGTGATGTTTTTAAAATAATGTTAAAATGTTTACCATTTAAAAATATATAAAATCTAAACAGTACCATTGTGTGTTTTGCATCGTGTTGCACATTAATTTGATCTACATATCTTCTTGGTGGAATCCATTTTGAGAACGGTGCCAAGAGAGGAGAGGATCTGGCTCCTATAATCCTGCACGTTGTTGGCCTCTGCTCTTAAGAAAACATCGCAGGAGCCGTGCAGAGGGACGCTCTCTTGCAGGAGGCGGAGCTTGGGAATTGTGCCCTAATGCAGAGACGATCCCTCGGGTTCCACTAAAGTCATGAAGAGCGTGGTGTACAGGTCTTACGCTGAAGGTACTCCTCAACATGATTCTCATGTATCTGCCGCCACACCTTGACCATAGTGTTCCCTTCGGTCCGGTCTCTCAGCAGACGCACAACGTTCTTATCCACACCACTCCTGTAAGAACTATCATAATCAGTATGATTTGAGTGACTAACTTAAATGTAAAACGCACAGCTCATATTCAGTATACTCAGCTGTTTGATGGCTTGAGGATGGCTGGGAACAAAGCTTGATGAGCCTCGCTAAGTTGTGACAAAATAGCGGCATCTCATGCCAGCCACCGACCAACTGTGCCACCTTCTCCACTTCTAGCTTCCTTTGTACAAGCTCCACAGCACAGAACCTCAGTCAACAGTGGGTACCAGTTGGACACATCACAGATGTGACGTACCTGATGTACATATTGTTGAAAAAAGGCTAGCAGCATATTATTTTATTTTTTTGCATGTTTACATATAAAGCACTAGGTGTTCCATTGTAATCCAATAATTCAGACATAAGTGAATAGAGATTTACCCGATGGTGGTGGCCAGACTTGTTAAGGTGCACATTCCGTCCTCTACCCGCACACTCATCACCTCGAGGGCACTTCAGGGTGTAACTCCACACTCCAACAGGGCGCCACACAAAAACATGGCTCTGAAAAAAAGAGCTGTGGAGTTGGCAGACCCCCCCTGACATAGCCGGGAGGTTCTGGTGGGTGAAACCACATGCGGTCAGATTTTATAACCCGTCACCTTTTGATCAGACCCGTGTTGTTTGAATGGGTGCTTAGTTATGTTCATGGCCTGAGAACACTGGGACGGGGAACTTCAGAAACTGGGTGCCACATTCACCCATTAGTTTTGTATTATGAATTATTATTTATGACTAACTCTATCTCACTTACCTTCCAGACGCTGGCATGTGGCTAATAATTCTGTGTCATCACCTGGCCACGAGGAACGATCACACCTGGAGGTGCTTGCTTCTGGGTGCTGAATGAGAAATGTATTTAAGCGTTTAGATTTTAAGACGTGCGTTTTAATGAACAAAATAAACAAATGCATTCAGTGGACATGAGTAAAACATCACTAATGCTCTTATGCACATTTAATATGGTATTGTACTCTCTCTATGATTTTGTAACACTTACATGGTCCATTCATTCATTCATTGTCTGTAACCGCTTTTCCAAGTCAGGGTCGCGGTGGGTCCAGAGTCTACCTGGAATCATTGGGCGCAAGGTGGGAACACACCCCGGAGGGGGCGCCAGTCCTTCACAGGGCAACACAGACACACTCACACCTACGGACACTTTGGAGTTGCCAATCCAACTACCAACGTGTGTTTTTGGACTATGGGAGGAAACCCACGCAGACACAGGGAGAACACACCACACTCCTCACAGACAGTCACCCGGAGGAAACCCACGCAGACACAGGGAGAACACACCACACTCCTCACAGACAGTCACCCGGAGGAAACCCACGCAGACACAGAGAGAACACACCACACTCCTCACAGTCACCCGGAGGAAACCCACGCAGACACAGGGAAAACACACCACACTCCTCACAGACAGTCACCCGGAGCGGAAATCGAACCCACAACCTCCTGTGTGACTGCGACACCTACCTGCTGCTCCACCGTGGCGGCACGGTGGCTTGGTTGTGAGCACGTTCGCCTCCCAGCGCTGGGATCTTGGGTTCAAGTCCCATCTGGGTGGAGTTTCTTTGTTCTCCCCGTGTCTGCGTGGGTTTCCTCCGTGGTCTCCGGTTTCCTCCCACAGTCCAAAAAAATGGAGGGTAGGTGAACTGGCTTCAGTCTAACTGTCCTGCTGTGTGAGTGAATGAGTGTGAATGTGTGTGTGCCCAGATATGGATTGGCACTTTGTCCTGGGTGAAACCCTAGTGCCCGATGCAGTCCTCGAGGTGGACGGTCGTTCCTGGTCGAGAGCTCTTCTTCTCGCCAGTGTGTGGATTGAGTGTTCTGAGCAGTGTGAACTGTAAAGCGTCCTTGGGTATCTAGAAAGGCGCTATATAAGTGTAATGATAGATAACGATAGACTTGTGGGAAGCTCTTTGCACGTTCAGTGAGGAAGTCTTTCACCCACTGGTTCAGCACCTCTTCATTTTCTGCAGCTGTTTGTCACTTCTGAGCTGTGCTTGTGAATTATGCTGGAATCTTATACACCAACGTAGTACTGTGATCATTAATATAACTGTGATTGTGATGAGTTCTGAAACTTCGCAAAGACTTCAAATTAACTACAAAAGCTATTGTCAGTGTTATGTATGAAGAGAGATTCAGGAACTTATTTAAAGCATGTCGTTATGTAAATGCAGAGCCTACAAATGGTATTAAATGAAGCGTGCGTACTATTTCACAAAGCCCACATCATTTGCCACAAGCCAGTGGAATGGGGCATGTTCACGCTGGTCAAATGGCACCACCAGGTTTCCCAAGCACTGCTGACGTGATGGTGCGGGGATCCCTTTGGCATGCAGTACGTTTTCTGTGTGGCGTAAGGCAGTGGATTGATCCAGCAGCTGCCAGGGGGGGATCGGGACGGTCTACTTCCTTCTCTTTAGTCCCCGTCAAAACTGTCTGTTGTCTCTTGGCAGGGGCGTCTGGGTTTTACGATGTGGATCACTGGTGTTGCCATCTTGAATTATACTGAAGAAGGAGAAGAAAAAACATTAAATTATAAAGATACAGCTCAAACCAGCCTTTGACTGGAAACACAGACACATTCAAATTTTCTTTTTAATAATGATTTTTCATGGCAATAAGAAAGTAAATTAGAATATTATGTCTCTATATAAAATACCTTGCCCTGTCTAGTGTGTTCCTGCTCTGTCTGTGTCTCCCTTGTTTCCTCTGTTTCTCTCTGTGTCTCCTCCTTAGCTCCACCCTCTTGTTGGTCCTGCCCCCTCGTTATCTGACCCAGGTGTCCCTTGTCTGTGTTGTGTGTTTAAGTTCTTCTGTGTGACTACTTCTTGGTTGGACATTTCTTTTTCCCTTCTTATGCCGGCTTTGTCTGTCTGTTTCTTGCTCTGCTCATGAGTCACTGTTTGTAGATCGGTCCTACTGTTTTTACCTGTCTGCATCTTTCTCATTTGTTAGTACTTTTGTATCTCTAGTCAGTCTTTGTCTCTCTCTCTCTCTCTCTCATCTATTTCCCCTTCTAGTGTCTGTGCTGTTTGGTCTGTTTAGCTGTCTATCTGTCTGTTTCCCTCTTTAGTCTGTTTGCCAGTGAAAATACCAGATAAATAAATGACTTTAACTGTGTTTATACAATCATTAAATATTTAACTTTACAATGAGAAGGTAGACAGGTTTAGGATCAGTCCTACAGAGCATTTAGTATTGTGATATAGTCCTGGACTGTGCTTAATCCCTGTCTGGAGGACCACCCCAGTGTGGCTGTGTTTTTAAAGACTTTTTGTTTTTTAAACCACTCGGTTAAGTTGGTTAAATTCGGCCGTTAAACCAAAATAAAAAAGTCTAAGAGCTGAGCTCATCTACCAGCAAACTGAGTTTGAGTAAAATCACTAAACACATCTATACTTTAAAACTGTTTAATCACCGTTAACAAGAAAAGTCAATAATTCAGGTTTAAAATGAATGAACTACAAACCGATGAATGTCTGTAATTCAAAACAGCAGCGCTCTAAAGTAAAGGCGGGCTTTAGTGTCTTTGAGCGGCGATTTCACGAGCTACTAAAGAGAAGACATTGTTGAGTCTTGTTCTGACAGTCTTTGTTTCTCTGGCTTTAGTGAAGTGGAGATTACACGCTTTTCTTATCGTAGAAGTAATATGACTTTAGTCAGAATGTAAATCAAAGTCAAGTCTGTGCTAACGTGAAAGGAGGTGAGGCACAGTAGTGTATGTAGATGAGCTATGGTCCATTTGCCACATTGTTAACCTTTAAAGGAACACTATGTAGTACTTCTACCTTAAAATTACAACTTCTAAATTATTGTGATGTTCCATGGACCTGTGACAGGGAGAGTACAGCCTCTGTGGCTGCTAGGCCGGGTCCTCTGCTGGTTTACTACATTAAGCAACTTCTGAATCACAGGGCGGAGGACTCTTGACAGAAATGGGTAACACTTAACGGCACATGGCTCACGAAAGAATGGTTGCCTAGCTACAAGAAGAATCTAGCTCTGTATTCCTGGTTACGGACAGTATATGGCAGAGAGCACAATAATTAATACTGGACTGAATTTACAGAATACAGTGAGCTGAAACGGACATGAGGACACAAGTTGGTGCAGTAAGTATTTGGTGTTAGTTGGTGATAATTGTGTTGACGGAAGTGTTATAATCAGTTTTTAAGGGTTAATCGGATTAGTTCACTTTTTTTGTTAGATATTTTTTGAAGTTTTTGTGAAGATCTTTGCATTAAGAAATACTTTCCAGAGAGTTTCCCTCCATGCAGCTCATCACACCTTCCAGAAGGGAGAGGCAAATGATGTACGAGAGAATGATTACAGGAGCCAAAGCCTCTCCGGTTCTGACACAAAGACCACTTCCATCTCATCTGCAGACCTACCTCCAGTCTTCCCTCCACCAGAATGTGTGACCACAACCATGTAGCTGCTGATTGGGTCTACACTCACTGCAAAGTTAGACTATAGACCAACAATCAGACTGCAGTTTGACTGTAGACCACCACCATCAGAGAGATTAACCAAACCGCCCCTGGAGTTAGAGGTGGATCAATATTTAACTGCTCTAATCACTAAAATACGCAGTAAATATCAGTTAAAGTATTCATAGCAAAAGGGACAGTTCTAAACTCTGAAAACATTCTCTCAAAGAAGAACCCTTCTCCTTATGTTAAGAATAATTTACAATCTTTCTTTGACCAGTGAAATCAGGGGAGAGCGCGAACGCAGTCCCCCACTACCACAAATTATGCAGTCGAGATTCCCACATTTGGGGAATTCGCAGGGGTCAGCACAACCGGAGTGCAATGGCTGAGCCTCACCCTGGGTGAACCACCTTCTTGATCATGGTATCTCCCCTGCCAGGTAAGTATGAGTTCCACACGCCTCGGAGAGACACCACACCGCGAGCTCACACTTTCACTCCGACGGTGAACGATTAATTCCTCACACACTTCAACACTGAACCCTGAACAAACACCACACACACAACTCAGCTTTCATTACTGTGTAGATACTGTTCACACACCGCGAATCAAAAAGATACATGTGGTTTATTTCTGTCGGAAACAACCAAACACGACGTCCCATGATGCACCGCTTCTGAATATGTAATCAGCGTCCTCCCGTTTACATTCGCCGTTTTAACACAGGACCATCTCGGTGTGAAAAACGGATGTGAAGCAAAGCAACACCGCGCCTTACACTCCTCAAAACACCACAGAACACACACGCAGAGTCTATTGACTTCATTTATATGTCCATTCTTCCTCGTGGACCAAATCTACAGAGAGAAAACACATCTAGTCATTACCACACACAGCGGACACTAGGTGGCGCACTCCCGTTACATTTACACAGACATTTAGCAGACGTTCTGAGACTTCAAAAGATGATATTTCCTCTTTTTCAGGGAATAATCATCTCCTCATCAGAACAGATTTTGCTAAAAGTACAGATTCTGTACTGCTCACAGTCTCATATAGACAGCCCCGTCATGGGTCCAGTTTGTGTGTGTGTGTGTGTGAGAGAAAGAGAGAGAGAGAGAAGGTTTAGGCCCAGTTCTACAGAGCATTTAGTAAAAGATATAGTCTCGGTATATGCTTCATTCCTGTCTGAATCCACCCCAGTGCCTGGGTATTTTTAAATGAGGGTGACCATATCTGAGTTTTCAAAAAAGAGGACTCATGGGGCAGGTTGGCAGCACAAACCTGCCCCATGAGTAACTATGCTGCTGTTTAATACATAAACAGATACTCGTTAACAAGATAAAAAACAAATGCCTTTTTGGACAGATTCCTTTCCATTCAACATCTGGCCCTAAGCAAAAATAATAAAATAATAATTTTGTCATTTCTTGACCGTTTATTGTCATTGAAACCTGTTATTTTCTGTTCACACCACACTTCAAAACTGAAGCCCATTATTAAAGTGACTTGTTTACACCAGAAAACTCAGGATCATGACAGAAACTGAGGAGTTTAACTTTTAACTGTGTTTTTTAAAACGTTACTAAAATCAAGCACCACATTTTATCAAACAGAAGTAATTAAGAGTTGATTAATGATTTTTTGTGTCGTTATAGGGACGGAAGTGACGAATTTCAGTTTTGTAAAATACAGAGCAGAAAGTGAAAGGCTCGTGTGACACAGAAACGCTTCCAAATACAAAGAAGACACTGAGAAATTACCTTAACAACTTTCAACACATTTCTGTTCGAGGCTCCAGTAAAACACTTGTGATGTGGAGCTCGGCTGAAATTGATGTAAACAGAAGAAGGTGCGCGCGGCGAAGTGTGTCCCATTTCTGCTCTGAGCTCCGACCCCTTGAACACTTGATCCCGGCGCGCCCCTTTTGCTCACACAAAACAACGTCATCATACGTCATCAAAGTGCACGCTTCAAGAAAGGGATTAGGGCCTGTTGTAAGAATTGTGGCACGGGGGAAGACTGTGGACGGCAAAATCCCGGACAGTTTTGGAATCCCGGCCGGGCGCTTTTTTTAGGTCCCGAAAGAGGACATGTCCAGCGAAAAGAGGACGTCTGGTCACCCTATGTAAATGTTTTTTTTTAACCACTCGGTTAAGTTGGTTAAATTTAGCCGTTAAACCAAAAAATCTAAAGTAAAGGCGGGCTTTAGCTTCTCTGAGCTGCGATTGGTGGTCTACAGTCAAATTCTACAGTGAGTGTAGACTCTCAGCCAATCAGAAAGCTTAACTGTCTACGTTCACTGTAGACATTGCACTACTGTAGACTCCAAATGTGCGAATTCCCCAAATGTGGGAATCTCGACTGCATAATTTCTGGTAGTGGGGGACTGCGTTCGCGCTCTCCCCTGATTTCACTGGTCAAAGAAAGATTATGTATATTGTATATATTATTATTCATAGCTCAAGAATGAGTTTTTGTCAATCGAGAAAACACAACGAGAGTAGGAAAAACTATTAATTTCGCTGTAAATGCTGGAATGCAATGATGGAGGAATTCTGGAAGGTGTTAAATACACAGTGCACAATTAAGTCACTTGGTCTCTTTCCACAACAAAGCTATGGCTATTTTGGCTTAGGTATGTATTTATATTATTTTGCCAGTCCTGAGCTGATGGTGCTGCTGGACATCATGGTGTGCACAGGGCGAGGATATCCTCTGAACCCTGAAACGACAGTAGGACATTTCTGAGGAACGGAGTGGAGACCGTTTGATAAAGCTCACCCCAGTCCTGTACAAGACACCATTTTACTGGGTTTTTATCTATTTTATTGCTCAGTATTTATTTGGTTTTATTTAAGATTAATTATTGTATTCATTCTTGTAAATTAAATGAAACGGTGACAGTAAAACGTAAAAATAAATAAATAAATAAAAGTACTTCCGGGAACGGTGCACCGCCCCCTACTGGTCTATAGAAAACAAGATGTGTAGAGCTCAAACAGCACTTTTCCACCAACGAGGGACCAGAACGGTTGGCGAACAAAATTTGGAACCGTTAGGCGCGTTTCTAGGTTCGCGAACTAGAAAAGTCCGTTCCCAACAGGAACCAAACAAGAGATTTTTTTTTTCTTTTCAGCGCAAATCGTGACGTGGTCCGTTGTCGTATCGAAGAGCTCAGACACTCACACACAGCGTTATCTCCCAGTGGAGCTGGACTGGGTAATTTAATATTTAATAAAAAAAATAATAATAAAAATACACAATAATAGTAAATAAACCCGGAACACGCTCCGACGGCGCCCTAAACTTGAAGAATCGCGGGCCGCTTCTTCGTGGATTGAAGTAAACACACATGAGCTGTGGCCAAGTTTTTTTTAGAGGAAGACCCCCGGAAGCAGTGATAGATGCACTATTCTCCCTATGTCAGGTTGAAGTAGCCTTACAATCATTTTTAAGCTGTCGTTTTTAGGTAAAATACTACATAGAGTTCCTTTAAAGACATTTTTATTCCCCAATAACAACGTATCAGGCTGAGTTCTCATTTATCAGAACATGTCAATGATGAGAGTCCTGACTTTTAGCACTGTTTTCAAATCAACAGCAGACACTTCAGAGTTTAAAAGTGAAGAAATGATGTCACACTGAAAAACAAAAAGTCAAACAGGACACGTCCAGTTGTCAGATCTAAACCTCATTTAATCTTCATGGAACTCTCGGAGAGTGGAAAACTTTTTGTGTTCATTTTCATCTTCATCAGTGTGATGAAAGACTATTAGAGTTTATCAAAACACTTTCTCATTCACTGACTCTTATTAAAAATAGTCTGTGACTTTGTCTTGATCTGACCTCAGCTCTGTAAAAGATTACATATGAAACAGTCCTGTCATCCTGGGAATAATACATCTTCACTGTAGACACGTGTGCTTCATTTCTCACAAAACTTTTACTGTTATTCAAGTGTAGGTGTGAGAAAAAGGCATTCTGTGCCCTCAGTATTGATACGTCAGGCCTGCATTCTTGATAATAATGGTGACTATAATAATAAAATAATAATAGTATAATGATGACTATATGGTTTAGCTGCAGTGACAGTGTGCTGTCGTTCTGTGATGGAATGAGAGCAGGAATACTTCTTCACTCTTCTCACACACTAAACACACTAACAATTTAAAAACTTTTGTTTATAATTTACAACAGCAATCTTAAGAGGTTTATATAGGCTATTATACATGGTATATATCTACAACCTACAATCATTAATATATTGCTTTCATAAAATGTAAATTGCAATGTTTGATATGGAAAAACAATGGTAAACAATCAATACAGTATTTATTCACTTGCATGAACATTAATTTTGTTTTATTAGCCATATTTGGCTTCTTCATTTCAAATAAGTTATTCTGCATTCATTTTTATTTAAACTGAACCCTTGATGCTACACATCTCCAAATAAAAATAATACAGGGCGTCCTCGACTTACGACGTTGATCGGTTCCTACGTCGCGTCGTAAACCGATTTTCGGTGCAAGTCGGAACATACGTACGTACTGTACGTAAATAACATACTGTAAGCACTGATCCAATCCTAACACCTATCCTCCTCGGTCCCGAGCCGCGTAACCGTGTATTCTTCCGCCGCGCCGCGCACACCACACACGAAGTTTGCGTTACGACGTTTATGACGCAAAACCACTTACGTCGAAACAAGGCTTTATACAGTAAATGGGAGATTTGTCGTAACCACGAAACATCGTAACTCGGGACTGACGTAACCCGAGGACCTCCTGTATAGAGCTACATTTATATAGACATTTTGGACCACTGTTCTAGCGCTCAAAACATTGATTGCAACAAAAGTTGTACGTAACAGATTCAGTATTGTGCCAAATATCTAAAATGAAACAAGAACCACAGAATTTTAGAGAAAAAGATTCAAGTTGGTATTTTTAATTAATTAAACAAAACCAGACAAACACAAAAAGCTTCTTGGACACGAGTACAGTTCTGACAAGTGATCACACGGCGCTGTGCTCTGCTTTCAGAGTCAAATGATGGACAAAGGGCTCGTGACAAAGGGCTCGTGACAAAGGTTCTTTCTGAAGCAACTTTTTTGAACCAACGTTTTTTTGAGGCAGAGTGCACATGAACACGTAGAAGCCCAAAAATAACACTCAGGCCCCATTAGTATTCTGAACTCTTTATGTAAATGTATATGTAGTAACAGCAGTCAAGTTGTACACTGTCAGATCAAGGGTAGTCAGTGGAAAATTGGAAACTGAATTTACTTTAAGTGACAATTCCTTTTGATCTAGGGGCTTGTGCACCACTGAATATATCAAGTGCCTAACAGTAAAAGAGTGGATACACCGTCAGCTCCGTTGTAAATATTTAACATTCAGTAAAATGTGAAAGGCCGCTCATTGGCAAGGACTGGGACAGGACACAAGCTGCTTTCAGGACTTGAGTGTTAAAACAACATGAATTTTTGTGTAAAGGCTGTGATCTATAATACACAAAGCATTACGAAGAGACTGCCCTCTAGTTTGTATTGGCACTATTCAGTATACCCATTATTTGTGTATGTGCTGTATTTGTATAATTGTGAAAAATTATACAATAAACTATTGCCAGATCAGACTCACTGCTTCATTAGTTGTGACTAAAGACATGTGATTTTCAAAAACAAATATACAAAATTCACTTGAGATTTTGTGTGTTCAGAATACTCAGGCTCTCAAACTCAAAATGCCAAACAATTTTATACCAGTTAATAGTTAAACATTCTAAGAAACAAGTACTCCAGCTCCACTTTTAGACCCTCCCCCTTCATTCTCTTTGGGTTGATTGGCGTTGCCTTTGCCCTGTTTGTCATCTTCGCTAACCAGTCGGATGTTGTAGCGTTCCCGGTATTCCGTCAGTTCCTTCCCTTTGGCCTGCATTTGTGAACTGAGGGAGTCTACAATCTTTGATATCTGACAAAAGAAGAAAACCATGGCTTAATTTCCTTACACATTACTAAACAACCAAGGATAGATCACCAGCCAACCATATTGTGTACCTGTTCTTTATTGTTTTCCAACGCAGGCAAGACTTCTTTAACTGTTCTCTCCACAAGGACACCACCAACTAATCGATAGCACTTCCGTGAGGGGTCTACATCCTTCAGCGTGTCAATGACCAGGCTGTGAAGGGAAAAACTAGCTGTTTATTTGTGATAAAAAGTGCTGAGTTCCCAAACAAGGGACTGGCCACCCTAGAGCCCAGACCTCAATATCAATGAATGATTAAATAATACACAACGCAACAATGTCTAAGACTGAACTGTATAAGCTTTAATAAAGACAATGGGAGGATTATATTATTATTTTTCTTCTTTTGCAGGAACTAAAGTTAGCCAAATCTAACCAGCAGAGCCAGTTTTATTATAGGGTTTACTTGTCTTACAGTATAATGAAACAATGGGGCAACATTATTGAACAGAAAACCTGTGTTCATTGATCTCCATCTCCAGTTCAGCCGCCTTTGAGGCCATGCTGCGCTGCTCCTGTCGCATCCTCTGGAATGTAGCTACCACCTGTCATGAAAATAGACAAATTCATTGAAATCACTTGCCTGAATTCAAATCCAGCATCAACAACATATTTAATAGTGTGAAACCCCTCAGTTTCTCAGCTGGACTGAGGATAGTCCACCAACTCATGGTGCTTTTCCACAGCATGGTACCTACACGAATCGGCACGGCTCTTTTGCTTTTCCACTGGCCAAATCTGGTACCTGGTCCCTGGAACCAGGTAAGTTTTCAGTCCCAGCTCACTTCGGGTTCCAGATGTGCCAAATAGGTACTAAATGGTGAGGTGTGAACCCTGCAGAGTGCTGACTGACCAGAGAGACACATCAATCATTTAAATCCAGCACAAACTGCCACTTGCTGTATATCTTAAGTTACAGCAGCTTTCGCGTTTATTTTTTAACGTTTTCAGACTCACAACAGTAGCTCGTAACTTTACACTGAGGTGTTTTAAAGAGTTTTAAATGCTCCTTGGGCCAACGGCCGATGAAAATATCCAGTGAAAGCCGAACGTCCAACAAGTAAAACTGATCTGTGAGAACTGGGGCACGGAGCCATGTTCAGTCCAAAAAACAAAAACAACACACGAATACACGATGAGTAAACAGCGCATTACTTTACCACTGCCGTTGTGGTTTTCAAAGCCAGCAATTCTTGAGAGACAGGGTTTTACGACGTCACTGGTTCCAATTCGCGGGAGAGCCATGCCAGTGGAAAAATGACAAGCTTTAAGCGTGCCGAACCGGACCCATGTGGTTGAAAGGCACCATAAAAATATCCACCCAACAGTGTCCTGTGTCTACTAATGAAGGACTAGCTCAGAGCTACTGTCTCTGATTTTACATCTACAAGGTTGACCAATGAGGCCCTTTACCCCCAACTGATGCCCAGGTGCTAGTGTAGTGTGTGTGTGTGTGTGTGTCTGTCTGTTCACTGCCACAGACAAATGTGTAGAAATAATTTCACTGTATGCCGCACCATGGCAAAACAGCATGTTTACTATGTTTTACAGCAGCCAGCGAGTGGAAAGTGTTTAAACATTCCAACAGTACTGCTGTGTCTGATCCACTTATACAACAGAGTATAACCCACCACCCCAAACATACGTGCTGAAGACTGGTTACAGTAACAGTAAATAATTTAAAACCAAAAACACTGCTGTTACCATTTTATTATTAGGAAGTCTGGAGGGATATGAGTGAAATTAAGAGGTTTTTGAAGAGTCACTGTGTCAAGAGATTAAATTCTGTCATTCTTTATATGCACCGAGTAACTTCATGAAACAGATAGATACATACAGAATGATCAGTGGATTAGGAACACCTTCCTTGTATCTACATTCATTGTCCATTTTACCAGTTCCACTGACCACACAGGTGCATTTTGTAGCTCTACAATTACAAACTCTCATTCTTATCCCAATTTCAGCTTACACTTCAATGGTTAGGACCCACACAAGACCACCACAGAGCAGGCATGCACTTCAGTGACACTGAGGTGGTGGCAGTAGTATGTTGTGCTGGTGCGAGTGGATCAGACCCAGCAGTGCTGCTGGAGTTTTTAAGTCCTTAGCGTCACTGCTGGACGAAGAATATTTACCAACCAATAGCGTACTATGTTTACTGAGGTACTAGAGAACGACCAACACAAACCTTGCAGCAACAAATGAGCTACTTTCTGACGTTACATCTACAAGGTGGATCCACGAGGAAGGTGTTTTTAACAGAGTGGACAGTGTTTAAAAGGTTCTGTGGGTGTCCTAACCATTGAAAAAGAGGGGGAAATGGGAAATAACCATTGACAGTGGGTGTAGAAGGGTGTTCGTACAGTGTACATCAGACTGCACATGGTGGTGCCGTATTAGCTGTCAGGAATAGCACCTCTTTCACGCCCACAGCTCATTCCTTACGCAGACGTCCGGGCGTTCTAGTTTCCTATTCGAATTTCTGTTCCACCTTAAATGGTACAACAGTTCGTCGTGGCTACTTAAGGCTCTTACGCAAGAGTTTCTGTATCGGTCGTAAATAAGAACGAATGCTCCTGAACTGAAATCTAAAAGATCCGTAAATGTGCACACACAGCCGCAGGTCTACAAGACTCTCGGTAACTAACGTACGCTAGCTCGTCCGTTAGCTTATTGTGCTCTGCTGAGTTTTAGCGCGTCGCACGGCGGCGTGGAGGATTTAATCGATAAAAGCGGCATTCCGTGTGTGCGAGAAGGTTTTACACACAGGTACCTGCTCGGGAGAAGGTGTAGACTGCTTTCCTCCACCAATTTTACCGCTGCTGTTCGCTGCCATGCTGAAACGAGCTGCTGCAGCCGTGAGGACCCTCACTACACCCCAGTCATGTGCCAGTGGTGAACGAGTCGGCTCATTGAACCGAATCGGCTCTTTCAGAGGGACGTTGGAACCTGCAATAATTCAAGGAAAAAGTGAAATAATATAAATAATGAATTAATATAAACCGTATTTTGTTTATGGACTCAAAACACTAGAAACCAGAAAAGTGCCGAATTTGATCTTTGGAAGGCCATTACTTGAAAAAAAAAATTAAATACGCAAAGTACATCCAGATTGGCAACGTCTCTTTATAACGTATGCGAGGCTGCAAAACGGGAGACAACGTGGACATACAACTAAAATAAACTACTCTCCTATCTCAGATTATTATAAAACCAAACATTCATGGGTTGCAATGTACTTTGAGAACGAGGTTTGGAGAAATATTAATGCTGCTGAATTGAGTTGCATCGGTAAGAGCCGACTCTTTTTGGTGAGCCGAGTCAATTGATATAGCTCACGGGCTGTCCGTCAATAACGCCTGATCATGTAGAGAAACATAATCATGGAGCCTGTAAACACAAGAGACGTCTGTGTGACCTAAACAGTTATATATTGTTGTTATTTAGACGAGTGCAGGTGGTTCGTAAAACAAACGTTGATTACATTTAGTGGAAGGACGTGTACCATACGGGGTTCAATAGAGACATTTGTAAATATTTAAACAGACGTCTACTAGTTAAACGTTTATCCGTAGGTTTGTCAGTTCAAAGTCTTACTCGTTTCTGAAGGCTCGTTTTTCAGTGTCAATGCTTTTGCGTTGTTCTTTGAAGCAGGTGCTGCTTCTTTCAAAGTGCCCTTTACTCTGGAGAGCTGGGCTTGCCAGAAGTCAGCTCAGGTAAGATCATTTATGGATGATTACAAGCCATAAGAGTGGTCCATCGGTTCTTTATATGATTTTACAGCAGTGTGTGCTCTTTGGCAATGAGCTAGATCTAAGTAGTCATAATTTGCCATTACATGGACATCAGGCATCAGATCATGGCAGAGGTGCGCATGAACAAGGCTTCTAACCTCCAACATACTCTCAGAGCGCTGACAGTGACTGCCCGCTCTCTGTGTGTTCACTGCTTCTAATCACTAGTGTGTGTGTTCACTGTCATAGATGGGTTAAATGCAGAGGTCAAATTGTACTGTTGTACAATGACCACAAATCACAGTTTCATTTCACAAAATTAAAATTGCTTTGGGCTGGAAAACTGAGGGTAGGCTGTTTAAAATTTAAGTTAATATTTCTGTAAAGGCGCCATATTACATTACTACATACTGTTTCTGATAATCTGTAAATCAGTGGCTACGCTTGCAGTCATTTCCTGAAGCACAGCAGCTTTCAACTTATATGTTGCTAAGTATTTCACAAGGCTTCAGATTCCCATCTCAGGCCACTAGTTGTCAAAACAATTAAGGCCTGTAAATCCATGAAAGCTTGTGTAATTTGGAAGAATAAAATCCAACAAGAAATCAGGTAGGTGTCGCAGTCACACAGCTCCAGGGACCTGGAGGTTGTGGGTTCGATTCCCGCTCCGGGTGACTGTCTGTGAGGAGTGTGGTGTGTTCTCCCTGTGTCTGCGTGGGTTTCCTCTGGGTGAGTGTCTGTGAGGAGTGTGGTGTGTTCTCTCTGTGTCTGCGTGGGTGTCCTCCGGGTGACATTCTGTGAGGAGTGTGGTGTGTTGTCCCGGAGTCTGCGTGAGTTTCCTCTGGGTGACTGTCTGTGAGGAGTGTGGTGTGTTCTCTCTGTGTCTGCGTGGGTTTCCTCCGGGTGACTGTCTGTAAGGACTGTGGTGTGTTCTCTCTGTGTCTGTGTGGGTTTCCTTCGGGGGACTGTCTGTGAGGAGTGTGGTGTGTTCTCTCTTCGTCTGCGTGGGTTTCCTCTGGGTGACTGTCTATTAGGAGTGTGGTGTGTTCTCCCGGTGTCTGCGTGGGTTTCCTCCATGTGACTGTCTGTGAGGAGTGTGGTGTGTTCTCGCTCTGTCTGCTTGGGTTTCCTCTGGGTGACTGTCTGTGAGGAGTGTGGTGTGTTCTCCCGGTGTCTGCGTGGGTTTACTCCATGTGACTGTCTGTGAGGAGTGTGGTGTGTTCTCCCCGTCTCTGCGTGGGTTTCCTCCGGGTGACTGTCTGTGAGGGGTGTGGTGTGTTCTCCCCATCTCTGCGTGGGTTTCCTCCGGGTGACTGTCTGTGAGGAGTGTGGTGTGTTCTCTCTTCGTCTGCGTGGGTTTCCTCTGGGTGACTGTCTATTAGGAGTGTGGTGTGTTCTCCCGGTGTCTGCGTGGGTTTCCTCCATGTGACTGTCTGTGAGGAGTGTGGTGTGTTCTCGCTCTGTCTGCTTGGGTTTCCTCTGGGTGACTGTCTGTGAGGAGTGTGGTGTGTTCTCCCGGTGTCTGCGTGGGTTTACTCCATGTGACTGTCTGTGAGGAGTGTGGTGTGTTCTCCCCGTCTCTGCGTGGGTTTCCTCTGGGTGACTGTCTGTGAGGAGTGTGGTGTGTTCTCTCTGTGTCTGCGTAGGTTTCCTCCGGGTAGGTTTCCTTCCTCATGGTCCAAAAACACACGTTGGTAGGTGGATTGGCGACTCAAAAATGTCTATAGGTGTGAGTGAATGTGTGAGTGTGTGTGTTGCCCTGTGAAGGACTGGCGCCCCCTCCAGGGTGTGTTCCTGCCTTGCGCCCAATGATTCCAGGTAGGCTCTGGACCCATCTCGACCCTGAACTTACAGATAAAGAATGAATGTTTAGTATATGTGTAATGTATCCTAGACATGAAATTTAAATAATATATGGTTCAAATCTTAATGTTGGTAGAGAGATACTGCAGTATCCTGTTTTCATTTTGTACTCGTATGTTAATCTTCTATTGTTATTCTCCCAAGTACCCAGCATAATATCACTAGCCGCAGTCAGACATATTTTCATAGTAAAGGGGTTTCTCAAAATTTTACATGAATGGACAAACAACATTGTAACTGCTAGTGGTGGGTGAGAATGCACGTTTAATTAGATTTGAATGATAAACAATGCTTTTGTTATGTAAGCAAGGATATTATACATTTTAAAATAACACTCCAAGACCTGACTGATGCAGTTTAACCGATCCATATATACACACCATTCTGTTTTTCTCTCACCCACAGAAACACATTGTTGTTTAGGATGGCCTCGACACATCCTGTGGCTGCCGTTTGTCAGATGACCTCCACTCCAGACAAAGAAGCCAATTTCACTGCATGCAAGCGTTTGATCGAGCAGGCCAAAGATGGTGGAGCAAGCATGGTCTTCTTGCCTGAGGGTTTTGATTACATTGGGTCAAATCGAGAGGAAACGCTACAGCTCTCTGAAAGTCTGCAGGGTGACATCATCAGTAGATACACCCAGTTAGCCAAGTGAGTGCACTGGAAATCTGATTAAACCTTGCCTTGTAACATGTAACCCTCTTTTCTTCTGTTTAATATGTTACTGCTGTTTTTGTTTGGTTTTTCTAAACGTAAATCCCATGTCGAGGGATTCCATAAATACAGCCTCTAATTCATTGAGGAAAATATTTCATTAACTCAAATAAAATAATACAATTAGTTTGGGCTATGTTGTCATGACAATCTGACTCCTGCAGCTTAAATGTAAAAATAAAATGGGACAGACTTTAATTACCTAATGGCCATGAATCAAAGGCTACCTGCAGCTGCTTGCTTCACTTTTACATCAAGGCAGTTGTGTGGTAAAAACATCTGTGTGTTTTTACCATAAGGACATGCTCTGTTTTTTTAAGGAGGCTGAATGTGTGGCTTTCTTTGGGAGGTTTCCACGAAAGAGGGCACGACTGGAAGAACGACAGACGAATCTACAACAGCCATGTTATCATAAACGGACACGGTACTTGAAAGTTTCATTTATTTAGTAGGAGACCAAAATTGCTGCTTGTATTCTTCTGATGTTATGTCATTTAAGGCACTCGGTTCAATAACGACAGTAGCTTTTCTATAAAGGGCCATTAAAATTCAGACGTACAGAAAGCTCTTGACTTTATAAATAGATTAATTTCACTTTGTGAACCATTTTGTAGTACCCTCAAGTATCTGAAAATTGCTTTACTCTGTTCATAAAAAATTTTAAAACTTAAAAAAACTAAATCTAAACAAATGATTTGTTGACTAAATTACTTACTATTTGCAAGTCATTAATGTCAGCTCTGGGCGGCACAGTGGGCAGCAGGTAGTGTCGCAGTCACACAGCCACACCTGGAGGTTGTGGGTTCGATTCTGACTGTGACTGTCTGTGAGGAGTGTGGTGTGTTCTCCCTGTGTCTGCGTGGGTTTCCTCCGGGTGACTGTCTGTGAGGAGTGTGGTGTGTTCTCCCTGTGTCTGCGTGGTATTCCTCCGGGTGCTCCATTTTCCTCCCACAGTCCAAAAAACATGTTTGTAGGTGGATTGGTGACTCAAAAGTGTGTGTGTGTGTGTGTGTGTGTGTGTGTGTGTGTTGCTCTGTGAAGGACTGGCGCCCCCTCCAGGGTGTGTTCCTGACTTGCGCCCAATGATTCCAGGTAGGCTCTGGACCCACCGCGACCCTCAACTGGATAAGGGTTACAGATAATGAATAAATGAATAATATCAGCTCTGGTTGATTCCTCATTATTTACCAATTGTGTGTAAATATACTTCCTCTCAACACCTCAATTTAATTTCTTTAAGCCATACCCGCTTTTAAATGGTAATATGAAAGAAAATGTTAGAAAAAATATTGTTTAAATGAGTCAAAGTACATTATATATCTACAGGTTTGTGAAAATCCCGTGTAATATATTAATTCATCTCATTTCTTTTGTGTCCATTCTTGCAAATATTAATATAAAATAAATATAAATAATAAAGAAATAAGAGCAAAGAGAAACTGGGCAAGCCTAGTTTAGCTGGACCGCCATTAGCCATAGTCATAGTGGTTTTTCTGGCATTTCAAAAACATTAAAGCCCAAAACAAATCCCCTTGTCATTGGAAGGTCTGGAGAAGCTTTGGTTTCTTCATATCAATGCCTTTGTTTACAATAATAACCAATAATAACTAACTATAAACTAGTTTCTCTTGTCAGTTGCTGACAGTGTGTGTGAGATCATGGAAAGCCTGATATTTCCTGTTCACACAAAGCTACAAAAGTGAAGCGCTAAGTTGAGATGACTTTAAAGCAAATTGTTTACCAGAAAGCAACAAGATAACATTTTAATATCTGAGTTTTTGAACATTTCTGAAACCAAGCGCCTTTACATTTTATCAGTGATCTACACTCGATAAAGGAACAGGGCCTCGCTGGAACTAGATATTTATTACTGACTTACATTTCTAGAAGGGTCCGACTGATAAAAGAGTGCTTTTAACAGTGTAATTAATTCACAGACTCCTTTATTTTGAGTAACACCTCGCTCTGGTGTTCTTTAATAATCCGGAGATTTCCCCCGTTTTCTATAAAGTTAAACACAAAGCCGTGCAGATGTCCTTCACTCGTCAGAAAGTCAGTAACGAGATGACTTTCTGTTTGTTAAATATAGAGCAGAAAACAAAAGGCTGTCACAGAAACATTCTCTGAATATAAAGAAGAGACTATGATAAATATTACTTCAACAACGTTCACCACGTTTCTGTTGGAGGCTCCAGTAAAACACTGAGCTGCACCGCGGTGGATGGTGGAGCTACAGCGCTGAAGTGGCACGGGCGTGTCCCAGTTCAGCTCTCAACACTGAGCCCTTGGACACGCAATATTTAGGTCCCAAAAAGAGTATATGTCCAGGAAAAAGATGACCTCTGGTCACTGCCAAACGGTTCCAAATATAAATCACAAACTGGAATGTGGAATATGAATCAACTATCAACAGATGGTGTAGTGGCGCCACCTTAAGTTCTCTCAGTGCTACACGGCTGAATTACTACTCACGCTTGTTTCAACATTAGGTGTCAGACAGTCAGTCAGTAAGCGCATATTTCTCTTCTAGGCGCAAAAAGTATTCAGTTGGCATCTTGTGCTGTGGGCACCTCGACATTTATTGTTACAATAATTTAAGTAAAGAAGAAGCTTTTTGCAGCGTTGGCTCTTGTATGACATTATATAGATGTGATATCTTTGCACCTTTCATTCATTCATTCGTTATCTGTAACCCTTATCCAGTTCAGGGTCGTGGTGGGTCCAGAGTCTTCCTCGAATCATTGGACACAAGGTGGGAATACACCCTGGAGGGGGCGCCAGTCCTTCACAGTGCAGCACACACTCACACATTCACTCCAACCTACGGACACTTTTGAGTCACCAATCCACCTACAAACGTGTGTATTTGGACTGTGGGAGGAAACCAGAGCACCCAGAGAACACACCACACTCCTCACAGACAGTCACCCGGAGGAAACCCACGCAGACACAGGGAGAACACACCACACTCCTCACAGACAGTCACCCGGAGGAAACCCACGCAGACACAGGGAGAACACACCACACTCCTCACAGACAGTCACCCGGAGGAAACCCACGCAGACACAGAGAGAACACACCACACTCCTCACAGACAGTCACCCTGAAAAAAGCCCCGCAGACACAGGGAGAACACACCACACTCCTCACAGACAGTCACCCGGAGCGGGAATCGAACCCACAACCTCCAGGTCCCTGGAGCTGTGTGACTGCGACACCTACCTGCTGTGCCACCATTTTCAATTCCATGGCTCTCACATAATGCAGTTGTGTTCACTACCTACAGGTGAGGTAGTGTCAGTGTATAGGAAAGGTCACCTGTTTGATGTAGAGTTGACGGGAAAAGGTGTGTCTCTGAGAGAGAGTGCTTTCACCGTACCTGGTCCTTGCTTAGTTTCTCCTGTCCAGACACCAGTTGGAAAGGTACACAATGTCACATTTAAATTTCTTCCCTGTAGAACACGTGTTAAAGGGTAACACCAGCAAATACCTGTTTAGCCTTTGGTTAAAGTCACAAGACATGATGTCAGTGGGTGTTTGAGACACAACTTTAAAAAAGGCATAAAACGTACCTTTGTCTTGCAATTGGCCTGTCTGAGGTCATCGGACATATCCAGAACTGCCCCACCCATGGTTATGTCATGATGACCAACAGAACTCAACCCAGCACCTTAGAGAAAGACAGAGAAAAGAGGCTGGGTTAATACAACCCCTGGTGATGCTCTTTAACTTATTTTAAAGGTATCCCCACTTCTGCACTTGACTGTATGGCTATAGAAATACCTTCAAGTGTATCTGCTCGTATGTGCTAACTAGTATTATTATTTTATACTTTGTCTATATAGGTAGGTCTTGGTATCTGCTATGACCTGCGCTTTCCTGAGCTGTCACTGGCTCTCCAGAGACAGGGGGCGGAGATTCTAACATATCCGTCAGCATTTACTGTGGCAACAGGGGCTGCCCACTGGGAGGTGAGACACGGGTAGAGACCTGGGTGGGAGGGAAGATGGCCTTGTAATAAAAATGCTTAATGAACACTATTCCTGCTTCAAAATAATGATGAGGAATATGTTTCTTTCTTTACTTCTTAAAGTGTTACAGTAATGACTGTGTAGTATGCGTGGGGGTATTTATTCAAGTCTGCTGGTCAAGTTTTGCTTCTATACTGTGTACTATTAAATTTTTCATATTGAGAGAAGGAAGATGCAAATAATTTTCCTGTCTTTGTTTCAGGTGCTTTTGCGAGCAAGAGCCATTGAAACACAGTGTTTTGTTGTGGCTGCGGCTCAAGTAGGAGCTCACCATGCGAAGCGCTCATCATATGGCCATGCGCTAGCCGTAGATCCATGGGGCGTGGTCATTGGGGACTGTGGGGGGACCGATGGGGGCATGGCTATGGTGGAGATAGACATGCAGAGACTACAGGACACCAGAAGGGACATGCCAGTCCACCTTCACAGGAGGGAGAGGGAATACTACAATGGTCTGGACTAAACACTGTTTGAAACCATGTCTGTATAAAACAAGGATGAGAAGAACAAGACAGATATTAGGACCACAGCGTACCTTTATGGCCAAATTAATCTTGGGATATGTTTTAATATGAAATATATGAACTTTGCTAGAAACAGATTGATTTTACACAGCCCTGCTGTAACTCGCAGTTCCAACTGTAAACTTCATTAAAGGACTAAAATGTTTGCTGTTACTGTACACTACTAACATTATGTTGGAAAAAATACTCTGAGTAAAAACATTAAATCATTAATTAAATATTGGGTATATATTTTTTAAATCTTTTTATTTTGCTTAGTGGAAATTAATACAATTATCATCTGTAACTGGGCGGCACAGTGGCGCAGCAGGTAGTGTCGCAATCACACAGCTCCAGGGACCTGGAGGTTGTGGTGTGTTCTCCCTGTGTCTGCGTGGGTTTCCTCCGGGTGACTGTCTGTGAGGAGTGTGGTGTGTTCTCCCTGTGTCTGCGTGGGTTTCCTCCGGGTGACTGTCTGTGAGGAGTGTGGTGTGTTCTCCCTGTGTCTGCGTGGGTTTCCTCCGGGTGCTCCGGTTTCCTCCCACAGTCCAAAAACACACGTTGGTAGGTGGATTGGCGACTCAAAAGTGTTCGTAGGTGTGAGTGTGTGAGTGTGTCTGTGTTGCCCTGTGAAGTATTGGCGCCCCCTCCAGGGTGTATTCCTGCTTTGCGCCCAATGATTCCAGGTAGGCTCTGGACCCACCGCGACCCTGAACTGGATAAGGGTTACAGACAATGAATGAATGAATGAATCATCTGTAACTGCTTATACAGTTTAATGTTTGATTTTGGACTGTGGGAAAGAACAGGAACACCCAGAGGAGCACACCAAACTCCTCACAGCCAAACAATGTGTGTCTCAAATGCACAAACCTAGGACTTTACGTGTTGCACCACTGTGTCACACTAGTAGAAATTATTCACCAGTATTATGACATAAGGTTAATTACAGTCTATGCTGACAATATTAAAAAATAATCCGCCACAAAATGTCTTGTTCTTTTGAATATGAAAATGTTATTTTAAAATTCATGGAATCTTTGGGTGTGTTCTCCCTGTGTCTGCGTGGGTTTCCTCCGGGTGACTGTCTGTGAGGAGTGTGGTGTGTTCTCCCTGTGTCTGCGTGGGTTTCCTCCGGGTGCTCCGGTTTCCTCCCACGGTCCAAAAAAACACGTTGGTAGGTGGATTGGTGACTCCAAAGTGTCCGTAGGTGTGAGTGTGTGAGTGAATGTGTGTGTGTGTGTGTGTGTGCTGCCCTGTGAAGGACTGGCGCCCCCTCCAGGGTGTATTCCCCGCTTTGCGCCCAATGATTCCAGGTAGGCTCTGGACCCACCGCGGCCCTGAATTGGATAAGGGTTACAGATAATGAATGAATGAATAAATGAATGGAATCTTTGGCAACGTGTTATGCCCTATGAGGCATTTTTGTCATTAATTTTTTATTGCACAATCATCAACCAAAATATTACAATTACCTTTTAATTTTGAACATATGAATATTCCTTCTTTTTCTCCCATAACCTCCTAGGAGACAACTATTTCAACTTTTTTTTTTCCAGCTTTTACCTTTCTCATACTGTATTTGCTCTCGGACAGTCAGTGTCTGCTTGGCCATGTGAATTGAAACATTGTGTTTTTGGCGCCATCTACAGGCGGTCTGGTGAAACTGCGTCTACATTTAAGGTGGAACGGAAACTCCAAATATGGAGAAACTTCAACATTGTTGGCACGACAGGGACTTACAGCTGGGATTAAAACTTGTGCAGACGAGACCCTGATCTCTCCTATAAACACATATACATTTACATAATAAATAATAACAGGAAGTCTGATAAGTTAAAAATCAAACATCAAAAAAGGTAAAAGATCAATTATGATTATTTAATGTTTTCTCTTATATTTCTAGAACTCAGAATGCGATGTGTAACTTTCATTTATCATAATCATCCCCTACAGAGCCCCCTCATGATCTGATTAAAATGTCTCTCAGGTTGGCACTTTATTAGAGAGAGAGAGAGAGAGAGAGAGAGAGAGAGAGAGAGAGAGAGAGAGAGAGAGACCAACACAAAACAACGCTGGGGGCACACCGGAAGAAAACGTCACTGACACAGGAATGGTGTAAACCCCTATCTCTCATCAGCAGCAGAGCTGAAGATGGCTGCTGAGACCTGACAGAGGACTGCTGGACTTTGTTTGTGTGTTTGTTTGTGTTCAGTAAAGCGCTGAGAGCATGATATTTCGGCTCGGGACCCGTTCTGAGGCTTCGTTGCTGAGGTGAGATCATCAGCTCGTTCACTGAGGACCGTGGACGCTGTTTGGCGGCCGTTAGCTCGTTAGCTTTTCTCTGTGAGGTTTTTCTCGGAACAGAAACATCATGTTTGCTCCGACGTTCCCCTTAAACCCACCTTCGGGGGGGCATTACAGCCTCGTAAAGAAAGGTCTGGGAGTTGCAGGCTGTGTCTGTGGTCGCTGCTGTCCACGCAGGGCTTGTGTGGTTTGTAACGTTGGGCTGAAAATGTGACTTTCGCCTTCAGTGTTTTTAATTAGGCCGTCTCCTTCACACAGGTGTGACCACACGGCCACAGAGCAGGGTCCTGTCACACCACACCTGGGCTTAGTGTCTTTTAAATGGGTTAGATCCCACTTCGGGTTTGTGTTTTGTAATATGGAAATAAAATTTAAACAATATTCACCATAACAGTAGAATCACAAGTTTTTATTTCCTCAGAAATAACATTCACACTGTTTACAGGAGGACACAATCAGAAAAGCCGTTTCAGTTCTGGTGGGTGCTGGACTGATATCTGAAATTGCTTGAATGTTCTCCAGTGTTGTGGCAAATTCATTCTGAAACAGCACACCCTCCCAATGTGGTATGTGAGCACAATAAACACTTTGCATTATATTCTTATGTGAAGTGCTTCAGTAAACATAGCTAGTGTTAAGGACTAGTTCTGTTTAAAACTGAGGTTTTATGTTAGTATTGGCTGATACTTGTTTCTGTTCTGTAACCACTCCATCCTAAACAGTTTTGGTGAGGTTGAACCATGCCTGGGATCATTATGTGCAAGGCAGGAGCACATTGGGCCTCTTTACACTTAGTTTGACATGCGTTTCTGCCTAAAAAGTATACCATACGTGTTTAATTTTTGATTTATGTGCTCTAACCAGCTGTGAATTATCTGCATTGGCAGAGAAAATAAAAGCTATATCCTGTACCTGTTAATGGCCGAGTAAAGGCAGAAAACTGAATGTTGGACTACGAAGTATAACATCTTAAAGTTATGGGCATTAACGGCTCATTAATCTACAGCCAATTACTTGTAAACTAGGGTGACCAGACGTCCTCTTTTACCCGGACATGTCGTCTTTTTTAGACTTGGCGGAATTTCACAAACGTCCGGGATGTTGTTTTTTCTAGAGCTTACATAGAACTTCGAGAAGCGCTTCGTTCACAAACTAGTCCCGCCCTCCCCTACTCCGATTGGTTCACTTGAGTGAGAAGGGGGCGTGGTGAAGTAGCCTGATATCGTCTGATTGGACGGTCTGACTGTAGAGCTACCGTTATTGGTCGATAACCACCTCTGTAAACATTTAATTGGTCAGTCTGCAGTCCCCCCCCACCCCCCCTCCCCCCCGAGACGTGTCCTCTCTTTCACCATCTCAGATCTGGTCACCCTATTGTAAACACACTAATTACACGAAAACTGGGAGGTTTAAATTGTTTCTATCAAAAGCTTTATTTCTCAAATATTATAATTAAAGATGTTTGTGACAGACTCTGACCCATTTATCTACGTCATGTTGATAAACATAGTCCAGCTGTGTCAGTCAGTAGACAGTTGCTCCCAAATAGCTCCCTGCTCCCCGTATAGTTAACTTTTTGGATTTCAAAACATAGACTACTTCTACATCAGGTGTACTAAATGTTATACAGGGAAATGTGAAGCTTGCAGTAAAACATAAATGTTTTTGTTTTCAGGCATACAGTGCATTATTTTGGGTGCAGAAAATATTATGACTAATATTACGCACTGCACACAGTGGAGACATTTGAGATTCGACCTCACATTTTCATTCTTTCATTCATTCATTATCTGTAACCCTTATCCAGTTCAGGGTCGCGGGGGGTCCAGAGCCTACCTGGAATCACTGGGCACAAGGCGGGAATACACCCTGGAGGGGGCACCAGTCCTTCACACGGGCAACACAGACACACACACAAATTCACTCACACACGGACACTTCTGAGTCGTCAATCCCCCTACCAACGTGTGTTTTTTTTTTTTTGGACCGTGGGAGGAAACCAGAGCACCCGGAGGAAACCCACGCAGACACAGGGAGAACACACCACACTCCTCACAGTCAGTCACCCAGAGGAAACCCACGCGGACACAGGGAGAATACACCACACTCCTCACAGACAGTCACCCGGAGGAAACCCATGCGGACACAGGGCGAACACACCACACTCCTCACAGACAGTCACCCGGAGGAAACCCACGCGGACACAGGGAGAACACACCACACTCCTCACATACAGTCACCTGGAGGAAACCCACGCATTTTGTTAAAAAATAAATCACTGGCGCCCCCTCCAGGGTGTGTTCTCACCTTACGCCCAGTGATCCCGTGTAGACTCTGGACCCATCGCAACCCTGAACTGGATAAGCGGTTTCAGACAATGAATGATAGAATGAATAAATCACATCCTCCAAGAATCAGTTGAACACCCCAAGCCCAGGTCTGTATGATCAGACTCTTTACCACACAAACAGAGTGAAAACAGTGAGAAAATTGAATTCATGACTTATGCTAGTCATCTCTTGCACACTTAATTAAAACATGGTATTTGTAGAATTCCTCTCATTCCTTCTCATACGAGGACGAATATTCAAGTTAATCTGCGTTCTTTCTTGAGGCACTGCTCTCCCTCCTCTTGGCTGATGCGTTCAGCTAGTGTAACTCAGTCTGAACACAGGAAATGCATTCTGTTTGTGGAGGAGATATGTCTCTGAAAGCAGCTGGAGTGATCCAGTCACTAATGCGTTTTGGGAGGGTTCACACTTGGCTTTTCAACACGCCCATTGGGTTAGCTTATACTCACATTTTCAATGACAGTATCTGTAAGCTATTTTTGAAACCATTTCAAAAGTAATTGTGATTGGTCGTATGGTGTAGATAATTTGCTTGGCAGACTGTTTTTTTACAGTCATCTGTCTTGCCCTGACTGTTTACTGACATTTACAGTTCGTGTGTCACCCACTGGTGCTGTCCTTGGTTTGGGCAGTGGAGCATTCTTCCACTGTTATGAGATACTTACTACTTCCTGTTTTTAGCAAAGACTTTAGATGTATAAATACTTTATGCTGTATGTGCAGTAAAAGCAACTGGCCTGTCTTCAGCCTGTTCATTGGAGAGCTTCCATTGGAGTTTTTTCCACAATCATAATTTCAGGGTGATTTTTATTTATTTATTAATTTATTATTACCGCAATCATCAAAAATAAGTGGTCCAGCTCATCAGTGCCTTCATAAATATTCCTGGGCTTGAGGGAGGATATAAGAAATGCTGTTCCCTTTTTTAACCAAAAAAAAAAAGATCAAAAACCTCCCTGTATTAAAACTAAAAATGCTACTCTTTCTTTCTAATCCCTTTGCATCGATCCCCAGAGCCGGGAGGTCATGACTGAAGTGCCATTGAGCAAGGCACCTAACCTCCAAACGCTCCCCTGTCTCCGTGTTTAGGGCTACCCACCGGTGCGTGCATGTGTGCTCACTGCCCTGTAGCGTTCACTAGTGTTTCATGTTCATTTACAAAGATGTGGTCTTAATGCGAGTGTTTGTTTAGGATGATTCTGCATTACACTGATACAGTTGTGACATGAATAGACTGCCACTCCCATTTTGTTTGAACTCCCTATCTCCATTGATGTTTTGTTTTCAGTCGTGTGAACCAAAGAAATGTTTTCGACACTTTTGCATGATACAATATCAACGTACTTCAAGGTGACAGTATTACCGTTTCTACATTGTGTACATTCCATATTCTATGGAACATCATTCATCTGCTGAAATCATGGTGAGCTGTTATTACAGTTAATTCCTTAATAACCCCAACTTAATATTAAGTGGAGGCGGCGTGGTGGTGCAGCAGGGAGTGTCGCAGTCACACAGCTCCAGTGACCTTCAGGTGACTGTCTGTGAGGAGTGTGGTGTGTTCTCCCTGTGTCTATGTGGGTTTCCTCCGGGTGACTGTGAGGAGTGTGGTGTGTTCTCCCTGTGTCTGTGTGAGTTTCCTCCGGGTGACTGTCTGTGAGGAGTGTGGTGTGTTCTCCCTGTGTCTGCGTGGGTTTCCTCCAGGTGACTGTCTGTGAGGAGTGTGGTGTGTTTTCCCTGTGTCTGCCTGGGTTTCCTCCGGGTGCTCCAGTTTCCTCCCACGGTCCAAAACCACTCGTTGGTAGGTGGATTGGTGACTGAAAAGTGTTCATTTGTGTGTGAGTGTGTGTGCCTTTCTCTGTGAAGGACTGGCACCCCCTGTAGTATGTGTTCCCACCTTGCAGCCAGTGATTCCGGGTAGCTTCAGGCTTCACCGCGACCCTGAACTGGATAAGTGGTTACAGATAATGAACGAATAAATAATTAAGCGTTAGTGTGTTAAAATGAGAGTCTGTGGTGTTTTTTTTGTGTAATAATGGGATTATTGTTACCATATTGTTGAAACACAACCCAATCTCTTGTGAAACAACTAAACTCAGCTGAAGATGTTATTTTGCTTTGTTTGTGATGTGTCAGTGCTTGTGGTTGTTTTTTTAGCACTGCTTAAGTGTTGGTCGTGCTGAGTTTGTGTTGTTAGGAGGATCTGAAAATGCTGATTCATCTCTGCAAAACATTTTAGGGTTACGCCTCCTTGACAATTGAGATTGTGTGTGGAATGTTGTGTTCGTCTGTGAATTAAGTTTTACAGCAATATCTCTTGCTCAGCCACAATAAAGTGTGAAAAAGGAGACGACACGATCAGGTTTCAGTCCAAATGCAGCCACATGGTGCTTGTATTTGTGTCTATGTGTCCACTGACAGTGTCCACATGTAAGCAGTGAAATGTGAGAGTATCCCCCAACACCATCCACTGAAAAGAAAGTGAATTACCCAGAATGCATGTTATCTTGGTGTGCTTTTTTTATCTCAGCGTTATAATGTCGTTACCCACCCTCTCTCTCTCTCTCTCTCTCTCTCTCTCACTTCTCTGCCCAAGCGTTGCTCTGGAGACCTAATCGTCACTCTTGGCTTTAGCTGATGTCACCTCTGAGTTTGTCAGACACACATGACTTTACATTTTATTTAACGTGGCAACAATTCAGTTAAGAATCAGAAACTTCTACATTAAAGTGAGCAATGGTGTAGCTGTGGGTTTAAAGCCACTGTCCATTCGTTTCCTTTCATTCATTCATTCATTATCTGTAACCCTTATCCAGTTCAGGGTCACGGTGGGTCCAGAGCCTACCTGGAATCATTGGGCGCAAGGTGGGAATACACCCTGGAGGGGGCGCCAGTCCTTCACAGGGCAACACACACACCCACACATTCACTCACACACTCACACCTACGGACACTTTTGAGTCGCCAATCCACCTACCAATGTGTGTTTTTGGACTCCTCACAGACAGTCACCCGGCGGAAACCCACGCAGACACAGGGAGAACACACCATACACCTCACAGACAGTCACCCGGAGGAAACTCACGCAGACACAGGAAGAACACACCACACTCCTCACAGACATTCACATGGAGGAAACTCACGCAGACACAGGAAGAACACACCACACTCCTCACAGACAGTCACCCGGAGGAAACCCACACAGACACAGGGAGAACACACCACACTCCTCACAGACAGTCATCCGGAGCGGGAATCAAACCCACAACCTCCAGGCCCCTGGAGCTGTGTGACTGCGACACCTACCTGCTGCACCACCATGCCGCCGTCCATTCATTTTTATACTTTTTTCTAAATATGATCTGTACATTTTATGATGAATGTGGTGCAGAGAGTATGGCACAGGCTTTTGCCTTTGAGATTTTATTTTATTTTTAATGATTTTTAGGTTTAAATGAGTGTGAATGTTAGGTGCAACTAAATTTGACTTTGTGAGCAAGGAGTGATGAGAGACTGAAGACTTGGGATGGAAGAAAGTCAATGATAATAAATAAACACACAGCATATGTTGACTCCTTTTAACTGAATCAAGCAAAAATGGAAATAAAACACCACGGTTGGCATCACATGACTGATATTGTGATTATCCACACAGACCTAACTTACTACAAAATTCATATCGGCTCCAACAGCGGGAGACGTACATTTGCCAGATTTAATATATCTTTGATCATTATTGATTGATTATTGATCATTTTTAGAGCCCTTGTTGAGACTGGACTGAAAGAAGCACACACACACACACACACACTTCACACAAACACTGGTCTGTTGGACTGTAAATGAGTGTACTGTTTTCACATATCCGGTTTACATCATGTTTACATCCAGTTACCGTTTACAGCACAAATACACTTTAAATTGCAGTGTCTCTCTCCCTCACCCCCTCCGTACTTATGGTTTTTGCCTTGTCCTGTATTACATTGTATTGTATTGTACTGTAGGGACATTGTTTTGTATTTTTCTTAGCCATATTTTTTGCACTTTAATGTGTATGCACTGTTTTATGTTGCACTAGATTTGTACTAGTTGCACTTTAATGTTGTGTATTGTTTTGTGTTCTATGTCCTTTGCACTTTAATGCGTGTGCACTGTTTCATGTTACACTAGCTTTACACTAGTCGCACTTTAATGTTGTGTATTGTCTTATGTAGCACCTTGGTCCTGGAGGAACGCTATTTCGTTTCACTGTGTACTGTAAACACTGTATACTGCTGAAATGACAATAAACTCCTTGAACTTGAACTTGGATGCAGAAGTTTAGCTGTTAAATGCTTTGTGAAGCTGGTAATGCATTTGATGCTTTGCAGCTATTTTTATATTCTCTTAAATGGAGTTGCTTACATCGTAACCCAGTGTTCGTGAAGTTCAGTATATTATGTGTTATTGGTGGCCTTTCTGGGGTCCTCTGTATTGATACACTACTGAAATTACTAAAACGTTCCAAAAATGAAGATTAAAAGTAGTAGTTTTTGTTTCACTTCTATGTGATTTGGCTCACGCAGTAGTGATTTTCTCGCTGTTTAAAGCAGAGTGGGTACACTAGGGTGGTAGTTACGGCTCTGTTCTGCAAGAATAAATTAAAGTTTGACTGCTTGAATTGAATAGTCTTTCTCTAGAAACGAGCCTGGTCAGGGTTCAGTGCCTTTTCAACTCATGAGAGACGGAGAATATGTTTTGCTCTGAGTGTAGGACCGCATGAATAGAATAAAATGAATTGGATTTCTTGCTTTAATTTGAACTAAACCCGCTTCAGATGACATTTTAATTTAATTTATTTTCAGATGCACCGAGTGGCAAGTCAAGTGCCCTGAGATGGAAGGGTCTGTTGTAGGTTTTTTTGTGTATTGAATAATACAGCGTCTGGACCTATTCATGGCATTTCTTAACTTGCGACATATGCTTACAAAACGTGCTTTTATGCAGTTTATTGCCTGAAGCGTTGATATCACATTTTCCTTTGATGCTGTTAATGTCTTTAGAGGCAGAGCTGACACTACAGCACTTATGTTGTGATAACAATACAGAAACCTTGAGTATTCATGTCCTATTTTGTCTTTAAAAAAATGTTCTGGTGTTATGTTGTGTTAAGGTTTCCAGTGCACAGAGACTTTAATTTAGACTTTTAGAAGTAGCAGGCTGCACTACAGCAAACACTGTTTACTTACACCCCACTCTACTACAAGAGGAAATAAAATGCCCACAGCGTAACCACAGCGTTTTAGGTTAAACTGTTCTTTCGTGGAATTTACTTGTATACGTGCAAACACCTGGTGAGGGGAACAGCACCGTGTGATAAATATTAACTGCTGGTTTAAAAAGCAAAACAAACCAGAACATGAATTCATCCGTTTATTTAATTATAGAACTTTAAAACACGATGGGGGGATGATGCTATATGAAAGTGTCAAACAAATAAATACAGTGGAATTTGAGTCCCTAACTTGTGTTTATTGATAGTCAGAAAACATCTTACTAATTCAAGGAATAGTGCTCGGAAACTCTAATAGGCGTCTTGCCTGTGACGTAGATGGTGGACAACAACTCTAGAAGCTGCACTTAATTTAATGCAAAATGACGAAAAGGTGTGTTGTTTTTGGCTGCAATCATTCAATGTACAGTGGGACATCTGTGCACAAATGGCCCAAAGATCCCAAAATATCCAGAAAATGGACTAAATTTGTCCACTTTAAACGGGTACTTTGGAAAGGACCATCCGCTCACTCCGTTATCTGTAGCTCATTTCACTGGTGCTTTTCCAACAATATGGGCATGTAAGGACACCAACGAAAGGTGTTGAAGAGCCTCTGTAACATGGAGGTAAACAGGGTAAGGACACTCACTTCGCCTGTTTTAGTTGGTGTTAGTTAACGTTAGCTTGACTCGCTAAACTCGGTGGCTCAGATTATACTCGGCTACGTAGCTGCATTACGGAGGTTTATAGTGTCGGAGGAATTCGAGTTCGACTTCGATCACATTTACAAGAATAACGGTACCTCTAAATTTGAGTTTAGCTTATTGCTAGGCTATTGTCATGAATAATGTTGGTTATTTAGCTAGATACTGTCATAACAGTCAGTCATAATGGTGTTTTACCGCGGCGTTGTTCAGCTGTTGTCCACCAGTGACGTCACGGCTGCGTTCGAGAATTTCCGTAGCGAGCTCGGGTTTTTCCGTCAATTTAATAAAATTGTCAGTTTTAAAGCAAATTAAGCAGCTATTTTCATTGTAATTCACACTTATATCTGTCAGTAACTACAATAATGTGAAATATTCATGGAGGTCCATTAAGTGGTGCTCAGCCTTTAATATAGGTGAGGTTTTTAGAAATGTAGCTGTTGAGCTTTGCTTTTTGAATATGCACCATGCTGCAGGTAGGTACCATGTCTTTACAGCAACATTTCTGAACTTATTTGTATGTTCCTTGAGTAAAATCTCCAGTGAACTAAAATTAACTTTTTATTTTGTTATTTCTTTTACAAAACTGTAAGTTTTTTTTAAGACAAAGTTTGATATTTCACACGACTGTACAAGATCTTATTTACTCTTCGGAGATGGCAGCATGTTGGTTATATCTGGTATGTGAAAGTCTTTTAAGTGGACTACAGCACAGTTACTACTGCTGTACACACAATCTATCTGCACATTCTCTTTGTTACTTTTTAACTCATACTGAGATTAGATTACTTATTACTGACTGATCCTTGCAAACTGCTCATACACCCGAGTGGTGTTTTGATCCTTTGAACTGAAGCATTCATGTAAATGGTGGACATTTAGCTGAAACTCTGTTAAATTTTTCCCAGTGCTTATAATAGAGGAACTGCTTCCAACTAAGATTTGTGACTGTAATCTTTCACATGATGAACCACAGCCCATCTTTCAAAGAGAGAATTAAAAGTGGATTTTAGGGAAGTCGTTGTTTTTCCTGTCTCTCTGTTAGTAGTCAGACTGCACAGCCAGAATACTGGAGGATATTAAAATAAGGGATTTTCACCTACAGGGATATTTATGAAGAACACGCTTCACTCTTCAGTTGCCCAGTGAACAGCCTGTAAGCCATTTGCATGTCTTACTCTTTAGATGGAGATGAAAGTTGCATGCATGTTTAAAACGTTTTAGTTGTTGTTTTTATGCCAGTCCAATTGTCCATGGCATTTTGGGTCTGTACCACAGCACGTGAAGCAACAGATATCATCCAAAGCTATTTAAAAAAGTCTTTTTATGTTAACATAAGGTATAGTGAAGAATGATTTCTTCTTATACAAATGTACCCTCCTGGAAACAATGTTATATAGTTGTTGGAATCAAAATGTAACTTCTATTATGAATCTGTTACATCAACAGAGACACAAGTCTGTAAATAAGTCTCAGACGAGGACTACCATAGCTTGTTTACAAATGTAATGACTGTTTACGCGACTCCTAAATGGTAGGGTCTGAGAACAGTGAGTGTGCTGAGAGAAATAGTTTGTTTGAAAATAAAACCTAGTAATCACTATATATTTGTAAATGAATCATGGTAACCGTTGGTGTTCGTTAAGATCATGTTAGTACTAATGCAATCGGAGTCTCTGTGTATCGGAAGTGCTCTCTCATGGGGGTTGATGTAAAGTCTGTGTTGTCAAAACCACAGTTTCTACCTTGAACTTCACTCTCGCAGATGTGGTTCACCTCAGGAATAACAGTAATGAGGTGAGTCAGCTGTGGCCTTTAGATTTTGAAGGGTTTATGTGTCCAGACAGTGTTCAGTCTTCAGTGTTCAGTAAAAACAGGTAAACATAGCACAAAAAGAAGGAAATGTGTGTTTGGTAGATAATTTCTTTGTTTTAACAATGCTTCTTGGCAATTAATCGTATATCACTGGAAAGCCTATTAATTTCTCTTTTTAATGGTGCCACATTTGTAAGGAACATGTATTTGTGGGATGAGCAGTAGAGCTGAGTATGTGGGTTGCGCCCATAAAAAAAACTGCCAAATCCTCTCTGCCAATGCTGAACAACTTATTCTGCCATTGACTCGTTTGGTGACTGGAAGATTGAAGTTTGAAGAAACAAGACATATTGGCAATTTATCAATTTATTCATTTAATGGGAACCTCAGTGGTGTATGGAATAACCATACACAGCCACAACAGCCTCCAACTCCTCCTCACGCTGGTCACCAGCCTGATCACACACTGCTGTGGGATGGCATCCCATTCCTCAACCAGCACTTTTTTCGCAAGTCAGTCAACGTGGTTGTGTGAGTCACTCTGGCACCAACAGCACGCCCAAGCTGATCCCACAAGGGTTCAATGGGGTTGAGGTCAGGACCTGACAGGCCGTTCCATCCTCTCCACTCCCACATTCTGGAGGTAGTCTCTGATAAACCCCACTCTGTGGGGGTGAGTGTTGTCATCTTGGAGGATAGAGTTCGGTCCCAGACTGTGGAGATAAGGGATTGCCACTGGTTTCAGAATTTCATCTCGATATCTCTCTGCATTGAGATTGCCTCCAATGATGACAAGCCTTTTTCCAGTGAGGGAGATTCCGCCCCACACCATCAAACAAAATAAGCTGTATGGCACTGGCAGAGAGGCAAATTTTTTATGGGTGCTGCTCTACTGCTCATCCCACAAATACATGTTCCTTACAAATGTGGCACCATTTAAAAGGGAAATGTACAGGTTTTCCAACATCATAAGATTTATTGCCAAGAAGCATTGTTACAACAAAGAAATAATCTACCAAACACACATTTCCTTACTTTTTGTGCTGTGTTTTAGATTCCCTTCACCTTACAAACTGGAAGAGAAATCAGTGCATGGCAAAAGTTAGCCACCCTTCTGTAAATACACTCCCTAACAAACCTGTAACAGTGTTTACAGCTTTTGAAGATATATTTAAGATCTTTTTTGTCTTTGTAAATTGCCAGTAACTTCACATTTGACATATTACATACAGTACATTGGAAGTTATGGACTACCCTTTTCAAGTTTATTAAATTATAGGAGTTAATTTTTTCAGGATTTTCTCAGGACTGGGATCTTGGGTGTAAGTCCTATCTGGGTGGAGTTTCCATGTTCTCCCTGTGTCTGCGTGGGGTTCCTCTGGGGGCTCTGGTTTCCTCCCACAGTCCAAAAACATGGAGTTTAGGTGAATTGGCTTCTCTAATGAGTGATATGGTGTGTGAGTGAATGAGTGTGTATGTGAATGAATGGCTAAATGTGTGTGCCCCCAGATATGGATTAGGGTGAAACCCTAGTGCCAGATGCAGTCCTCCAGGTGGACGGTTGTTCCTGGTCGATAGTATGCTGTGCGCATTTAGCTGCCGCTTCGTGTGTGTGTGTTGATTTTAAAGAGTCCTTGGGTTTCTACAAAAGCGCTATATAAGTGTAACGTTAAATAAATAAATATATGTAATATAATTATATGTAATAAAAATGTGTATATATTTATTTACTAAAACCAGATGCTTCTTATTTTAAACAAATGCTCAAGGATAATTGTATGTACCTCTAAAGTTTTAGAGTTTGTTGCATTTTCTGCTTCTCAGGGTTCAAGTGATAGCAAACATATTTGAAGATGGTTTTAGCTCTGAACTCTGGAATGGTTAGTTAGTTTGTTTTGAGAGCAGCAGCTTCTTTTGATTTATTGTTTTTCTTCACTTTTGTCCATTTCCTTTTTACCAGACTTTTTTCAGCTAGACATTTTTACACCCACAGTGTTACAATTTACAATTTATGCATTTGGCAGACGCTTTTATCCAAAGTGACTTACAAAAGAGGATCTAACATTCAAACTACAGCACAATTTATACAAAGTACCTTACACTGAGTGCAATATGCAGGAAGTAATAAGTGCATTAAAGAAAGACTTTCAGTGCAAGAGATACTCTCGGAAGAGCTGGGTCTTCAATCATTTCTTGAATGCGGAGAGGGTTTCTGTTGCTCTGATAGTGCTTGGAAGCTTGTTCCACCAGCGTGGTACCAGAGGTGAGAACAGCCTCGACTGACCGGTACGGGGGGTTGGCCGTGTTGGTTGGTAGTGTTGAGATGTCTTCTCGCAGTGAAAGCATGGACAGAATCTAACAAAGAGTTAACATGGTGTACAAGGATTTCATGGCTGTTAAGATTCCAATTTTCTCAAAATGTTGCAATAAGGTTTTGAACCCCAGAATGACAAGCTAATTATCCACTTCCCCCCAATATTTCCTCTTTGACTTCCTCCTTTTTTGTGCAAGTGAATTGTCTTGTATTATATCTTCTCAGATAATGTTCCCACTGAAAACACACAGCTTATGTTTACTTTTTAAATGATTTTGACAAGGTACCTGAATAAGCAGTTAGGCGATGGATGAATGGGCGGTTTCAACAAGGTATTTACGTCATTGTAGTTTTTATTTGGAATACGCGTTGGTGTTGTTTCTCATTTTAGAATAATGGCACACATTTGGTCCAATAATTGTAATGTCATTCAGAATGGGCATTTAACAGCTAGAAAACTAAATCATACTTAGGGAAAATCACTTCTTACAAATTCATGAAATCGGATGTTGTTTTGAAATATTTGGAAATGTGTGAAAACCTTTTTGGAAGTTTTATTTTTGTTACTCAACTGGAAATGAAAAAGTAAAACTGAAATTTCCAAGGAAGGCAAAGTGCCGTGGGTAGTACAGTGGAACCTCTAATAACGAACTTTCCAAGATACGAACTGGGCATTTGAATATTTTTTGCCTCCACTAACGAACCACGACTCTAGAAACGAACCCGAGCCTCCTCCGAGCCGGCGGCTGGAAATGGCCCCTGACCCCAATAGGCGAGTCTCCCAGCGCCCAGACTTGAGTGAGCTTTTAAGATTAGCAAATTGTAGCTTTAGCAATTTAGCATTAGTGTAAATAGCAGACATCGAAATTCGTGCTAAGTTAAGCCGTATCTACACTTCGTCTCCCCACATTCACCACCTACTCTCCGTTATTCCATCCACCCCTCCACCCCCCGTCATACAGCCAGTGCCTGTGTTACTCCTCCAGCCAGTCGTTTATCACTGTTACCACTGTATTTCTCTTTTATTTTTAGAATAAAAATAATTTTTTTTTAAATTTGAGAGTGTTGTAAACATATATCAGTGCAAAAAGGGCGACTTTCGGGGTCGGGGCTGGAACGCATTAATTGCTTTTCCATTATTTTAAATGGGGAAAATTGATTCGAGAAATGAACTTTTCCACTTACGAACCAGGTCACGGAACGGATCAAGTTCATAGGTAGAGGTTCCACTGTATTTGTAAGGCTCAGAGATATCAGTCATGCAAACAGCTTTGTGTGTGTCTTTGGGTTTACAGGGTTCCACATAGCTAAATGGAGTCGGAGCAGCTGTTTAACAGAGGCTACTGCAGAAACAGTTATAACAGCATCACCAGCGCCAGCAGTGACGAGGAACTGCTCGATGGCGCCGGCGTTATCATGGACTTCCACACCACTGAGGATGACAATCTACTGGACGGAGACGCTTCTCCAGGTTTGTCCCTCATTTGAACTGCTCTTCTCATCCTTGCCTTTATCCACACATCTCTGCACACATGTGTTAAATGTTATTGCTTTATATTGACCCTTACATGCCTCTATAATTAGACTCAAATTACCATTATAAATTAGCTTAAATAAGCAGATGTCTCTCTATAGTCTTTGACAAAAATTCATGAGTTGTAGTAATTTTTTAGGAATAGTAATAAAAACTGTGATGCTTTAGAGTTGTGTGCTTGGAGTAATGAATAAGTCCCCAATATGCGGCTACTATACACAGTGACATCACCTGCAACCCATGTGTACTATACAACCTGGTTAGCTCATTCTTCATCCCAAAACATCTCCATGGCAGATAAAGTTTGAGTAATAAAGAGCATGAAGGAATTTTCTGGTCCTTTCGTGGCTTCAGTTATGGAAACAAAATTACTCCTCTGAGTGGTGACAGCATGTTTTAAGTCTGTTTCTTTCTAAATGTTTAAACAGTTATTTGTTTTGCATTCTATGACGTATAAGATTCTCTGTACCTCATTTCTAATTTTGTTTCATTCAGTTGGTTTCCATGTTTACCTGTAGTGCCAGAGTTTGATAACCTAGACTGACACAGAAATGTGTTAAATGCCGTTGTGAAATGGGTTAACCACTGCCGAGTTTTTTGTGTGGTATTGAAAAATAACTCTACACTATGTGTGAGCTCAGCTGCGCCACTGAGGTCTACCCACGAAATACCCATTGGTCTTATTAATGATAAAAAGTCTCTCTCCTTCATTTGTTGATTTGGTTTGCATGAAATTAAGTGCACAATGCTTGTGTTTATTTATTTTTTTAATGGAGTTAGCTGAGAATTGCACAATTGAATTTGTGGTGGCTGACCCTCAGTCACTTTCACATAAGGCCTTTTTGAATACAGAGATGTGTGTGTGTGTGTTGGAACATTTTGAAATGCTTATTGAAATTTTTGTCTTTTAAAACCTCTCAGAAGGAGCAAAACTACCACTACTGCTAAAGGGAATGTCTACGATTGTGGGGAAACGCTGTTCTCTGGTTGTTTACATTCAGAAGCCCCACATATTTTAAGGTGGAACTGAGTATTTAAGGGGGAAAATGACTGCTGTTTGTATGTGGCTGAAGTTTAACTAAGTTTTTATTCACTGTTTGCATTACGACAGAAATGTGTAACTCGGGTTATTTGGTTTTGTAGCATTTTCTGTGCAGTTAGCTGTCAACCAAATTTAGAGACCTTTACACCTTAAGTGATCTGAAACAGCAGATATAAGTCTTTAATACCCACCTTCAAAGCAGGAGTAAAGCAATATCCTCATTTCAGTTCATGCTTTTCAACGTTTGGAGTTCTCTCCATTGTCTAAAAACGCTCCAGAGAGAAAGTCTAGAATTCGGGACAGAGGCAATTTGTTTGGTTGTTGAAAGGGGAAAACGAAAAGAACAACATTTACAGCATTAAACTTATCCAGAGCAACCCACAAAAGTGCTTAGTGTTCAGACAGAATGTGTATCTCAGCTAGTACAATAGGTTTGAATGTAAATTCCCCCTGAGCTCAGACACGGTCTAGAAAGAAAGGAATTAAGTGTGTTATAAGTACAGTACAATCTGTAAGTGTGCAGTTAGTGTTCATGTGGGTCACAAAGAGATGGGTCTTCAGTCTGCATTTGAAGACTGCAAGAGAGTTGGACAGCCAGGGGAAGTTTGTTCCACCATCTGGGCATCAAGACTTGACGTTAGGACTCCATGAGTTTTGAGGAATGGTGGGTCAAATCGAGCTGTACTTGAAGCACGAAGGGCTCGAGGTGCAGCCCGACTCTTGACCATTGCCATAAGGTGGGGAGGGGCTGGTCCGTTCTTGGCTTTGTAGGCAAGCATGAGAGTTTCAAACCTGATGCAGACAGCTACAGGAAGCCAGTGAGGAGAGCGCAGCAGTGGAGTGATATAGGTGAAAAAAAAATCCACCAGGAATCCCACAGAGAGGTCCACCTACTTCAGGCCTCATTCTCATGTACGAAAAACACCCAACAGCTACACAGATGTTCACAGTGGTTTATTCAGTCTTTTCATTGGAAGCCTTCTCTACCACTGTCCTTAATATTTTTGTTTAGCAGTGCAACACTCATCTTCACATGAAGTGCAGGGTGCCATCTAGTCATTTCCTTCAGCCAGAGTTGACATGATTGAACAGTGTGTTTAAAGTATTTTGATCATTATAGGAAAGGATTTTTTAATTTATGTCGTCAGAGCTTTTTTAATTTACTGGTTGGTATCTGGATTTAAATAGTATTTTAAGAAATATAACAACTGTTTTAAGACAAATCACCTTCTCCAGCTTTAAGCTTATGAAATGATCACATGTACTCGCAGAAAAGATTTTGCTGACAACAGAATTACTTTATTCTAGTAAACATGTAGATAAATAACTTAAATGGGAGTAAATTTAGCTGTGTTTATGTCCTTATGCATTTTTAGTTTATAATTATAGCACAGTAGTTAATTGAAAAATTATACAGAATCATTGTTATTAATATTATTATTAGCAGCATCAGTTATCGGCTACAGAACCATTACCTTAGTTAAAAAGAACTAGGGGAAGCCATTTTGTCAGATGCTGCTTTACCTGATGTCCAACTGGATGGATATTTGAAAATAGATGCATATATTTATGACTCCACTAAGCATAAAAAAACTGTATCTGCAGCAGAACATTATACTTCTTTATTGAGATTTTGTATTTTACATCCTATAAAGAGCTGGGTAATTTTCAGAATCCTAGATGGCATGTCACTGTATTGGATGAGGTAGTGATGCCATTCATTGCAAATTTGTGTGGTGACTCTAGCTGAGTTCAATAGTTATAAAAAATGCTACCTGTTTTTGCCTCAGCTCTTCATTAAGTTCATAAATCATTAGTGCCCCAGTGCTCGTGTAGCAGGCAGTATCTAACAGGCCTTTGTTCACTGTATCACAAGCATGGACAGGCCTTTGTGCCTGTGTAACGAGGGAGTGTCAGCTTACGCTGTCACTCAGCAATCTCTGACCTATCACGTTGCTTCATTCTCGCTGTCTGCCCTGGAGCCGGAAAGTTACTTGTTAGACAAGAGCCACAAGTCTTAACCCCAGATTGCAAAGTTTGCACGAACGCACTTTGAGGAAGGGCGTGTGTCAGTGCTGAGCACAGGGCTGTGTGGCGAAGAAAGTGAAACGAGTCACTGGAAGGTTCCGAGTGACATCATGTACCAGCAGGACCAGGCTGTGTGAAACTGGAGGATGTGTTTGTAAAACTGACGTGGCTTTTTAGAGACGACAGCTGGAACCTGTCTGACGTCTCCACCGCATTTGAAACAGAGGTTTAGACTCTGCTCCTGTACATTACTCTCTGCTTGAGGCAGCGTGTGTGTGCGTGTGTTTTCTGTGCTATTTTTATGTCTGAGGAGAGTTCACGAGGTGGTCCCTTATAGGTGTAAGGTTTCTTGTGTGAGAGGGTGTGGAGTATTATAGTGTCATTTGATCATCTTTAAGACCATTTTAATGTGCAGTTCATTGCCGGATTGGGACGTGGCCACTATCAGAGCAGAACTGATGGGTGACATCATCGCCTGGTCCAGTGCAGTTACCTGGCAACAGGAGGATTTCAGACTGTCGCGTTCAAGGTAACTCATGGGTTATTGGTGTGTTTTTCTCTGTGTTTTTCTTGAACTCCTGTCTGCACTGTGTAGAGGACGTCCTTAAAGTCACACTGAAATCGCAGGTGGTGTACTAGTCTCACATCTGTACACACATCTGTGTTTCTTTGCTCACACAGCCACTAGTGGGAATGGATTTTTTTTAAACTTAGGGAGATCTGATTTAACAAGTTTTGTGCATTTTGTAACTTTGTTTTTGGATTTTTGACTGGTAAAACTACGATATTTCTGGTTTCTGTGTATTTCTGTAAGCTATACCGTTGCTGACAAACCTGTTCTTATGCAGTACTTTGATTTTCGAAAGCTATGTCAATAACTAACATTAACCTTGCGCTCACCCTTGAGAACAGTATGTTACTGATCTATCAACCTTGTTAAAATGATGAGGGTTTAGGGAGTCCCTATCACCTTGATAATGAAAGTTATGTGTTTATGAGATTCCTCAGTCTTGTTGGACAGGTTACAGTTAGCAGTGAACAGGTGCCTTTTTTATTTTGCCTGAAGCATAAAATCATCTGATTTGGCATCCAGCGACTTATGTTTATTGATGTATTTTGCATTTATATAGTTTAAATAATTTTAATAATAATAATTATTTAAATAATACAATTCACGTTATTGTAGTTACTGACATATATAATTAAATTAATTTTAATTTTAATGAATTAAAATGAAAATAGCAGCTTAATTTGCTTTAAAACGGACAATTTTATTAAATTGACGGAAAAACCCGAGCTCGCTACGGAAATTCTCGAACACAACCGTGACGTCACTGGTGGACAAAAGCCGAACAACGCCGCGGTAAAACACCGTTATGACTGACTGTTATGACAGTATCTAGCTAAATAACCAACATTATTCATGACAATAGCCTAGCAATAAGCTAAACTCAAATTTAGAGGTACCGTTATTCTTGTAAATGGGATCGAAGTCGAACTCGAATTCATCCGACACTATAAACCTCCGTAATGCAGCTACGTAGACGAGTATAATCTGAGCACCGAGTTTAGCGAGTCAAGCTAACGTTAACTAACACCAACTAAAACAGGCGAAGTGAGTGTCCTTACCCTGTTTACCTCCATGTTACAGAGGCTCTTGAACACCTTTCGTTGGTGTCCTTACATGCCCATATTGTTGGAAAAGACCAACGGTCTTTTAAACCTTATTCCTTGAATTAGTAAGAAATAACATGTTTTCTGACTATCTATAAACACAAGTTAGGAACTCAAATCCCACTGTATTTATTTGTTTGACACTTTCATAGAGCTGCTGCTTAGCCTTTAAGAAACATTCCAGTTGACACTTTAGTAAGATGCTGTGCTTGAGTCATTTACTGGAATGTTTAGTTTTTTAAAAACCTTGTTAGTGACTATATTTATTTTTACTGCAAAAGCACCCAACATTTTATTACTGTATTATTAATATTTTTTAAATAATCAATTTTGCAAAAATAATTGTAGCATTTTACTTTTTCACAGATTTGATCCCATTGACAGGTTAATGCCTGTAACTGAGGTTTAAAACAGACAAAAACAGAACACGGTGTCTCTGTAGGTTGTGAAGTTGTAGTTGATGATGAAATATGAAAAAGGGTCGTCCTGGTTTGTCTCTAAGGTGTTTGACTTTGGAAGAGGATTTAACAAGGTTTCACTGTGTCTGTGTTTAATGTGGGGCATGTTTGATACGCACACCTTACTGTGTAACAGTGTAACAGTGTTTCCCAACTGCATCGCTGTACATTGTCTAACTCCCCAAATTATTTGTTAATTCTTACTCATAGTTAAACCACACACAGCTTGTTAATCATTATCTTAACACTGACCTTTCTGAGATTAATGCAGCCTTTTTTATGTTTTATTTGTGAGAAGCCAAAGAAAACCTGAGTGTTTGAATAAATCAAGACATGTTTTATTCCAGTAATGATTAATAACTTCAATAACTCAGGCAATTTTTAAAAATCTTGTCAGATTGTAGTCAGTGCAAAAACAGGACTCTGAAACTATTTTACATCCTTTAGGGTGATGTTCACAGTTGTAATCCATAAACACTTTTTTATAAAATTCAGAGGATGTTTCCTCACCATTTGGTAGCTCTCCGTTTTAATGGGTTTATGATGCGTTGGTCTAACGTAAATTTCTCTCTTAAAGTCTCTTGGTCCAGTATGCTTATCTGTCTCTCTGTCTGTCTCTCTCTCCCTCTCTCTCTCTCTCTCTCTCTCTCTCTCTCTCTGTCTCTGTCTCTGTCTCTCTCTGTCTCTGTCTCTCTCTCTCTCTACTCTGTCTCTCTCTCTCTCTCTCTCTCTCTCTCTATTCGAAGTTTGACTTAATGGTGAAAAGCAGATGTTTCAAAACCTGAATATTATAAGTTATTGTAACTTTTAAAGCTCTGTCTCTTGTGTAACTGCACGTCGGAAGGCCTTTTACAGTAAGAAAAAGTCATTACACTTTGAATAAAAATGATAAAGTAACAAGAATATTGTGTTTGTAGGTACACAGCTTTAATCTTGTTGGTTCACGTCGTATACGGAGTATAGTGTGACATTCGCTGTTTGGTAATTTGTGTAATATCTTCCTGTGTCAGTTTTCGTGAACACAAACCCTGTGTGACCGCAGCTTTATGTGTCCCTGCTTAAGTAGCTCACAAACCACTCTGGAAACAGAATGACGCAGCTATAGTAACTTAAATGCCATAACCGAAGCAACCATGATTTATCGTGATCCACTTGTCGATCGTGATTGACTGGTTGGTGACCACTGCTTTATGGTCATTGTACAACAGTGCAATGAAATTTGACCTCTGCATTTAACCCATCCATGGCAGTGAACACACACACACACAAACATCGGAGTAGTGGGCAGCCACCCTTGGCATCAGAGGAGCGTTATGGGGGTTGCGTGCCTTGGATTTCAGCTATGGATGTTCCTGCAGGTTGTGGGGATCTAATGGGCCACCTTATGCTCCTAAGACTGCTTCTGTAATTCTGTAATTGTTAAGCCACAGCTGCCCCAGTCATTATTATTAATATTCTTTGTTTCAGGCCCCCTCCTGTGGCAGTTAATGAAGGCAAGGCAGCAGCATAATGATGTTGCTCTGTGTCACTTTTTCTATAAGGAACTTTTACAAGACCTGCAGTGACTATGGATTTCTCTAGAGACTTAACCCCCCCCCCCTTAACGAAGATTCTCCTCTCTGTAATCACACACAGTGCCAGTAACCTAGGAGGGGAAGCACATGCTTCCTCTGAGACTTGTAAAATCAATCACCATTTCTTTTTGAACAGATGCCAAGGCACTTGGCGCAAAACAGAAAGTGTCCACATCTGTTATGTTAGCTAACAGTCACCTGTGGTGGATAGCGTCACGCTTGGTGATGGGGGAGTGAGAGAGCCACCCAAATGACCCACAGAGGCTCTGGAACCCCTCGTTACATACATTTCAAGTTGGTAACAGGTTCTAAAAATATTAGGCTTCTCAGATTTCCTGACTTATTTTTGCTGATTATTATGTGAGTTAAAAATAAATTACAGAAAAACGTTACCTCCTTTTTTTTGTACAGTAAAAAATCCTTGATGGATGATCTGATTGGAAATAAGTCGTGTGCAAATGTTTGAGATCATTTATTTTATATTTTAATTTATTTCCTTAAACTGGAAACTGGGTCACAAAATTAACAGAACAACAGAGAATAAACACGTAGTTACCCTTTCTATGCACATTTACTCTCTCTGATAAAGTGACATCTGTCTGTAGTACTGTTGGAGCATTGTATTTTGTTAATCTTAAACTCTGTCCTAAATTAACCTGAATTGGTTGTATTTACAGAAAAGAGAATATGGCTTGTCTGTCCAGTGCACGTTAAAGGCCTCCAAGATTGTAATTTAGGAAACGTTAGTTTGACTAGTGTGTTTGTGTGTGTGTTTTTTAAATGCTTAACCACCCCTCCCTGTGAACAAAGTGAATTGCTCCATTCTGGAGCTGCCCTTGCCCTCCCCCGCGTTTTATTTCCAAATGGTCTGGCCCGACCGTCACCCAGAGCAACCTCCTTTCCCTTATGTGGGTGACGTCATACGCCTTCAGCGGTCAGCTGCTGAAAAGGAGAGCGGGAGGAGGGAGGAAAAAAAAGAATATGAAAGAGCAAAGGGAAAGGGAGGGAGGAGAAGAGAAGAACACACACTCATACACACCACAGCGCACCGTCACACACTCGCTCATAGCTTCTGAGCGAGTGTGACTGCGGCGGGTAAAGATGGCAGCCTGCCTTCATTAGAGCTCGGGAGCTCCGGTGGCAGGTAGCATGGAGGAGGATTCGGCTGACCCTTACTTACCCTACGACGGGGGAGGGGACACTATCCCCCTGCAGGAGATAAACAGGAGAGGTACGCAGCACGGATCCCTCGCCCAGATTTGCTCTCTCCTCAGTGGTGTCGTAGTAGTGGAATGGGAAAATCCTGCATACAGTCAACCAGTGGGCCTTAATACCAGCAGGAGCAATTTTATTTAGTAACTACGCCATTTATTAATTTTGCACGGGAAAATACACACTTATGTTCCTCCTTATTGATGATTAACACTGGGTTAATTTAGTGCATGTGTGGAAATAAGCCTGATTAGCGTGTTTTATTTATTTATTTAATATTTTTTAATAGAATCATGTATTTGCAAGCATGCAATTTTCAAATCACAAAATTTGCAAAATCATGCAACAGGTTTCCAGTGAGGAAATTGAGCTTAATTTAGAGCTTGTGCGTTGGCTGTCTGGAATACTAGATGCAGTTTAAGTCCCAAGCCCCCCCCCCCTTCCCAAAAAAAAATGGACACACCTTGTTGAAATGATTGTCTACTGCTTAATTTATTGGAAAATATTGCTATAAAAAAATTCCATTTGCGAATTGGTGAGAGTGGTCTTCCCTCAAATCATTAGCGCAGTTTTTTTTTCATGCAAGTAAAATTGTTTCTGGTGTGTTTTGTCTTATCACTGTAGATTTGCATTGTGTGGTATAAGGGACACTGTATGTAGTTGTTGTTGATACCTTCTTTTATACAGCATTCATTGTGTGCTCACGTGACTTTCATGTTTGGCTCAGTAAACCCGTGCTCCAGGAGGATACTCTGTAAAAGTACGAATATGTAGCTGTGCACAAACAATGTGTGGAGTGAACGAGACCCCTGTAATTCCTTACATTGTCAGTGAATATTTCTGCTGTGCTGCTATTGCATTCGTCTTTCATCAGTGCTTCAACGGTAGTAATCATAATCAACACCGTGTCTGAACTGAGATGAGCAGTGCGCTTTCAGTGTGGTCCAGAAAGCAGTTACAGTAGCGGAACACTCGGGACTTTCTTGGACTATCGAAAATTACCTTATAGTTTATTTAGTGAAAGGCTGCACATGTTTTGGCTGAAAACCAAAGAAAGGACTCCCCAAATTATTCATAAAACGTTTTTCTTCTGTGGTACCAAGGGAGATGCAGCTCGGCTATTGGTCATTTTGGGAACTGTAAAAATTTCCATGTTGGGACCATAACAAAAGTGTAATGAATCCTATTGAATTGGGCTTCTCAGTACGAGTTAATGCATTAAAAACCTGTTTCAAAATAAGGAGTCATTGCTGGTGGTCTCTTACCCGAATGGCCCAGTTAGTGCATGAGACTTATGTTATGTTCTTATAAGTCACCATGTATGATACCTAGGCTTGCCTTTTGATTTAAACTTAGCTTGTGAAGCTAAGCGCTTTGCGATATCTCCTTGTAATGTCGTGCAACCCGCTGTAAGCTGTGTTTTGCTGGGAGAACAGAGGTGTATGTGTCCATGTGTTCCCTGTGGTAGTCACATGTCTGGTTTGCTGAGAGGGGTCCCTGGAAGGTCATTTTCTATCCTATAGGCGTCGCCTTAACACTTGGGTATTTCAGCTTTCTATTGTGTGTATTGATTAATTGTGTCTGTATATGGAGTGTACAGTCCTCTTGAGCCTCAGTCAAATTCCTGGAGACCTTTTTTGAAACAAGTGCACAATCACAATTAATTCAGCATAGTATATACATTTTCACTGGAGTCTTCCATTCTAATCAAATGGCTGCATTTATGTCTGAGCTGACAGTGCCGGCTGCCTAAAGCTATGATCCCACTGGATGGTATTCAACAAAGGCTTTCTGTTGTTGTTGCTAAAGAAAAGTCATTCTGAGTCCCTCTGCTCTGAGACTTTCTCCAGAAGCTTGTTACAGCGTCCCATAAGCAGAGCTTTAGTTACACTATCAAGTCGACAGCGCAGGCCTGTTTACCTTTGCAGCACTCAGGTTGGTTTAGTGCCTTATGCCCTGTTGACTGTAATTGTTTTCAGTTTCAACAAAATGCATTACATCTCTGTTGACAGCACACAGCTCAGCACAACCCACACAGCTCAGACCTTACACACATACAATATGTAACCTGCTTTCTCTTTCAGTAATTTAAACATTGATTAAGCTGCTTTTTGTTTTGTTGATTAATCATGTAATTATGAGATCTATGAACGCGACGATACAAATTAAAATAGTAGTGAATTGGGAATAATTAAATATTGTTCCTCCTCTTACCTTTTTAAAAGAGATCAATAAAACCTCAAGTACGATGTGACATATATGATGTCCTCTCACATATGCTTCAGCATTAGGGAGTCATGAGGTCATGTACCACCATGAACACAGTGATGCAGGGGTTTCTTTCTAATAAGAACTGAAGGATCACAACTATTTTAATGTGGTAGTCATTTTAAAGAACGTCTACAAGGGAGGATCATACTAATGAAATTAAAGTGTTTATCAAGATGTTTATATTTAATATGAAATTAGTGACCCCCAGATGACCTTGTGTTCTTTTTTTGATTTTGTAGCTTGTGAAAGAGAGTCAGAAAGTCAATCCATGTGGGTAAATTGTTAGTTTAAAACATTTGATAATACGGCATTACATTTAAATTGCAGCTTCTTAAAGGCTAAGCAGCAGCTTTATGAAAGTGTCAAACAAATAAATACAGTGGAATCTGAGTTCCTAACTTGTGTTTATTGATAGTCAGAAAACATGTTATTTCTTACTAATTGAAGGAATAAGGTTTAAAAGACCGTTGGTCCCCCCCCCCCCCCCCCCCCAACGGTGTTCGGAATCTCTAATAGGCGTCTTGCCTGTGACGTAGATGGTGGACAACAACTCGAAGTCGTGCTTAATTTAATGCGCTCATTTCACTGGCGCTTTTCCAACAATATGGGCATGTAAGGACACCAACTGAAAGGTGTTCAAGAGCCTCTGTAACATGGAGGTAAACAGGGTAAGGACACTCACTTGGCCTGTTTTAGTTGGTGTTAGTTAACGTTAGCTTGACTCGCTAAACTCGGTGGCTCAGATTATACTCGGCTACGTAGCTGCATTACGGAGGTTTATAGTGTCGGATGAATTCGAGTTCGACTTCGATCCCATTTACAAGAATAACGGTACCTCTAAATTTCAGTTTAGCTTATTGCTAGGCTATTGTCATGAATAATGTTGGTTATTTAGCTAGATACTGTCATAATAGTCAGTCATAACGGTGTTTTACCGCGCCGTTGTTCAGCTGTTGTCCACCAGTGACGTCACGGTTGCGTTTGAGAATTTCCGTAGCGAGCTCGGGTTTTTCCGTCAATTTAATAAAATTGTCAGTTTTAAAGCAAATTAAGCTGCTATTTTCATTTTAATTCATACTTATATCTGTCAGTAACTACAATAATGTGAAATATTCATGGAGGTCCATTAAGTGATGCTTAGCCTTTAATTTCCCAGAGGTCAGAGCGGCTGAGATATTTTCTGTTCCCTGTTTGATGTTGTGAGGATTTTACAAACTGTATGATGATAGGCAGAAGTGTTCCATCATTCATTACCAAATGTAAAGCAAACTAAATGGGGGACATAACACTAACTCACGGCAATTTACTGTGTTAGTTAGTGACGTGAAATATCAGATTAGAGGTGTAGACTAACCACATAAACTTGGTGCCTTTTGCACAGACTGACTGGACGGATCACTGCAGTGAAGCGAGCTGAAGTTCCACAGCACAACAGGACTTGTCTGCCCATTCACTTAAACTAACCATAATGTAGAATCACAATGAGGGGTGGGGCAGTTTCTTAACAAAAAGTCTCTCTTTTTTCTCTTTCTTTCTTTAGCAAGCTATCATATGCATTATTTCTAAATGTGGAAGGGACAGGTTTCCAGTGTAAATTATGTCTTTATAGCAGAAACACAGGGATTATAGCAGGTAGAATGAGTCCAGCTGTCAGTGTGGGTTTGGCATCATGATGCTGGCTCAACATAGTCAGCATTTAACATTTGTTGTAGTTTTGAAGGATGTTCTTGATGATGTAGGCTGTAATGTTACAGGGCTGTGGGGTAAATGTTGGAAAATGGCAGTTTATTATAAATGTCAATTAACTTTTCAGTCCTACTGTCAAACCAAAATGGCTGCTGTGATTGGTCAGATGTCAGAGTCCAGTTCTGCTCTTTTCTGTGTGTGTGTGTGTGTGTGCACGTGTGTCTGTGTGTGTTTGAAATACAACAAGGAGCTAAAAATCTGCTGCCGTTTCAGAAGCTGTCTGCAAGAAGCATTATGCCTCGGCTGAAATGCAGCACACTTGGCTAAACTGTGCCAGTCTCTTTCATCGATTTCCTCTTTGCCTTTTTTAAACTAGAGACAGGGACGCTGCAGACTGCGGATAATCTTCAGTAACAAGCTTGGAGATGCTGCCTTGTATCTGTTTTCTTTGTGGATGTGAATTTAGCTTGAAGTCCATTAAGTGATGCTGGTGTGTGTGCGAAAAACTGGGGATTATTTGGGTCTACAGATGAGAGAGTGATATTTTTTCTGCTCTGGCACCAGTGCCCAAATTTATTTTGTTTGTTACTGTACACTTAAAAACATGTCTCCATTTTTGTGGATTTTATATTTACCATCATCTGAACTCAGCAGCTGTTGTTCACATTGTGATGAACAGACAAATAGAAATGCTCCAAATTATTAAAAGACATTTTTAAACTGATGTTCATTGAAAGTTAAGGTTTTGAAAAATGGAGAGGACATTGAAGGTTTAAATTATTGCAAAATATTAGACCCTAACACGTAGAGTTAATTTAAGTGTGTTGGAGTGTATTTTAACTTATAAACTGCAGCTGTGGTCTGTAGTTCTGTAATTCAAATGTAGAACTGAATTTGGATCGCAATTATATAGTTTCTAATGATAATATTATAACAAACAAGTTTTTTAAAAAGCTGCATTACTAACTGAAGTGTATAGAAAATTCTTAGGCACTCCAGCAGTTTTGAGTATGGCAAGAGGTAAAAGGAATTGTCCTGAGTGTGGTGAGGAAAATGCTGCCGTATGGTGCATTAGGGATCCATATTGGCTCCTGTTCCTGACCCTGAGGGCAGTGAGGTGGTACAAATCTGATTAGCTGATTACAGCCAGCACTGCGGTTAGAGCTCTAGCACTGCAGCTGCTCCTGCTTCCCCCTTCCTGCTCTACAAACCAGCTCCCTTTCATTATCTAGTACAATGCCCAGCACAAGGAATGTGGTGGTGCTCTGAAGACTTTTAAAGGAGTTTAATGAAGGTTGTTAGGTTTTTCTGAGGGCAAAGAATACACACAGTCCTTAAGTAATTTGCAACTTTTCTCTATAAAATCTTCTCTTCTCTGTGCAGGCTCTAACTACGCCATGTCTAATGGTGGAGGTGGAGCCGGGGGGGTGAGTAGCTCCACCCACCTGCTGGACCTCTTGGAGGAGCCCATTCCTGGCGTGGGAACCTATGATGACTTCCACACCATCGACTGGGTCAGGGAGAAGTGCAAAGACCGTGAACGTCACCGCAAGGTACTGACGGGCCTCAACAAATTCAAAAAGACACACTGACACAAAGCTCTTTTACACATGTGTGTTTACACCTTTATATCTACCAGAAAATAAAAGAAAATGGGTGTGAAGTGTGAACATGAGGCAAAGTTGAGGTTGACTACAATCCGCCTTATACTTCATATGATTCCTAGAAAATTACTAGTATACGAGACCCTAAATTACCAGGAAATAAACCGCTGTTCATAATGTGACTAGAGATGTATGTGGGATACTCCTTAAATTCAGATTTGTTGTGGGAAGTCTCATTAGGTGTGACAGAAAAGTGTACACCATTAGGGAAGTCACATTATTTTAGTCAGCCATAAAGTGTGTGTATATAAGCTAATTACAACCAATCAGCCAATTGTAGTAGAGTAGTTGCTGAAAGGCTTTTACTGAAAGGGAAGAGACCAGGATAAAAGCTAAGCTAACCCAGCTTGGACCTAAGAGTGAGATGAGTCATTGCTGAATTTGTCTTATTTCACGTGAGTGTGGGTCTTTGCCTGAAATATTGTAAAGGGAAGTGGTGGGGAGACATTTTGTGGAGTTAGTGTGTTTGTAAAACTCCATAAAGCTGTGCACAGCCGCTTTAAACTTAACATGCTTTAACCTGTTACACTGAATAAATTAGTAATTGTTCTTGGTCTTTGTTCTTTGGTGGTAGAACATCTAGTATTTATTCATTCATTCATTATCTGTAACCCTTATCCAGTTCAGGGTCGCGGTGGGTCCAGAGCCTACCTGGAATCATTGGGCGCAAGGCGGGGAATACACCCTGGAGGGGGCGCCAGTCCTTCACAGGGCAACACAGACACACACACACACTCACACCTACGGACACTTTGGAGTCACCAATCCACCTACCAATGTGTGTTTTTGGACCGTGGGAGGAAACCGGAGCGCCCGGAGGAAACCCACGCGGACACAGGGAGAACACACCACACTCCTCACAGACAGTCACCCGAAGGAAACCCACGCGGACACAGGGAGAACACACCACACTCCTCACAGACAGTCACCCGGAGGAAACCCACGCGGACACAGGGAGAACACACCACACTCCTCACAGACACTCACCCGGAGGAAACCCACGCGGACACAGGGAGAACACACCACACACCTCACAGACAGTCACCCGGAGGAAACCCATGCAGACACAGGGAGAACACACCACACTCCTCACAGACAGTCACCCGGAGCGGGAATAGAACCCACAACCTCCAGGTCCCTGGAGCTGTGTGACTGCGACACTACCTGCTGCACCACCGTGCCGCCCCCATCTAGTATTTATTTTTAAATAAAACGAACAAGAAAAACACTGATGTCGGTGTTATATATTTTGAACAAACATTGTGCTTCTATTAGTCCTGCCCTCCATATTTTCTGTAAAACACAATCACACAATAAAGACCACATGTAAACAAAGACATTGATATGAAGCACCAAAGCTTCTTCAGACCTTCCAATGACCTTCCAATGGTGGTCCGGCGAAACTAAGCTTGTTATTCATTTATTTGTGTTTGTTTGACTGTGGTGGCAAATGTTTTTAATATTATGATAATCAAAAGGATTCATATTGTGGTGTATCATTAAAATCTATCCCATTCCTTTACTTGAAAACACAATATTGTCAGTGAAGAATTTGAAATTGACCCCAACCCTCTGACAGATACATTCTTAATTTATCTGCATCATCCATTCATCTATTCATTTATTTATCGAAGCAAACATACTTAAGCTTAGGTTCATTTGAATGTAGAATTTGAATGGCAGTTGTCTTTCACTTCTCCAAGGAAATGCTGCTTATCAGGAAACGTGGACTATAGCCTTTACTCTGTGTGGAGCCCCGTGGGTTCACTGAACCTTAGAGGAGTGGAATCACCTGCAGGAAATTCAAAGAAGAGAAATGACTTAGCAGTTTATTTTGGGACGTGGCCTTGAAGTAATGTGATTCATTAGAATGACGGTGGCCATGAATTCGAAACACGAACTCACCACTGTTCAAAAGTTTGGAATCACGTACAGTGTTGATTACTAATGTCATTCAGTGTCAGAATTTTTAAAAAGGTTTTAACATTGTCTGTTTATACAGTGTGGACTGATATATTAACTATTAGACAGCAAAAACATGTTCCTGGTTTAGGGGAATGGCAAAATGCTGGTTGTTCACTTTAAGTAAACCTTCTAGTGCAGTGTTCTTACCACATTTTCCCAGTTTGACACTTCTAGCTGTGTATTGTGCCTGTGTCTAAATTTGCAGACCACTCTACCGTGAATACCGAAACAAGGAGGTGGTCATAATATTTTGGCTAATGATTTATTTAGTAATGCACGATATATCGGTGGCCGATATACTATTTGCCGATATGTGGATATTTTAGATATTTTTATAAGTCCGATATTACACCCAATAACTTGGTACCTTTTTTGTGCTTGCGCTTATTCACTGACGCCAGTAAATTGTCTGCCGTGTGGACGTTTTTCACTGTTTGTGCAGTGAACAGACTCTGGGATTAAATTTCTCTATGGTGAAAACTACTTTAAAATATGAGCAACGCTCAGTACATGCACACACAGATAGTGGTCTAAACATACACACACACACACACACACACAGAGCAGGTTAAATGACAGAAAGATGCACTCAACCACCACAGTGCAGGATCCCTTTTATAAAACCTAGCAAAATAGATATAGTCATTTATAACACAACAAATCTCCCTCGCTCACTCAGAGCTGCTTTATGCCACTCCCTCCCTCGCTCTCCAAAACAAACCCGGTGCTGCACTATTTAGCACCCCTCTAGAAACCATTCATGCAGAACCAGCAGTGAATCTTTGATGAAAGTATAAATGAACTACACCTAATAAACTTAGATAAAGTGAAAAGTTACAGAAATGTGCAAATACTGAAGGAAAGGCCTATGACAACAAGAATTAGTTTTGCCTTAATCCAATGTGAATTTGCTTTAATTACAAAAAGATTATCGGTTATTATCGGTATCGGCTACTCCAAGGTGCTAATTATCGGTTATTGTATCTGCCCAAAAATGTAACAATCGGTGCATCTCTAATTTATACTCACTGTTTGGAACTTGCAGCCAGTGTTGGTCAGTTGATTTGGTCAAGCATGTTTTTATTTTTAATTGTTCTGCTGAGGCATGTGTTCTGTGGTCTATGCAGATTAACAGTAAGAAGAAGGAATCGGCATGGGAGTTCACCAAAAGCCTGTACGACGCCTGGTCTGGGTGGCTGGTGGTGACGTTAACAGGGCTGGCTTCAGGTAACTAACATCCGCACCCATGCACACACAGCTGCAATACTCTTAAGGACTGAGCTTGTGTTGGAAAATATTACGTAGTCAGACAGTCCAGCTGTATTTCACTTGCTATTAATCAGGTCTGACTTGAGCTTATAGTCATAACCACCTGAGAACATATTTTTCAGCTGCCTTGTTATTTTAAGAGGTCGGGGTGTGGCAGTCAGAGTGGCCATCAACAGCACTGAAAGCTGGATTGTAGTTCTGAGAGTTCTCCCTTCTCTGCTGTATTTGATTCTGTATTATAACATGGGAACTATTCACACATACAAGAGAACACATTTTAAACATCTGAATGTATAGCTGTGCCTCAGGTACTGTGCGGAATGAAGAGACCTTCTTTCTTGAAAAATAGTCAAACTACAACATAATCTCTCAAAAAGAATATAAGCTGTTATAAAGCTGTTTATTTCATTGGTCCTGTCAGTTCGGTGGTTTTTGACACATACCATGTTTAAGGGGTTTAAATGGGTTTGTTTTGCGGTTTATAACGTGCAAACTTACTCTTGATTTGTGGTTATATTGCGTCATTTGTTTATGTTTGTAACGTATTCATTTTTTTTGTGGTCCTCTCATTCTCAGGTGCATTGGCAGGGCTTATAGATATTGCTGCTGACTGGATGAACGATCTGAAGGAGGGGGTGTGTCTGAGTGCCATGTGGTTTAACCATGAGCAGTGCTGCTGGGGGTCCAATGAGACCACATTTGCAGAGAGAGACAAGTGCCCACAGTGGAAAACTTGGGCTGAGCTCATCCTGGGCCAAGCTGAGGTGAGGGAGATATGGAACGGGTGGATTTCTAATATGTCGAAGTGAGACTAGCTCATTGAAATAAAAAAAAAAATACTGCACTGTGAAATACTTTTAAGAAATCTCTTTTCCTTTTCTTCCAGTGTTACGCAAATGCATTGTAGTTTTCCTTTAGTACTGCCTTAAATAATGATCAGAATTCAGAATGATTAATTATTGAATATTGTTATTACTTATTAATGAATAGTTTTATTGTCTACTATTTACATTTATTACTTAATAAATAAAAAAACACATTGAATGTTGTTACTTTTATAACTTGTTATTTAATTGTTAACATTGTTACTGTTATTTCCTACTACTCACCAGGTAATAAACATTTAATATCACTAAATCAATAATTCAACATTGTTCTACGACTAATTTATTTGAAATGTTTAAAATAGAATACTCAAAATATTTTTATCATGTGGATGTTTTTCTATCTACATATATGTATAATAATATTATTACACTTCTTCTCTACCAGGGTCCTGGGTCCTACATCATGAACTACTTCATGTACACGTACTGGGCTCTGGCCTTTGCCTTCCTGGCAGTGTCTTTGGTCAAGGTGTTTGCGCCATACGCCTGTGGCTCTGGGATTCCTGAGGTAGGAGTTCCAAAGTCCTATAGTCTGTTTTGCAGGAGTTTAAAAACAAAGAATCTACTTACTGAAGCATGTAATTACATAGTAGTGGAATGGAGACCAAAACCAAATGAGCTTTTGAATTTTGGAAAGCTAATATTTAAAGATATCAAACCCAAAATAAAAGCCTCATTTACATTGCACGTTTCCATTTTACATTTAAACCCACCCCCACCCCCTTCATTCGAAGATGAAGGATGGAGCTCAACAAAAATCATGCCCCCTCCAGCAATTGGAAGGTCTTCAGCACTTCTTAGGGTGCTTTCACACCTGCTTTGTTTGGTCTGAGCAGAAAATACAGGCATGAAAGTTGACCACAGTCTAGGACCCAAAAAGATTGCCTTGGTTTGTATTAAACTGAACCATGGTTAATTTTTTTACAGTGTGAAAACACTTTTTTGTATGATTTGGACTTTTGAACCAATTACAGGAAATTGACGCAGTACTAAAATAAAAAAAGGATGTGACCAGGCAATTTACTCACTGTTTTGAGTGAGGTACCGTTATTCTTGTAAATGTGATCGAAGTCGAACTCGAATTCATCCGACACTATAAACCTCCGTAATGCAGCTACGTAGCCGAGTATAATCTGAGCACCGAGTTTAGCGAGTCAAGCTAACGTTAACTAACACCAACTAAAACAGGCGAAGTGAGTGTCCTTACCCTGTTTACCTCCATGTTACAGAGGCTCTTGAACACCTTTCGTTGGTGTCCTTACATGCCCATATTGTTGGAAAAGCGCCAGTGAAATGAGCTACAGATAACGGAGTGAGCGGATGGTCCTTTCCAAAGTGCCCGTTTAAAGTTGACAAATTTAGTCCATTTTCTGGATATTTTGGGATCTTTGGGCCATTTGTGCACAGATGTCCCACTGTACATTGAATTGTTGCAGCCAAAAACATTCATGGGAGGGGACCAACGGTCTTTTAAACCTTATTCCTTCAATTAGTAAGAAATAACATGTTTTCTGACTATCAATAAACACAAGTTAGGAACTCAAACTCCACTGTATTTATTTGTTTGACACTTTCATATCACTGCTGCTTAGCCTTCAAAGCTAGTTGCTTGCTGCTAAATAAATGTTTAAAATATCAAATTTTGCACTTTTCAATTGACACTGGTAAATATACAGGGAAACCCCAAATACTGAAAGTACTAGTTCCTAACTTTATATTATTATAGTCAGTTTGAACCACATTGAACCATTCAACACCTGTGTCCTAGTTTCTTTACAGTCCCTATTGCTTTTAGCCTGAGCTTGAATGATGTTGGTGCTAACTCCTTGGTGCCTCCTTCTCTCTCTCTCACACACACACAAACACACCCACACACACACACACACACACAGACTCTACAGGAAACATTAGTAGTACTGATGCAGATGAGTGTATTGATCTGTGTGAGTGCTAAGTGGGATGAGTCATAAAATAAGCTGTAAAATAGTCATATTTTAGCTGTGAGAACAAAGTGTCAGTAAGCTCTGCAAGAAAAAGTGATGATTCATAGTCACTGACTGTTGAAAATTGATTAGTGAAAGTGTCAACGTATGAAAACATGCAACACACAAAAAATTATTTTGTTATGAAATGATTTTATTTGTTTAATGTTACTGTTATTATTGCAAATGTTGGTAAAACTGGACCTGTGTTTAATTAAGTGTTTATAATTCATTAAAATGGACTATAAATTTAGAGTTCAGATGTGTCGCTATACACCGAACCACATTTACACATTGTGTGTCTGTTTTACGTTCGTCTTTCTCTGTCTCATCAGCTCACCTGTGTCTCTCTGTTTGTCTCACTTAGATAAAGACCATCCTGAGTGGGTTTATCATTCGAGGCTACCTAGGGAAGTGGACTCTGTTGATAAAGACCATCACGCTGGTGCTGGCTGTGGCGTCTGGCCTCAGTCTGGGGAAGGAGGGGCCGCTGGTGCATGTGGCTTGTTGCTGTGGAAACATCTTTTCTTACCTTTTTCCCAAATATAGCAAGAATGAGGCCAAGAAAAGAGAGGTAACAAACACATACATACAGAAGCAACTGCTTCAGACTTGCGCTGAGCTATAAATACCCATCTCAAAAATACTAGGGAAAAAAATGTTTCCCAGATGATGAGAGAGACAGTGAAGAATTCATGTGTTTGTGTGCAGGTGCTTTCTGCTGCATCAGCTGCAGGTGTGTCAGTGGCGTTTGGGGCTCCAATAGGGGGAGTGCTCTTCAGCCTGGAGGAGGTAAGAATGCTTTTACTGCAAAGAATGACTTACTCAGTTTACACAAAGTTTACTCCAAATATAGATGATCCACCAGGGTTTACTTCTTTGAATTTGTGCTGGAGCTACATGACTCATGGTTCCTGACAGTGTATGGAATACTGTTGTCTATAAAAAGAACTGAGGTACTAGGGCTGCAAGAAAAGAGTGGATTATTGACCGATTTCCTGTTTTTAAATTAAGGGCAGCCAGTTTTGACAGATACCTGGTTTATATCAGAAATATCAGGTTTGCTTAATGTTACCAGCTGCTCAGAAACAAATACATTTTCCTTCATTCGTTTATGTATAATAATTTTTCTGTTTTTGGTGCACATTCAACAATTTTTTCAACAGAGGTTGTTGGTGCAAAATTCAGGGTGTTTGTGTGTACAGTGAAACCTCTACTAATGAACTTTCCAAGATATGAACCGGGCATTTGAATATTTTTTGCCTCCACCAACGAACCACGACTCTAGAAATGAACCCGAGCCTCCTCCGAGCCGGCGGCTGGAAATGGCCCCTGACCCCAATAAGCGAGTCTCCCAGCGCCCAGACTTGAGTGAGCTTTTAAGATTAGCACATTGTAGCTTTAGCAATTTAGCATTAGTGTAAATAGCAGACATTGAAATTCGTGCTAAGTTAAGCCGTATCTACGCTTCGTCTCCCCACATTCACCGCCTACTCTCCGTTATTCCACCCACCCCCCACCTCCCGTCATACAGCCAGTGCCTGTGTTACTCCTCCAGCCAGTCGTCACGTCTTCAAGGTAGCGATGGGTAAACACTTACAACTTTTTATTATTTCTTTTTTATTACAGTTTCCACTGTATTTCTCTTTTATTATTAGTAACGCTACATATAAAAAGGGGGGGCTGGAACGCATTGATTGCTTTTCCATTATTTTAAATGGGGAAAATTGACTCGAGAAACGAACTTTTCCACTTCCGAACCTGGCCACAGAACGGATCAAGTTCGTAAGTAGAGGTTCCACTGTACTTTCATACTTTGTCAAACAGTGTCAGAAAACATGCATCTAATCCATTTTGTTTAATAATTCTTTCTTTTGTACCATCAGGTGAGTTATTACTTCCCCCTGAAGACGTTGTGGCGATCTTTTTTTGCCGCCCTGGTGGCAGCATTTGTGCTACGCTCCATTAACCCATTTGGAAACAGTCGTTTGGTGCTGTTTTATGTGGAGTACCACACGCCCTGGTACCTGTTTGAGCTCTTCCCCTTTATCCTGCTTGGAGTGTTCGGGGGGCTTTGGGGCGCGTTCTTTATCCGAGCCAACATTGCTTGGTGCCGAAGACGCAAATCCACACGCTTCGGTAAGTGCGGACCGCTGAGATGATCGTTTTGGGATTGATGTTACTACAGACTGCCCTGCAATACTGTAACTAATCGAGTGTTGGTTGTGACATTATTAAACATGTGAATAATCTGTAATAAATTGGTGCAGTATAGGCAAGTAAAAACCTGAATTCACTTGACAAATGTGATAGACCCGTCAATAATGACAGGACTTCATCTTTACTGTTGTCTTATCCCATCTCCTCTCTCAGGTAAGTACCCGGTACTGGAAGTGATCACGGTTGCTGCCATTACGGCCATCGTAGCGTTTCCAAACCCATACACTCGGCAGAACACCAGCGAACTGATTAAAGAGCTGTTCACTGACTGTGGGCCACTGGAATCGTCTCAGCTCTGTCAGTACCGCAGTCAGATGAATGGCAGCCAGGCGTATCCGGAGGGCTCTGATACAGCCGCCACACCCGGCGTTTACTCCGCCATGTGGCAGCTCAGCCTGGCACTCATCTTCAAAATCATCATGACCATCTTCACTTTTGGCCTGAAGGTATGCGAATTCCCTAGGTTCTGTACTTGTAGTTCATGTGGAAAGCGTAGTACAGTCGTCGTAAAAATTGCATTTGGTCAATTTAGCTGATTCTAACTGAAACGTAAAGTATGATATAACATTGTACAGGCTACATTTTATTTTTAGCTCCTATAAATTCAACAAATAACTGCATTTAAAACAGTTACTCTATTAAAATATGCATAAAATATGTTTATATGTATCCAAGCAGTACATACAAACGATATGACTCTAATTTAATACCAGCCAGTCATATCCTTTACAAACTGCATTACCTTCTTTTGGTAAAAATAATCTAGCGCTAGTGATTCATAAATAAAAATATTTAAGTATCAGAACCATGCCGTGCTGCTACTTGCTTAATGTTGCCAATAATCCTTCATGTCAATGGCATATTTTTGGTGCGAAAACTGACATGCTTGTTTGTGATGTTATTGCAGGTACCATCGGGTCTGTTTATCCCCAGCATGGCAATCGGAGCAATAGCGGGAAGAATTGTGGGTATCGCTGTGGAGCAACTGGCTTACTACCACCATGACTGGTTCTTGTTTAAGGAGTGGTGTGAGGTGGGTGCTGACTGCATCACTCCTGGCCTCTACGCAATGGTGGGAGCAGCTGCCTGCTTGGGTGAGTTTGTGTGTGTATCCAGCATAATTTTCAGTGTATGCTTATCCATTGTACGGTAGTCTTTAGACCTTTGCAGTAGCCTTGACAGTTGCTAGAACAGGTTAGAACCTCCAGACTAAACATCTTGTGCTTGCTATTCACTGCGTCCTTAAGGGTACAGGGTGGGCCATTTATATGGATACACATTAATAAAATAGGAATGGTTGGTGATATTAACTTCCTGTTTGTGGCACATTAGTATATGGGAGGGGGGGGACTTTTCAAGATGGGTGGTGACCATTTTGAAGTCAGCCATTTTGGATCCAACTTTTGTTTTTTCAATGGGAAGAGGGTCATGTGACACATCAAACTTATTGGGAATTTCACAAGAAAATGGTGTGCTTGGTTTTAACGTAACTTTATTCTTTCAAGAGTTATTATATCAATTTAATCATTCCTAGACTAAATATGAATATCATCATCACTGTTCACACATTGCCTATTGACAATTAGGAAACCTTGGTTTTATAGCATGATTAATAGAAATTAGCATGTTTTATTTGTTGGTTAGCAACAACTTAAATAGAAAGTATATTTACATATTAAATCCACGTTTGAAACTAATGCTTCAGTGGGTAGCAGTAAGGATGGACTTAAAGCTGAGTGTTATAACAATGTTATGAACAGGTAGTTATTCCTAACATAACACTTTTTTTTTTTTTTTTTTTTTAAATAAACATGATTCTGAAAAAAATGATAACATATGACCCTTAATATTCAACAGGCTTTTTTTGTATCTAATTATTTTGTCTTCTGTGATTCCTCAGGTGGTGTTACACGGATGACTGTCTCTCTGGTGGTCATTGTGTTTGAGCTGACGGGTGGACTTGAGTACATCGTACCACTGATGGCCGCAGTAATGACCAGTAAGTGGGTGGGAGATGCTTTTGGGCGTGAGGGAATCTACGAGGCACACATCAGACTGAATGGATACCCCTTCCTGGATGCTAAAGAGGAGTTTACACACACCACTCTGGCTCGAGAGGTGATGCGGCCGAGGCGGAATGACCCTCCTTTAGCAGTGCTGACGCAGGATGACCTGACACTTGCCGAGTTGCAGGCCATCATCAGTGAGACCAGCTACAATGGCTTCCCTGTTATTGTCTCAAAGGAGTCCCAAAGACTGGTGGGCTTCGCTCTCCGCAGGGACATCACAATTGCAATAGGTAAAGCACTCACACCCAGGATATCTAGGTTTAACATTCCATTTGTGACATTGTTCAGTCACACCTGTTTTCACTGTAAGGGATAATGTTATAAACCATATTTGAACGTGTACTAACCTGTTTTTTTCTTAACATCTCCACCTGCTGGTTAAGAGCTGAAACACCAGCAGATAGTCAAACATTTGCTTTCTTTCTTTCTTTCTTTCTTTCTTTCCTTCTTTCCTTCTTTCTTTCTTTCTTTCTTTCTTTCCTTCTTGCTGTCTTGCTTTCTTTCTTTTTCTTTCTTTTTCTTTCTTTCTTTTTTCTTTCTTTTTTCTTTCTTTCCTTCTTGCTGTCTTGCTTTCTTTCTTGCTGTCTTTCTTTCTTTGTTTCTTTCTTCTACTTTTTCTGCTACTACAAAATTAACACCTTTGGAAAAACACAAGTAAAACCCATGCACCTTTTTGTGAAAGTTTGAGTGAAATTCCTTATTTCAATGTTTAAAAAATAATGTACTTGTGCCCCAATTCTAATACTTGATATCTACAGGGTACTTTTCAGTTAAATGCATAAACTGCACTAAATTTACCTGCCGTCACATAACAGAGAAATGTAGCATTTATTTGAAGCATAAGTAAAATTATAAGAGAGATGTTAAGAGGAGCAAGAAAAATAGGAATGTACGCCCCAAAGTGCTCGTTCGTAGCCAATCACATTTTTGATAAAGGCACATGTATAAACAAATTAATTTGGGCCCAAAACGTACAAATTATTCTTGTGATTTCAAATCTGTGTTTATCTTTTTCAGTCTTTTTTAGTCTCTCTTAATGCAATAGATAGAAGCCTGTTGTTGTATGTTTAGAAATTATTGCCCAGGTTCTTTTCTATATTTATATGCATAAAGAGACTGGCTGTGTGATTATATTTGTCTAATAACAATGAAAGTGATAAGCTGCTTGAGCTGTGTTAAGTCTGGCATGAGACAGAAGATATGACTTAAGAAGCTCTCTCTCTCTCTCTCTCTCTCTCTCTCTCTCTCTCTCTCTCTCTCTCTCTCTCCCTCCCTCTCTCTCCTGCAGAAAATGCTCGACGGAAGCAGGAAGGCATTATGCTGAATTCCCGAGTGTATTTCACCCAGCATGCTCCATCACTGCCGGCAGACAGCCCGCGCCCCCTGAAGCTCCGCAGCATCCTCGATATGAGCCCCTTCACAGTCACTGACCACACGCCCATGGAGATCGTAGTGGACATCTTCCGCAAGCTCGGTCTGCGTCAGTGCCTTGTCACCCACAACGGGTGAGCCACAGCGGAGACAGGGTGACAGATAAAGTGGGAGGGGCAGGCTCTGGGGTTTGGGTGGGCAAACACAAACAAGTCCAACAGCTTGGTTGGTAAATTTAAATTAATGTGTTTTGTTATTTTTAACTGTTAGTTCAATTCAGATATTTTCTAATGTGGCTCTCTCCCCTCCAGTCCAGACACCAGTCATAACTGTCCATGAATGGACATCCAGTAAAAACATTATACACTATACAGTATGTGCAATATCAATTATATACACATCTTTTATTTTTAATACATACTATTAATGTGTTTAATGTATTTCCAGTAGTTATTCGTGCTGTTTTATTACATGGTGGTAACAACAGAGTGCAGAAACATTAGCTAGGCAATCAGCTACTTCAAATTTAGGAGGACGGCTAAACTAAATCCATGTATTAGGTGGTTTCCAACTCTCCAGAGTCCAGTGGTTCTTTACTCAACTCCTCCTAACAATTTTCTTTGTGCTTGGTGATATAAGGCTTGCATGCAGCTGTTTAGTCCTATAAACCCATGCAATGAAGCTCAAAGAGCACAGCTTATGTCTGTGGGCCTCAGCACTCTGTCCCCACTCTGTAACTTTATGTTCTGCCGTTTTGTGGCTGAATTGCTGTGGTTTCTAAACACTTCCACTTATCAATAATACCACTCACAGTTGAACATGTAGGATCTAGGAAGGAGGTATTGAGTGAACTGACTTGGTGCAGCAGTGGCATACTTGTGCAGTAAAATCCTCGAATTCACAGAGCTCTTTAGAGCAACGCATTCTTTCTAAACGTTTGCATAGGTAGACTGCAAGGCTAGGTGCTTGAATATAAACATCTGTGGCACTGGGAGTGAATAAAATACCTGAATTTTAGGTGTGTAGCAATACTTTGGTCCGTATAGTGTATATTCAACATCTACCACTCCTGAGACTGGGGTGAGGTTTAAAAGGAAAAAAAATGATGAGAGAAATGATTGAAATATGTAAATTATTACTGGAATTTTTGATGAAAAAGATTTTTCACCAACCAAGCTTTTCCAAACTTGATCCAGGTCTGCAGTTCAAGTTTGGGTAAGGACTTTTTTGGAGTCAGTGTTTGCATGGTGCAAGTGAAACTGTCGTACACACGAGAGATTAATAGTAATATGTCTAGTAATATGTACCTTGTGTACTTCCCCTTTTCTTTGTTACTAACAAGTCACCCATCAGCAGACAGACACACACACACACACACTCACACGAATAAATACATCACTTTATACAGCTGGTTTTGGTGTCAAACACACGCACAAACACCCAAAAGCTTGTGCTATATTGATCCTCTCCTGTGTCACTAATTGTGTGATATAACATCAGTCCTCCATCGTCCAGTTAGCTGTTTGTGTAAGGCATTTCAAACATCTGTCGAAGGAAAAGAGCCTGATGTGTACTGAACAGAAGCTTTATTACACGCATACTAGAGAGAAAGAGAGCACCAGAGAGAAAATTAATGAGAGCACAGTATGGTATGTTCATTAAAAAAAGTTATTTGTTGGGAAACAAGCCCTAGGCAGATATTGAGCATGAAAAATTGGCCTAAGCTCTTCCCAAAATTCACTATTTTGTTGTGCTCTTTTATTTCTGGGGTCGGATCGCAGACATCTACCCCATGATGCCTTTAAGAGACTGCACAGCACATGTTTTCAGTCCCATTGGCTACAAATGGGGGTGGGGGGGGGGGGGGGGGTTAAATTTGCAGTCTGTAAAGAATGCAAGAGCGAACTATAGGCCACAGTTTATTTGGTGTATTTTCAGTTAAGTTTTCATAATATAATTTTTTTTCAAAAATGTTTTTGAATAATTCAACTTGATTTAATTCTGCAAAGTTTTGTTTTATAAATATTTACTAATTTATTTATTTAATACTCATAAGTTGTTTGATGGTTTGCTCTGTATTTATTTATTTATTTTTTTTAATTTATTTCGAGTCGTTGTGGTGTTTTTAAGTTTGTCTATGTTTGAGTTTTTTTTGTTTGTTTGTTTGTTTTCTTTTTCTTTCTTTTTTGGTTTGTGTGTTGCTAAGTGACGGTCGCCACGGTGTGTGTTGCAGGATTGTATTGGGCATCATCACTAAGAAGAATATTTTAGAGCATCTGGAGGAGCTCAAGCAGCACACGGAGCCCCTGGTGATTAGCCCCACCCATGCCATGCCCACTCTTAGGCTCCACCTCTTAGGAGGGACGCATGAAACTTGAGTGAAAAAGAAAATCTAAATTGTGGGCAGTTCCCTGAAAAATAGCATCCCTTCATATTGGCAGTTTTTTCAGAAAATGATGTTGGTTTGGGAACATATTTATCATATATAGTATATAAATACATGTGTAGTATATGAATCTGAGGTCCCTTTGTAAATATTTTTTGATAAATCATATTAAATAATGGGGAACTGTCAGAAAAATAGATAAGTCTCTGTTACTTAAATGTCCAGTTAAGCAACAGTGTAAACATTTGGTGATAATCATAGACCTGTTCTTGTAGTAGCCCTTTAATGTAGGATAGACGGACCTACTGTAGCCCGTTGTGTTACACTTATGAAGTTAAAGTAGCCATTAGTTTAATACGTGCCCCATTTATGCCCGCTATTTAAATTTGTTTTGTTTTATTATGTTTTGTTTTGTTTTGAATTCATCCTCCGGGGCCTGGATCTGCGTCCACTGTGCCACAGATCGATGACCTCTGACCCCACACGTAGCACCGCCTCCTAAAAGATTGGCGAGTAACAGCCGTGTGTAGCCGATCATTCTTTTCTGTTCATTTACCCTTATTTTCCCATGTATTTTCCCTATTTGGCGCCCTCAGTAGTTGTGATAGTGAAGTGCTGTTTGATCTTGTTGCCATGGTAATTTGTTGCTGTATAGAGTAGTTTCCATAGCAACACCCACCCCCAAACCAACACCTGTCCCCACCACCTTCACTCGGTACACACCTGTCCCCTTCTGACTGTGTCTGTGCTGATTCACCGATGACGTTTCACAAGCGTTTCATGCCTCCTGCTCTGTGTATACTAACCCCTTCACGTCCCGTCCAGTCTGGTACATAGCTAGCTCTCTTATTTCCTGTCTGCTTTCTGTCTGGCGCCCGGTTTAAAATCCAGTGCACTATGCCTTATATGTGCACTGTAGGCCCCATTTACGGAAGCTTATTAGTGCATGCAGTTTTTCCCTTCAACAATCCCAGAAACTGAGCCAGGAATTGGGCTAAAGTTTTGCTATTGTCCAGTCACTGCTCATGATCCTGGAGCTACATGCGCTAACCATTGTAACAGGTAAATTAAACATGCTTTAGTAACTTTGAGCAGATCTTTCTAAACCGGGAGCCATTTGGATTCAGACTGTTCAGTCTTAGACATGGTTTTGTTACTCACAGCGCTTTAATGCACACACTGTTCCCTGTTATACCTCCACATGGACGACTGTGGAACTCCAGCTATTTTTCCATGATGAAATTCAAGAGCACATTTTTTTTTCCCTTTACTTTCTGGCGATAAAGTTTGTAGAATCATATGTTGAGAAAGTCTAGATTTGTTATCCCAAATTTCAAGTTTTATAGAACTGGGTAAATGACTGCAAAAATAGAGCCAAAAATTAAACATGTGCTTTTGAATTCTTTGAAAATGTAGACTGTGTGTGTGTGTGTGTGTATACACATTAGTTTCTTCAGGCTGAAATCATGGATGAGTCGGCGGTGTGTGTTCACTGTGCACTCTCTCCCTTGTGTATTTGATTCGTCTTCACTGGCTCACTCTAGGTCCTGCCGGCCACTGGTCATCACTTCTTTAACGTCTCCTTCCCAGTCTGTCTGCCTGTCTGTCTGTCTGTCTGTCTGTCGTACAGCAGAAGCTGGTATCTTTTTGTTGGCAGAGACTTTCAGCTAAATAAATTAATAATTTTTTAAAATTCTTTATAAGGTGGGTAATAGTAATATGGTAATATAACAATCATAGTAATGTATCATAATAATATTTTCTGAATAGTTTAGGGCTAGTTGTTCAATTACAGTGGAACCTCTACCTACGAACTTGATCCGTTCCGTGACCCGGTTTGTAAGTGGAAAAGTTCGTTTCTCGAGTCAATTTTCCTCATTTAAAATAATGGAAAAGCAATTAATGTGTTCCAGCCCCCACCCCGAAAGTCACCCTTTTTGCACTGATATATGTTTACAACACTCTCAAATTAGTAAAAAAATACATGTAGCGTTACTAAAAATAAAAGAGAAATACAGTGGAAACAGTAATAAAAAAGAAATAATAAAGTTGTAAGTGGTTACACATCGCTACCTTATAGACGTGACGACTGGCTGGAGGAGTAACACAGGCACTGGCTGTATGACGGGAGGTGGGGGGTGGGTGGAATAACAGAGAGTAGGCGGTGAATGTGGGGAGACGAAGCGTAGATACGGCTTAACTTAGCACGAATTTCGATGTCTGCTATTTACACTAATGCTAAATTGCTAAAGCTACAATGTGCTAATCTGAAAAGCTCACTCAAGTCTGGGCGCTGGAAGACTCGCCGATTGGGGTCAGTGGCCATTTCCAGCCGCCGGCTCGGAGGAGGCTCGGGTTCGTTTCTAGAGTCATGGTTCGTTGGTGGAGGCAAAAAATATTCAAATCTCCGGTTCGTATCTTGGAAAGTTTGTTAGTAGAGGTTCCACTGTATTTTTATACTACAGACATAAAATATTGAAACATGGTCTTCTATTAATAATGTGTTAATGAAGTAGTTCTCAAACCACTCTTTGGGACACATCCAGCCATTCCGTAGTTTTGCTGTAACGCAATTGTGATGTAGGTTGGAGCAAAAATGAGGACAATCTGAGAGACTGATTTAAATTTTAAAACAAAATGTATTTGAAATAAAAGGCTGAAATGAAAGAATTCATTATGCTCCAGCCTCAATCAAATTGGTTATATATTTATTTTAAGTTCCTACATTAGCCACAAACTTAACTGTAAAACACGATGCACGTATTATACATATATTTTGCCACATTTATTACCCTTTATTCATAGAGTTGTAGAACAGTTAGCAGTTGCTTTTTATTTGACTGCTCTGTCAACAAAAACACAATACATCTGCCATACTGTCTACACATTTATGGAAAGAAATACAAATTCTTTCTCTCTTTCTCTCCCTCCCTCCTGCAGGCGCCTCCTTGGTATTATTACAAAAAAAGATATCCTCCGTCATATGGCCCAGATGGCAAACCAAGACCCCGAATCCATAATGTTCAACTAGTGCCCTCCTTTACTGGACATCAGGAAGCGGAAGAGAGTGAAGAGGAGGTCCGATTATTGGATCGGACGACACACTGACCTCTTGCCCCCCCCTTTTTTTTGGTTTGTTTTTGTATTTTAACCCCTAACACGCCCTCCACACAGCACTAAACTGGGCTGGGGCTGCCCTGGTGGAGACCTCTGGAAACCACCTCTACAGGCCTTGGGGATGGAGAAGGATTTCTGCTGAAAAGCCTGGCTGCTGAAAAGGCTTGGAGATCTAGCAGTGCTCCAGCGCTTTTTGTCCTGCACTACTGATGGTCATCCACATGCTAATGTTAACTTAACCCACTCACTAAGGCATGCGACTACAGCGTCTTCACAACCCTGGCACCTACACCCACACCCGCTTTGTCAGACTCAACCGTGCCTAGTCTCTTTCCCATCTATCCTGACCCGATCCCACCTTATGTGACTTCAGTGACTGAGGGGGCTTGAAAGGTCAAGATGAACTGCTCAACAGCGAGGAGGGACCTTCATGAAGAAGCCTCAAAAACCTACTGCTGTGACCCCTGCCACTTTTAACTGCCCTGCCACCCCTCACACTGACCTCTTTCACCATTGTTTACCTGTAACACAAGAGTTTGAATGAGCGAGCATGTTTGGATGTTTTGCACGTGTCTGTATGAAAGAAAAGGACCTCCACATTCCAGTCAGGATCTCAACACATGCCCTCTGTTTCATACTGGAACGCTCCTTTTCCAGCTGAGGAGGTACAACCAGCAGAAGGGCTGTGGAAGTGTGCCAGTGTGTGTGTGTGTGTGTGTGAGTGAAAGAATGAGTAGTTGTTATTACATGAATTACACAAAGAGAGTCCACAAAGAAGGAAACAAGCGATCCACCAAGTATTTAACGTTCATGACATGATCAAATGTACAGGAAAAAGGAGTTTGCCATCAGCTTGTGGGAAGCTGCCCAAACTTTCAACACTACAAATACGCTCCTGAATTAAACGGTCAGGGGAACAAACAAGACCTGTCAGCCTGACATAGCTGACCTGATGTAAGTGCATCCAAAAAGCGGAGGACTTGTAAAGGTGGATCTCTTTGTGTGTGTGTGTGTGTGTGTGTCACTGGAAATGGGTGGGGGGGGTGGCTTTCTTTTCAAACAGTCATTATTGGTACTACATTTAGATGTATTAATCATGCAATTCAGCAAGAAAATCCATGTAATTTAAAGAACAAATGTGACTTGAATAATGCACTTTTTTTCTTTTTAAGGTTCTGTTATAAAAGATCATCTCAAGATTCTCCTTCAATTTTCATTCTTAAAGAGAATCCTTAACCAACATGTGTCAGCGTAGCTTATGTCATCATTTCTGAATAGATTTGGAAAGTCTTGCATGATGCACACTCATGCCCCGTTGTCAATGTGACAAATGTGGTTGTGCTTAAGAATACAGCGTTTTCTTTGTTTAAAATGGAAAGGATGATTTGCACCAGGTTTGTGGTTAAAACCACTAATGGCTGAAATACAGTTTTGTGTAGGACCTTTTACATCGGGGGAAAAGAACTGAAATATATAACTTTGACTTGATTTGCATCCTAATGCACGTGAAGGACTCATCCGGCGTGTGTGTGTCCTGTCGTCTTTTGCGGCCAGTACAGCTATCCTGTGAATTTACTTCAGTTGTCTCACAGCACAACTCCTATTTTCGTTTATAAGCTAATCATTTGCTAACACTGGAAAAACTGAAGAATCGAAGTAGTTTGAAAGCTAAAATGATCCGTGACCGGTTCAAGTGGCAAGTATAAGCAAGTAGTAGGTCCATGGTGTGGAACTTGAGCTTGTTTATTGGTACGACACAGACATTCTCATTTTCAAAATAACATTATCAGATGAGTTGATATGTTGATGTCTGTAACAACTGGATGCAACCCCCTGCTTACAGTAACTTACACCCTCCTGCTTTACAGTATCTTGAACCTGACCTGGCTGTGGCTGGATTGTCCAGGCTTGATTTTGATGTTTGTGAACATTTGATGTGTTCAGCAGTGTCATGGATTTATTTTTAATGTTGTTTTTTTCCCCCTCTCCTATTATTACACCTTTTTAGCCTTTTGATAGCCTGTCTAATTATTTCCTGCAAAACAATTGTCTTGCTTTCTTTCCATAGTGACACACTAGAGCCCTTTCTGCTAAGTGAGGCTTACGGAGGAAAGGAAGGTTCTCCATTCTCAACTGCAGTTTGTTGTCGGTCAGTGTAGAAAAACAACAACTTTGTCCTAATTGTGTTTCACTCCTGTTTTATTTATATTAGTGCTAGACCTTGTACATTACTGTAAGAAGGGTTGATTGTACATTTGAAACAAATATGTAAAATTAAATTGTTTAAAATTAAGTGTGCAACATTTGTACTGTTTCTATTTTTTTAATATTAAGTTTTACAGTTTGCTTCAAGGTTGACTTTGACATTTCAATGTGCCAAGAATAATCTGTCGAAGGACGGCACTCCCCCTCACGGAGGAAGTAGAGTTCACAGCTTTTCGTCTTTAGCAAGGTCAGTGATCAGCAAGGGTATGGTGTGTTTTCACCATCTTTCTGTAGCTTAGGCCCCTACAAGGAAATATTTGTGTGCAGTTGATATAAATGGATAAATAATGGTACTATATTAAACAAAAATGAACGAGAGGTGTATAATGTTTGGCAAAAATAATGCCACACGGTGTATTGTTACATGAAAGTGCTGTTTTCACACCTGGTGCAACTACACGGTCTCTCTACAGTGAAATTAAGACTCTGCTATGAGGGGTTAAATAGCCCAGATGATAGAAAAATCTAATTTCAGAAATCAGTGAAGCTCTAAAGTTGTTCTGACACCTTTACGTGACTCAGTAACCATGCGTCCATCTTTACTCAGTAGTTTCTCACGTCTCAATTCTATCTTGACTCTACACTGCAAAAAATGAAATCTAAGCAAGTAAAATTGACTTAAATCTAGTCTAAATATCTAGTGGTACTCATTTGGAAATTGTCGTAAGAATATTAAGTTTATTCAACTTATTTCTAGCTTATTCCAGTGGCAGATATTTTTTCTTAATTCAAGAATTAACATAAAATGATGTTTAAAAGAAGCAAAAATATCTGCCACTAGAATAAGACACTTTCTGTAGATAAAATGACTTAAAACAAGTAAAATTAAGCTAGAAATAAGTTGAATAAACTTATATTATTCTTACAACAATTTCCAAATGAGTAACACTAGATATATAGACTAGATTTAAGTCAATTTTACTTGCTTAGATTTCATTTTTTGCAGTGTAGTTCAAAATTTTGCACCTGTAACGGCTCAACCAGCAGCTAGCTCATAGTAACATAACACGATCTAGGCATTAAACAGTCGTACTTGACTCCTCTAAACCTCTTGCTTACATCTGCTCTTAGGAGAATCTGTAGTGTTACTTACTAAATGTTGAAACACTAAACCAGAGCCATACAGATCTGCTGAGGTGATAATATACAGGGTGGACCGTTTATATGGATACACTTTAATAAAATGGGAATGGTTGGTGATATTAGCCTCCTGTTTGTGGCACATTAGTATATGGGAGGGGGGAAACTTTTCAAGACGGGTGGTGACCATGGCGGCCATTTTGGATCCAACTTTTGTTTTTTTAATGGGAAGAGGGTCATGTGACACATCAAACTTATTGGGAATTTCACAAGAAAAACAATGGTGTGGTTTTAACGTAACTTTATTCTTTCATGAGTTATTTACAAGTTTTTGACCACTTATAAAATGTGTTCAAAGTGCTGCCCATTGTGTTGGATTATCAATGTAACCCTCTTCTCTCACTCTTCACACACTGATAGCAACACCGCTAGCACAGGCTTCCAGTATCTGTAGTTTCAGATGCTGTACCTTTAGGTGGCCCACCCTGTTGTTCCAATATCTTTATTTGGGCTTTAGGCCTTTTTCCCCCCTAAAAACACTTCCTTTGTGATAAGAATCTGAAGGTATGTAAGCAATGTTCAACCTTCAGAATGCACCGTTCACTCTAATTTTATGGAAACAAGGCTACAAAAAACTGTCCATCTTAATTGTGGTCTTTCGTTCTTTTCACAGAAATGAAATTTATACTTATTTATGAATTATTGCATATATATTTTAAATATTTTCAGCCCCTTGGAGCGACAGGGCAGTACTGCCCTGTGTGCGAATCTAACACCTCTCTCTTCCCTTTTGCGCTGTCAAGCATGTGGTGTAGTGATGGAGTAGCGCATTGTCTGCAGACAGGTTTGTGTGTGGTGCCAAAAAAAAAAAAAAATTTCTTCTAACATTCACTTGTAATGAGTTCACATGTAAATAATAACTGAAACTACAGCACAGTCGCTGGTGATGTTTTGTCAGATATCGCTTTTATAAAATGAGAATTTTAACAGTAGCAGCTTGGAATTGACTTCCAAAGCATTAAATGCAATGGTGTAAAGCATGCCACTGGACTCTAGAGCAGCGTAGACATGTTCAAATCACACTTCTCCCTCTGGCAATCCAATGGATGATGGGTTTGGCGATTTCCAGGAGAACGATGTTTGTCAGACTGCATTGTGCCAACTGTGTGTAACTTCAAGAGTAAAATATGATGTGGGGTGGTGTTCTACAGTTGGGGTATGGCCCCTTAGTTCCAGTGAAAGGGACACAATGCGTCAGCATACCAAGGGATTTTGGAAATTTCATACTCCCAACATTGTTGGAACAGTTGGGCACCAGTGCACAAAGCAAGGCCCATAAAGATGTAATGCGAGTTTGGTGTGGAAGACCTTGACTGGCCTGCCACCCCATAGAACATCTTTGGGATGAATTTGAGTGGAGACTGCGAGCCAAACAGGCCTTCGTCAGTGTCTGACCTCACAAACTCACTTCTGAAAGAGCAGTCAAAAATTCCTATAAAAGCACTCCAAAACCTTGTGGAAAGCCTTCCCTGAAGAGCTAAAGCTACAAAGGGTAGGCCGACATCATGTTAAATCAAACGGCTTAAGAATGGGATGTCACTCAAATTCATATGCAGGTGAGCACATACTTTTGGCAATTAATGTAGTGTTTGTGAGCAAAGGGAGCAGGGAGGCTTCCAGATGTTAAGGGCTGACACAATCTGACATACGGCAAAATGTAAATATGACACTAGCTTCTCATTTGAATTTTTGTTTGTACAATAAATGATACAGCAGTAATATACTTTGCCTATAGGCCGCCGTAAATGGTGCGACAGACACCGGAATGCTAATTGCTTCACCATTTTCTGGGAGAAAGGAAATCAGTACTAACACAACTTAAACAACAAATATGGCCTTTTTCGCTTTATTTTTCTTTGTATAAAAGCAACAGAACACTTCAGTGGATCTGAGTGGAGTGAAACTGATGTAGACTGAGGGGTGTGCACACTAGGCAATAGAACACCTAAGGTTTTGTGTTACTTCGAAAAGCATCGCATGCACGAGTTGAAGGTGAGTAGTGTTGCCTTCCAGACCATTTCGCAGTCAGAACAGAGATCATTTACATGTCAAATCTTAAAGATTAAAAAGAATTAAAAGTCTGTGTACAAAAAATTTTTTAATGATATGTTAAAATAAACATGACTACACAGAAGGCAGACGTGGGAGGGTGGGGTGGGCATTATATATAAAATAGGTGTAAGACACAGGCTTAAACACTTCCTTTTAGGCTGTTCAACAGTGTGCCACTATCTCTAGACACCTTGTCGAACTCTGAGAACACTGCTAAGCAGAATCTGGGCTTTTGTTGGTGCTGTTTAAAGTCACTACTGTTTCTTTTATACACACAGTATGTGTAGCCTCCACAGAACAGCATGAACCTAAATAAGACACTCAAGAGCAGTCTTCACATGAACACTTGGGCTGTGGAGCAATGGCACAGTACTCTTGAGCATTGGAGGTTCATCGAGTCGTTCTGGGATGAGTTGGGATCCAGAAGTCATCGTCTAGTATCAGTTCCAGACTTCACTAATGAGCTCTTGGCCGAATGCCATTAAATCCCCACAGGAATGTTCCAACATCAAGCATAAACCCTTCTAACATTATTACCCTTGGGTTCCGTTCCTAGCTCGGGTAAATCCAGGAGTGCTTGGACTAACGCTACAGTCACTGTTCTCGTGTAACAGGTCCAGAATGTGTTTCTACCAAATGTTTTCATCCAACATGGATTCAGGAGCTCAAATGGAGCAATGGAACAGAGAAAGGATAAACAATAATTGCATTTTATTTGCATAAACAAAAAAGAGAATGGTCCATACTGAAACAATGAATTGGTTTTCATTCATAGTGTTATTAACTGCTACTATCATATGCCATAGATACTTATTATGGTGATTTTTACTTACAGATTGCTGCACTAAACATGCAGTATTTCTGCACGTATGAACTACATATAAGCTACAATATTTTTATTCTACTCTATTAAAAATCTTTTAAATCAGCACTATGTAGGCGAATATAGCACTTCATCAAACTATTTTTTTCATGCGGTTCTAACAGGCTAGTGTGATTACATTATTTTGTTCAAGAAAATCATGACTAGCTTTCAAAGTTACAGAAGACATTCCATAACCAAGTGGTAGATTTACATTCGAAAGACTTCCCACTGTTCAGGTCCACCTTTATACCTAGTGGCTATACTCATCTGCCATTTTGAAACAATTCTGTCAGCCCTTTCTAACAAATCCATTAAAAAAAAGAACAACTCCGGACCCTGGTGGTGGTGCTGGTATGAGTGTATCAGGCACAACAGAATAGGTTTTTAAAACAAGTGCGCACACAAACTGTACACGTTTTTAGACACAACTGTGTTACTTTGTGTGTTGACTGATCAAACAGTATACTGAACTGTACAATTATATAATCATATGTAGACATAAAACTACTGACCAGTGAAAATACACTCATCATGTGGGCTCCAATGCTAATATGAGTAGTGTTACCTTCTTAACTAGCTTATTTCATCAAGAATAAAACAATTTCATGACATAAATACAATTAAAGCTTACATTCCTGTGACGAATGATAGTTACACATAGTGTTTTTTCTAAACCCCCAAAGTGCTTTACGTTCTTTGGAACATTCGGGAGTCTCTCAACACCCACCAATGTGACGAGACAGCCGCCAGTCCACTCATCACACATCAGCTATTGGATAGAGAGATGTGAGAATGACGGAGCTAAACTGGGGATGATTAGGAGGCCAGAAGTGACCACAGTGGCAGATTTAGCCTGGACATCGGGGGTAACACCTCCACACTTTTCAAGAAAACGTCCAGGGGTCTTTTACAACCTCAGAGTGTCAGAACCTCAGCTTTACGTCTCGTCCAAAGCATGCCACGGCTTATTCAGTAGTGATCCTGGCATTGGGCTCCACACAGAGCACAGGGAGAGCACCTTCTCTTGGTCCCAACACCACCACTTACATGGCTGCTGGTTGTGTTTATTGGTCTTGTTTTTCCTTCACATGAAAGAAGGACCATTTGCTAAATCATTGCTGGCTTTATATAAATGTTATCACAGAAAGACAAGGTCATCATCAAGTACGATCAGTTCTACTATGAATCAGAAGCCAAAAACCAAAGAAATGGCTGAAGAACAGTATCAGTTTTCTGATGGCTTTTCCTTAGGGACAAGCTTCCCTTTTTCCTTAAAGTGTGTGTGCTGTTATCCTCTACCCCCTCATTAAGATACCAGTGTTGGTGTTTTTCTCTCTTCACTTTTCTCAACCCTACAGGCACACACAGGTCTTAGCAAAGTTGCTATGCTTGATACACTCATAAAAGCTCAGCACATACCAACACACCTTTGCTGTGTTAACACAGCTGCTTTGACAGTAGTCCATCACTCAAAAAAGTTCATCCCTTTCCACTGATAGATGGGGTAAAGGGAGGAGAAATAGACGAGGGCTACAGTCAATGAACCTATTAAGTGCATCTAATATGATGAGCTTCACGCCAATGAGTTTAAATGTAGGTATAGGTTTAAAGTGGATAAAGGATGACACTCTGAGAGCTTAGGTCAGAGCTATTTTGCATGGGATTTCTGGTGCAATTTCAAACTGTAGCTACGAGCATAACTTTTCCCACAAATTTCACAGCGGTGGTTGCGCTCTCTCGTGTGTGTCTTGACATGTCTGGAAAGCTCAGACTTATCGATGAAGCATCTCTCGCACTCTGTGCAAGCGAACGGTTTCTCTCCCGAATGAATCCTCTTGTGTCTGTTCAACAACGCAGTGTCTGCAAAACATTTCCCACATATCTCACAAGCTTTGGGTTTGATCCCGGTGTGCCAGCGCTGATGCTTTACGTAATGGGAGGCATCACTAAAGCGCTTATCGCAAAGGACACACTGGAAGGGCTTCTCTCCGGTGTGGATCCGTCGATGCGTGGCCATGTTACCCGCATGAGAAAATCGTTTTCCGCAGTCGGGACACTCGAAAGGACGTTCCCCGGTGTGTGTTCTATGATGTTCGCGGAGGAAGGCTTCCTTCTTGAAACACTTCCCACAAATGTCACACTCATATGGCCTTTCAGTGGAGTGAGTCTTGACATGCGCTTTCAGTTTCTTCTCGTCGGCTAAGACTTTGCCACATTCCGGACAAGGGAAAGAGGGTTGTTCTGGAAAAGTCCCTACTCCAATGTAGTCATACTTTTTCAGTTGTGAATACGTTTGCTGATGCCACTGAAGTCTAAATGCAGTGATGAAACTTTTCCCACAGTGAGGACACTTGTGTTTTTTCTCTTCTTTATAATAGCGCTGATGTATTTTGAGTTCTATTGAATACCTGAAAACTGTATTACAATCTGAACAGCTGAAAGTCTTCTCGTCGGTATGGACCTTTTCATGCCTTTTCAGTCTGAGATGATGGTGGAACTTCAGGTCACACTGCGAGCATTCAAATGGCTTGTCATTTAGATGGGCTTGCATGTGACTTTTTAGCCATTCTTGGTGGGTAAAATCTTTTCCACATTGAAAACACTGGTGTGCCTTAAGTTGAGAATGAGTATAATGATGCTTAATTAGATTTCGCCTTGTGGAGAAACTCCCTCCACACTCTCTGCAAGAATACGATTTTTCTCCAGTGTGCATCCGCCGATGGATTGTCAGATGAACTGAATGAGCAAAGCGTTTTCCGCAGTCGCAACAGACGTAAGGTTTTTTACCTGAATGGAAAGCTTTATGGATCTTCAGTTTACTTAAAAACCTAAAAGATTTCCTACATGTTATGCATTTAAAAGGTATGTCAGGGTCATGTGTGCGCATGTGGCGAAGTAATTTGACCTGTTGAGAAAAACGCTTCCCACACAAGGAGCCCTCCACAGGGTTTTCTTCTTTTGAACGTTTCTTTACAAGTTTACGACAAACAGCACTTTTTCTCTGGACTATCAGAAGAGGAACCACTTCCGTATGAGTCTTCAGATGAAGCTTCAGATCAGGTGAGCGTATGAATCGTTTATCACAGTACTTGCACTGGAATGGCTTTTCGCCCGTGTGGATTCTGTTATGAACACTCAAATTGCGCATGTTGGCAAAGTTTTTTCCACAGATACTGCAGATAAATGTCTCCTCTTTTAAGTGCGTCTTGATATGACGGGTAAGGTAATACTGCAGAGCGAAACTTTTCCCACACTCCTGGCATGAAAACGGTTTTTCTCCAGTGTGTATGTGTTCGTGGCTTTTCAGGTTGCTAGCTGTAGTGAACGCTTTTCCACACTGAGTGCACACGAAAGGTTTTTCGCCTGTATGTTTTCTTTCGTGGATTCGGAGATGGCTTGGATCTCTGCAGATTTTACCACAGAACTTGCAACAGTTCATTTTATCGCTTGAGGAGTTGAGAGCGGATCTTTCGGCAGAGCACATATTTTCATACACTGAGCTACAAGCCCCGGATTCAGCAGCTGCTTCGAGCTCCTTTATCTTCAACATGTATATTTCATGATCATCTTTAAAATCATGTTCATCCCAAATTATCTCTGTCTTGATAGCAGCCGTTCTATCGTGGCTCCCTGGTTCTGTTTGTGTTCCAAGACCTGGATAATCCAACCACCCATGGGCCGAGTTGTGGTCAGTCTCCATGATGTTCCAAATCCTCCTTCACCAGTGTACAGAGTAATGAGAGAACTTAACTTTTGTTATTTCAATGTTGTTTTTTTGTTACTGGTTAACACCGGCTATCTTCAGTCCCCCTGAAATCACCTGTAAGACAAAGTTAACATCAGGATTCATTTAATATTTTCTTCAGATCAAAGCCTTTGTGATAGCATTGTGATAGCATATGAGTACAAAAAAATCCCTGGTATCGTATTATATTAAGACTGACTTTTACATCTGATAAAACAATGGAGAATAGAAGAATATTTTTAAAATGTCATTTTAAAAAACTACACAGATGCATCACCTACGATGAAAAAATAATAACTGCATCAGTACAGGGGAAACTATATAAAAAACAATCAATTTCGCTAAGACTGGAAAATAAAATGATTTAGTTTCTTTTTACATGTTTTCACAAACATTCAGAATAGTGATAATTCATTCATTCATTCATTATCTGTAACCGCTTATCCAAGTCAGGGTTGCGGTGGGTCCAGAGCCTACCTGGAATCATTGGGCGCAAGGCGGGAATACACCCTGGAGGGGGCGCCAGTCCTTCACAGGGCAACACACAAATTCACTCACACCTACGGACACTTTTGAGTCGCCAATCCACCTACCAACGTGTGTTTTTGGACTGTGGGAGGAAACCGGAGCACCCGGAGGAAACCCATGCAGACACAGGGAGAACACACCAACTCCTCACAGACAGTCACCCGGAGGAAACCCACGCCGACACAGAGAGAACACACCACACTCCTCACAGACAGTCACCCGGAGAAAACCCACGCAGACACAGAGAGAACACACCACACTCCTCACAGACAGTCACCCGGAGCGGGAATCGAACCCACAACCTCCAGGACCCTGTAGCTGTGTGACTGCGACACTACCTGCTGCGTCATGGACCATAATACAAAACTGAATAAATATAAAATCTATGGGAATGTTTAAAACTAACAGTAACATAGGTCCTAGGAGGCAAACCTTTTTAAAAATAGCATGACAAGGTTGATTACAAAAAAAGAGAAAAGCAAATATATACCTAACTCCTCTTGCCCCTAATGAGAGAGGTTTGTTTATTCCATATGAAAAAGGTCATGTAATAATACAACTTCCATTTTCCTCATAGCATTTCTACGTGGAAATCTCCTTCTATGGAAAACCTTACCACTTTATTTTGGAATTAACGTTTTTTTTGGCAGTGAACAGTGTCCATGACCAACATTACGTGACAGATTTTGTGTTCTTGGGTTGTTCTATTATTCACACACTCACACCTGTGAGTGAGACACTGTGTGTGTGTGTGTTGCCCTGTGAAGGACTGGCGTTCCCTCCAGGGTGTATTCCTGCCTTGCGCCCGATGATTCCAGGTAGGCTCTGGACCCCCCGCGACCCTAAATTGGATAAGCGGTTACAGATAATGGATGGGTTGTTCTATTATTACATAAAGCTAGGTTAAGCTTTTTCCATATAAGGGGCTTTAGTGCGGACTTTGTCTTTGGACTAGAGACTTGTCCTTTTGGCATGAGTAAGTATTTATGATCAGCAAGAGGAGGGTTTCTTAGGGTGGGCGTTTAGTAAATTCTTTTTACTGAATTAAAATATTTTAACCGTAACTACCTTATTTCGAATTTAACCACCTCATGTATCAAGGCAAAAAAAAAAATAAACAATCTTAATTGAATAACAAAAATACGTGCAACTATTAAACAATTTTCTTATCGCTATTGATTATATATATATATATATATAGTAGTGTTTAGTAAACAAAAGCATAGAGGAGAAACTAAATTACATTAGACTTCCAGTACCATCAGGATAATAGATTGCATTATAATTATAGACTTTAAAAATGATTAAATATGCACTAAGCCAATTCATACCAGTACAAATAAACTGTAAAATATAAAGCGCATGATAAAAGAACAGTGACATCAGCACAAGTGCATTCTGTGCCTTAGAAAAGCTGTTCTGTAAATTGAGTTTCGGGATGGAGTGTTTGTTTTTGCTGTTGTGGTTCACCTGCTTGGCCACTAGACATTGCCTTGACCAGTGCGTTGGAATTCGGGATGTGAAACATCTGGTGGCTGGGTAGGTGAACTACAATAACAAAGACACACTGGGGAAATCGCCTAGTGTGCGTTTAATGAATTTCATTCTTAACCAATGATTCATATTTACACACATTACTGTACCATGTGTTAATAATATACACCAGACTCTGTGTGTGTGAGCGCGCGCGCTATAATACTCTGTCTATATTCCAGACGGTTTCTTTCTGTGGAAAATTCTTAGCATTATCATCACACCTTATTTATAGAAAAGTGGCTCATGGCGCTGGTAGCAGGAGGCTTGGTGTCCTGTGTGGTTTTAATCACATTAAGCCAAGCTCACAGAGAGTTACACTCTAGAGGAATTACAAAAAAAAACCCAACAACAGTGGTCTCTTTGTCCTTTGTCCAGTATTTTCAAGCCAGTGTTAAATAACATGATCAAACACCAACAGAAAACTAGAAAACATGACCTTGAAAACGGAAAGTGAACGGCGGTGTGTTTGTGTTGAATGTTTAGGAGTGTGTTTACTTTCGGAGCGAGGTAACGGTAAAAGGGCGCAGGAGAAACGCTGTTCTGATCTAACACTGAACTCAAAGGCCTCCTTTAAGTGACAGGCTTTTGGTTTGTCTAAATGATATAAACGAGTATGTTGCGGCGCATGGATGGGCAATAATCACACAGACAAAAAAAAAAACAAATGAAGCTGAAGGGCGAATAAAACACTGCAGACAGAGGCGCTAATCTCGGCTTCGGCTGGTTTAGCCTCTGAGCTAACCGCTACATTAGCGTTACCCAGTTAAAGTCCTCTCCTTACAGCTACATTTACTCCCGCTGCGGGTCTCTGTTTCAACTTTGACGACAGCAGAAAATCAAATCTGTGTGAAATCTGAGAGAAAATATGCATTTTAAAAATATGTCAACAGAAATCCATGTACCTTTTCCCCGTCCATCTTCTTAGGCTGAAAACCTCTGGATCAGAGCAGTTCCCAGTCCGCCCCCTGCTGTCTGCGTCCAGCACACGGATTACCAAAGGGCAACCCCACCCTGGGTCACAGTCTCGGCATAAGCCCTTAAAGAGGCCCCAAGTGAAACGCTATACTATTATATGGAATGATTCATTTCTCCATACCTTTAGAGCACAGTATAGTACATGTATACAGTAGTATACATGGGTATAACATACCAAAAACGGATTTTTTATAGTGGGACCAGGAAGAAGAAAGAGATATATACAACACAAATATATCAAATCAGTAGTTTTTGGATAGTGAAAAGAAAGCCTACATGGTGTAATGGCAAACTGGAGGTAAGCATATGGGGTCCCTAGGGTGACAAGACGTCCTCTTTTACCCGGACATGTCCTCTTTTTTAGACTTAAACAAAATAACGGACGTTTGTGAAATTCCGCCCGGACATTTTTTTTTTCTAGATCTTACATAAAACTTCGAGAAGTTTCGTTCACAAACTAGTCCCGCCCTCCCCTACTCCGTTTGGTTCGCTTGAGTGAGAAGGGGGCGTGGTGAATGAAGTAGCCTAAAATCTTCTGATTGGACGGTCTGACTGTAAAGCTACCGTTATTGGTCGATAACCTTCTCTTAAACATTTATTTGGTCAGTCTGCACGTCAGTAGTCCTTGTTTACCTCAGGCAAAGCTCATGTACCTACCCCTCATCTCGAGCAGCTATGCCGAAACGTAAATGTAAGTTCTCGGATGAATTAAAAAAAGAAATTCCCAATATTTTCCCATGTGTAGGTTATGTAATAAAGGTGTAAAGGACCTAAAAGCACACAGGTTCAGCTAAGCATACAACAGCAGCCCCCCACCGAGACGTGTCCCTTTTTTCACCATCTCAGATCTGGTCACCCTAGGGCCCCCCCCCACCTCAAGGATAACATTTGCTGCTTTAGACATCTGGTTTCCATCACTACTACAGTGGACAAACCGTTTAGATTGAGTAGGTTTCTTCTGAAATGAGGCAAAACGACGTGACAAACCTCAATAATTTACAAACGCAGAATTTGGAAATTTTGGTGGAGTATCCCTTAAGAATCTCTGTGGCACTCCGCATAACAGACTATTAAACATAAACTGTTGCTTCGTCTACATATACAAATATATTTATTAATCACTTTAATCAGTGATTGGAAAGACAAGTTAATATTATATACACAAATACCCTCTTTGAAGTTTTTTTTTTTCTCTCTAAAAACGGACTACAAAATCAGTCGCGAGTAATACGTCATAAAAATTCGACCCCACGATGCCACTCCGTAACCCAGTCATGGGATTTGGAGTTCAGTTCATTTTAATCCTCACAGTTACGCGATTCTGTAAACACGCCGGTTTACACAAGTCGTAATTATTGTTTTTTAGTAATTTAAAATTTCACAATATTCGAATACTAACAAACCAGGAAGGGATTTAAATGCAACTGAGCGATCTTTTCACAGATTCTTCGCTGTGGGGCAGTGGAGGGCAGCAGCTGACAGCGCTCACAGCCATAAACAGAGTACGATATAAACTGAAGACTGCAGTGTCCTTAAAAAAAAACGTTTAGAAAAATGGTGAAAAACAAATAATTTATTTAGCGATCAAATATGTCCAACTTGGCGGTGTTTTTTATTCACTGTCAAGTTAAAAGTCCTAAGCCCTTTCAATTCCACCATAAAGTTTGGTCATAGGCTTATAAACAATTATAAACAAAAAACCCAATAGCCTGACAAACCAAGGGTAAACAAAGTTATTAATTGTAATCCAATATTTACACAAGTATTAATGCTTATAATTTTCTCAGACCATTTCCATGATTCTTATAGGTAAACAATTAGGGTGACCAGATCTGAGATGGTGAAAAAGAGGTATATGTCCCTTTTAAGGGTAGCTGATCGGATCATAAATTGCCACAGCAACCTTATACTAGCTGTAGGATTGAAACAATGGAACTGCGTGGCTGCCGGTATGAAGAGTGGGGTGGGCTCTAATGGATTGACATAGGATATTTTACATCTTATCTTGTGTATGATTATATTTATTATGACAAATCAGTGTGTTGAGATCAGATATGTCAAGAGAGATCTTACCTTACCTTGGGGGCTGTCTTCCTCCATGTAACCTTAATATTTGTTGTGCTTAACCTCTAAACTGCATTCATATGTATACACACACACAAAACCAAAGGTGTAGACTAGACACGTATATATCCTCATTCAACTTCTGTAATCATTTCATTCTGTTCAGAGTGGGTCTGGTGCCTACTCATAGTCATTGGCTAAATTCAGGATCGCACAATGGACACGGATCATTTATTCTTATTATATATGAAAGTTCTGGACAAATTGGATGACTTGTTATTTAACTTCTTATTGGCCGCTCTCTGTATGGGGTGTTATCATGTTCTATGGCTCATTACAGAAATCGCACTGAACATGGGAACAGTGTTTTCAGCTGCTCGCTCAGTTAAACTGGATCTAAGGGCCGGCCCCATGCTCACTCAATGAAGACTGCTGGGAAAAAGATACATGGATACTTTCTACAGTAAATATACACTTCTGTACAAATTAAAACAATCAAATTTTTTGTTACACAGCAGACATTTTTATTTCACTACAAACAAAGCGGTTTAAAGAGCACCAGATTAGGAAGTCCCAAACACCCTTCCCTCCATCTCTTCCATGTGTTCAGTACAGCTTATCATCGTTCTATCTTGGGAACAAGGGCTGAGGAAAACCATAGGCTGCTTAGAAAATTAAACTAATGTAAAGACTTAACTGATCACAATTTCGCAACCATAAAAACAAAAATATAGGAACAAAAATAATAAAGGAAAGAGCTGTAAATACCAGGCTTCACAACTGAAATGAATGGAAAATGACACAGAATACTACTCAAAATAAAAATCACTAATGATAACTCTATAATTCATTAATTATATTAACTATAAAGACATAAGGACTCCAGTGATCTTTAGGTTAAATCTCTTCTGTCAAACTGTCGGCCTCTTTTCAAAACTCAGTAACATGCATTGGCCGTGCATTTACGAGACTCTTAACGGAAGAAGTCGGCGAGGCTCACACTGAGTCTTACACTAACACAATTTTCAACGATAAATGCACTTTGTCTTTAAATGGAACTGCATAACCTCGCAAATGTACGAGTGGAATCATCATTCAGCAGATAATGAAACAGATGATCTACAGCCAGAAATCGATCTAAATCCATATCCAACAGTAGCCCTAGTTTCAGTTAGCGTAATAAATATAAAATCAGTGCTTGAGATGGTTGATTTTCTAAGTTGACCGTTTCTCTGTAAATACATTCAGCATGAATTATAATGAGGAAACAACAGTTTTCACTGTTCTCCCAACTTAATAATCAATAAATGCATGTAATGTAACAGTTTGATTGTTTTTCATTCAGCATCAGATCACAAAAGATGACTTGACCTTTTTATTTTTAAAATGCATAGCAAAGTAATCGACCTGTGTTGAGGATATTACACATGGCTTTCATAGATGACTTGGCTTGTCAGGTTTGCTACTCCTCCTCCTTCCTCAGGCTCCGCCTTCTCCTTCTCTTCTGGCTCCACCTCTAGTGGCAGCTGAGCCAATGGGGGAGGAGAAGAGGGCAATTCCGCGAGGACCGGAGCCTCGATGCTGCAGCTTGCTTCAGCTAGTGGTGGATGAACTGAAACCTGAATAGCGATTTGCTGAGATTGCTCATGAAGCGAAGCATCATCAGAATCTGTGGCTGGAGATCCACTCCGTTCCCTTTCTCTGGTTCTCTCTCGCAGGATGGTAAAAACGTTGGCCACAGCTGACACACCAGTAGCCCCGCCACCGCGACCGCTGCCTTCATGGCCTTCAGGAGCCTGTCGAACAAAAGTGTGCCTCATTTCCTCAACCCCTACAACTTCAAGGATCTCTTCCATGAACGTACGGCAGTTCATGATCAGCGGTGGAAGGGGAATGCTCCTTGCTAGCTCCTCGATGTAACGTGCAAACTCCATGGTCTTGAACTGTGTAACCTTGGCCAGCTCCAGCGTTTTTGCAGACGTGATAATTGGAATGCGCTTTGCAATCTCAAAGGCCTTCTGGAGCTTCTCTGCACCTTCGGTGCGGAAAAACTCATTAATTGCTTTCTCCGTCTTCTTCAGATGGCTGCTCATCATACATAAACGAGTAACATTCAACACCATGATGATCGTGAAAGTCACCAGACACACCACCATGTAGTAAACACCCATGTCACCATTGGTGAAGACCACCCGGACAGTCACCGTGTGGTTAGCTTTGCCGTAGACATTGGACGCCATGCAGGTATATTTGCCACGGTCTGCAAATGTGATGCTGGTGATATTGAGGATTCCATTATCAAGAATCCACCATTTTCCATCTGAGGAAGCACAGTGAAAGAACAATAGTTTTCAGGGTACATTAATTAGAACATCAATCCAAACATGGTGATTCATTTGCATTAACTCTCGGACGCTATACTAATTATAATTATACTCATTATTTTAATTTTAATTAAATGTGATAAAGATGATTTCTTAATATTTGTATTTAAAAAGTGCATGGATTTCAAAGTCTTGCTTGCTAAGGAATCATGATGAGAAACTTTGGTCTATAACAAATTTAGGCAGGAGAATTAGTGCCCATAAAGGCGATGTTCACACCTGTAATAAAAAAAAATGTTCAATGACATTTCCTCACATTGTTTGCATGCTGAAAAGCAGTCTGATGCGTTTACAAATCCCAACATGAGTTAAAAAAAAAGTATAAAAACAAAGGTGGTCAGTCAGACATGCTAGACTTCCTCTCTAGAGTTGAGGATATTTACTTCATTCCTGCTTCATAGATGAGTAATAGTGGAACTGGCTCTAAATTTGGGGGAACCACCAACTGTAAACACAGACCAAATGTGCTGCAAAACTCAACAACTCAAGTTACAAATGAGTTTCTGTGGTAATTCAAACAGTGAATAAAATCTCAAACGTGTTAAACTTCAGCCACATACAAACAACAGAGGTTGTTCTCCTCAAACATGCCATTTCACCTGAAAAGACGCAGAGCTTATGAATGTAAACAAACCAGAGTGTGCTGCTGTTCCCCACAATCGTAGATGTTGCCTTTAAGGAGTAATATTTAACTTTTAAAATTTTTATCTGAAACACTACCACTTTTTATAAAAGTGTAGTCTTTGTGGTTCTGCTGGGTCAGAGGTTTTGTGTGCTGTGAATCCATAAGCCTTTCTTTTATAGCATAGCCCTGCCACTGTGGCAAAGCTTTTACTTACTGCAGTCAGCCCAAGTCCATTTGGTCTGACCTGTAAGCAAAAGCTGTAGCAAACAGCTATTCATTAATGCATTATGCACTTTTGTGGCACTCTTAGCCCTCAAATGTTTGACAAGCATAAATATGAAAACAGTTGGCTCCTTCACAGGAACAAGAACCAGTACACCTAATGCCAATGTAACAAGTGTGGTATCTACGCAGTTTTCCAATTTAAACAAAAATATGCAATCACGCCTTAAAGCTCTACAATGTAGAATGTAAATGCACTTCAGTGTCAATGAAAGTACACCTTCATACACTTTTTTACCAACGAATGTTCATGACTTTTCCATGACTTATTTGCATTTGACCATACATTTTCTGACACATCTGTGTAGACATGAAAAACGACTGAGTCTCTTGACATTTAACTGTATATGAACTATGCAGGGGTTTCTAGCTTTATATTGAAGCAGTATGTGACCTAATAGATTCATGTTCCACAAACTGAGTGAATAAATACCGCGTTATTGCCACAGCTCTAGCACTTGACTGTGGAAGTTGAGGTCCACAGGCATTTGTAAGTGTTGTCTGTCCTTTCGTCATTTTCTTTACGACTGGGTTAAGTAGAGTGTCATGGTGGTGCTGCAAGTGTTTAGTTTAGTGCTTGTATTAGCCGCGGTGAACGACAAAATATTCGTACAGTGCTTATAAACGGTTTGTGTCTTGTCTGTCACTGTTACCTAGGGCTGGGCGATATGAGCGCAAATCAATATCACGATTAATTGTACATTTTACCATGATTACGATTAATGAACCATTATTTTGTTTTTGTATATTTTTACCCTCATAGTTCAGTGACTCCAGTAAGCTCCAGTATAAAAGCTGGGATATTTTTTTCCCCTAATGTTCCTGGGAACTTGTTCCTCTCTTGTTTTTTGAGCACTGTTCATATTTGGTGTGTGATTGTCCCTTGGTCGTTGAAACTGTTTTTTTGTTGATTTTTTTGTTTTGTTTTGGTCAGTGTTTAAATTTGACTTATTTTTGTTGAGTGTCGTCTTAATTAAATTCAAACACAACACGTCCAAACAACAGACGCTGCGATTTTCTTTGGTACAAGCTGCTCAAGTCGATCGGTCAGCTTCAGCGTTTAGGTTTTCCTTCATGGGACAGTACATGAACACAGTGGGGACATAACAGATTTAAATAATAATAAAAAAAAAAAAGTTTAAAAAAATTTCAATAATTGATATAGACAATATTATGTCGATTAGAAGTTCTGAATGTTGATTTCGATTAATGCACAGCCCTACTGTTACCGTCTATTGTTTCCACCGGGAACCCAAAATGCAGCCAGAGATACGACTTAAAAGTAGCAGGAGCATCTTCCCTTCGAATTTCCTCCAACATTACACTGGCTGCTACTAGCAAACATCCTCTGTAACTAACAAGATAATGCATTAGCTATAACTCTTCTGCTGAGAGCTACTCTAACTGATTAGCTGTCACACTTGCTGCGATTGCTACCGTGTTGCCAGATCCCTCTTAAAAAGTTCCTACCACCCAACTGATTTTTTACCCCATGAGACAGGTCAAGCTTGACAAGAAATATTGTTACGTTTTAATACATCTCGCTACACTCCTACTGGTATTTGAGAAGAAAATTTCCATAACTTTTTCAAAATGTTTTGGTCCCCCCCCCCCAAACTTATCCAGACCTACAAATTGCTATTTTCAAATTCAATAACTTTTCAGAGATTTCATGACCGTACGAACCCTGCACAAAGAAATTCTGTGAATGTGCTTTTTTCAGCAAAAGAGCTAAAATGTCTAATGTCATAAACAACAATCATACTGAAATATTATGTCTTAAAGACATCTAGTCACAAGGAGAAGACTGTACAATGGAACTCCTTAAGCAATGTCACAAGCACAGAAGCTTACCCCTAACTTTAATATCAAAAACAATTTAGCTTCTTTCAATCTTTAAATCTCATTTCTTAAGTAACGTCAGTGAGAGTGTGTAATTGTATATAATACAACATAACATTAGCTTGATAAACAAGTTTTCCCTTAATTCCTTGAAACACAAGTTTGGTTTGGTTTAGTTTAGTAGGTAAACAGGGCAGTCGAGCATTGAGTCATGAAGGCAGAAGGCCCATGTCTGCACACGCATTTCTGAGCAACATTAACAGAGCAAGCTCAGACTGGTTGTGGATGAGGGTTGAACAAACACACAGCGCCACGTACAAAACATGTGAAACCTATGCACAGACCACACTGCAAAACTGCAGCTAATGATATTTGTTTGATTTATCCTAAAGTGTAGGCTGATCAAATGTGTGAGGTTTACATATTAACCAAGAATTCAGTTTTTAGTTTTGAGGAAACATTGGTGCACACTGGACATGATTCACAATGTTATTGTTTTCCAAATTGCTCTCTAGATGGTCCAGCTCACACACAACATTTTATAAAGGATTTTATTTTTAAACATCTATAATTTATCTGTCTACATTCCACCTTCTTGAGCAAAACTGGGGATTTCAGCTTGCATTGGTCAAATGACTGATCTTTCTGTATGAAGCTTCCTTTCGGGCAAAGCTTGGCACCAATGTTCAAAGCAGCTCACAACTTACCACTTCTTTCTGTGTCCAAGAGGTGTCCATGAGAGTTGAACCACAGGACACTTGGAAAAGGATCACCAGTGACATTGCAGTCGATCAAAACGCAGTTGCCCTCCCGAGCGATAATCTGGCGGATTGTGGTGAGCACCATAGGAACCGAACCTCCATCTGCTTTACTCCGGCTTTCACTGCTGTTTCCATCTGCCAGTGAAAAGTTCAAGGCCCCTGCAGTGCGGGTGCTTAGAACACACACTAAATAAATTAAAACATATCCGTTTACCCCTCTCATTTTGCGTTCTGGACAAGCCCCTGAGATAAACTGTCATTCCACTCGAGTCTTCATGTCAGGCTGACAGGTTATCTGCAGGTAGCCCAGCGCAAACAGGCAGAACTCCCGGTGTTTGGAAACTCCTGTTCCTCAGAACCAGCACTGCAATAAAGAGAGGAAAGAAAAAATAAAACAAACACAAATAAACAAATAAATAAATAAATAAATAAAATGTTTCATGGGCAGTTTAAATTGGTAAAATAACTCTAGTTCAGCTCTGTGTGTGTTATTTCAAATAATGTAACAGCGACAATGTCTTTAAGGATATTTTTTTTCACATAAATCACTAATTCCTGCCACAAACCAAGAGCACAATAAGCACGTTAAGAAACGTCGCACGGCAAATAAACAGCAAACGATTTTAAAATGTACATAAACGATATTTAAATTCAGTTGATTGTATCTGACACGATTTGACCTGAAAAGACCGAAATAAATTAAATGTGGATCCTATCGACACTGAATGTGAAACCACATCAATCCAGGCAAAACCGAGAACTCGAGTAAATAAACCTAATTCACATTCGCAGATAGTACACACTCCACATTCATCTTCATCATCATCTCCTGTGCTGTTATCTAGATAAACATCCTCTCCTCGTTACTGATTAACGCACTAAAACGGACCCGAACCCCGAGGAAGAGTCGGTCCTGCTCCGTTAGCCTGTTTGGCTAACTGCTGCTGCAGCTGAGTAGCGGAACAGGCAGCGGTGAACGTTATTTTCTCTAGATTACACCAAACCGCTAGTCGCTCACCGTCGATTTTACACCTCAAAAATACACCCCACCGTCAACAAACAACAGCGAGTAAAACGAGTATAACCCACTAACCCGAATATCAGCAAAGACAGCTCCAGTAGCATTTCTGCCACATTTATAAACCAACAAAAGCCCGTTTTTGTGGAGAGGCAGCTAGCGCTGTCGCAGGCTAGCCAGCGTAGCTTATGTATCTTAATATAAAAATACGACATTTCACCAAAATGGCAAATTCTCGCTTACCTCATTGTTTCCTGGGAGTCATGTCTGTGGTGGTTTCTGACAGAACTGATTCCGAAAACTGCGGTCAGCAGCAAAAATCCTGCAGTGAAACCATGGGTGAGTTTCTCCACTGCTTTTCTCTTGCCTTGTTGGCCGCATACGTGAATGTAGGACAGTCTCTCTCTCTCTCTCTCTCTCTCTCTCTCACGCACGCACGCACGCGCACACACACTTATTTGTGAATTGTTTGCTAAATTATTATAATTGGCTAAATTGCTGCCACACACACACAGTACAAGCTTTCTTTTATCTCTTTTTCAATTGGAATGTAAACTTCACTGAGGACGTGACTCTGACATGTTGCTGATAATAAGAGCAGGTTGTTTTTGTATTTATAGTGATACTGAAGCCTGATGTGCTGAATTCATTATTTGATGCCACTATTTAGCTGAGATCAAATTTGTCTCTTGCTGCAAGAAATAAAATGTAGGGTTTGATTTGAGTGTGCAAAAATAATTTTGCCATGAAAAAGGACATAAACTCATCCCCTTTGAAACACAGCCACTTGTCTTTTAATAATGCATATAATCCAATAAAATTATATTATCTTACATACGTTTTACAGAGTAAACACCCCCAACTCCCTTCCCCTTTTTAAAATAAATAAATAAATCCCAACTTAATGTAAAATATATCAAAAATATATAAAATATATAAAATATCAAAGATATTTTTTATCAAAGATATATAAAATATCAAAATATCAGCCCCATTTAGCTGCGCTCAGTGCTGATGTGGTCAGTACACACACAGCTTCAAAAATCTTCATAGAAAAGCACTTCCAATGGATGGAATGATCATGAGTTAAGGTCAAATGTTGGCTAGAGGAGAAAAGCTCCCTGGCATTGTTCTGTAGAGCAGTAGCACTGCCTTCTTGGCAGAACTTCATCCATTCATTCATTATCTGTAAGCACTTCTCCTGTTCAGAGCCTACCTGGAATCATTGGACGCAAGGCAGGAATACACCCTGGAGGGGGCGCCAGTCCTTCACAGGGCAACACAGACATTCACTCACACACTCACACCTATGGACACTTTTGAGTCTCCAATCCACCTACCAATGTGTGTTTTTGGAGCGTGGGAGGAAACCCACGCAGACACAGGGAGAACACACCACACTCCTGACAGACAGTCACCCGGAGCGGGAATCGAACCCACAACCTCCAGGTCCCTGGAGCGTGTTTAATCAGCAACCCCACAATACACATTTAATTTGTCTAAATCATATAAATTACAGCCGTACATTTTATCATCTGCTGGAGTCAAAAATTGCTTTCAGCTCAGCATTCCTGCACTTTATATATTCCACTTTGTGCCATGTCCTTCGAACTATAGACTGGATCTTGCTTTTCAGTTTAGAAACTAGTGGGGATAACTGACTGCCCTTGTCTCTAACGCAAAGCTGGAGCCATCACCATTTAAAAACGCAAGGCTACATGCATCTGATTCATCAATAATAAGAGCAACAGAGCACTACAGACCACAACAGAGTGACTGCTTGCACTTAAAAATAAGATGAGAAATAAATGGGTCAATGTTAGTTTACCCAAAATAATATTAAGTCTCAGCTGGGTAAGTACAATACATAAAGATCTGTCCACACAGTCCTTCTGTTTCTATCGCTTTATCATTTGGTCATTCACACACTCTCAGACAACACGAATTATCATAAACATGTCCAGAGTTTAGAGAATGTAAAAGCTCAAATTCCTCATTCAAATCAAAAAGAAAATCTGTACTCAGCAGAACAGACCATTGGTGGGGAGAGAGAGAGAGAGAGAGTGAGTGGGGGGAGAGGGAGAGAGAGAGAGAGTGAGTGGGGAGGGAGGGAGAGAGAGAGAGTGGGGAGGGAGAGAGAGAGAGAGAGAGAGAGAGAGGGGAGGGAGAGAGAGAGAGAGATTACAAGTATTGTAAGTTTATTATTTTTTATTGAACAAAAATCTCAAACCACAGAGCACAGAGAGTTTTTCCCTGAAAACCCTTAGCCCACTACATCTTTGTTATAAACATCATGTAGACAAGGTGTAAGTGCTGTCTGAATACTTTACAGGAGAAAGAAACAGATTCTTAAGTTTTAACCAAAGTTACAGTAAACAGTGTTTGTTCTAAGTCATGTTTACTGACCCTTTATATTATGGATATACAACGGAGATACAAGATTTTGTCCCAGTAGCACAAAATATGTAAACATATGATCATTTAGAGCACATAAACGCTTTCAAAAAATAATTAAAGTGGTCCACCACACCTCGTTTTTCAAACATGGTTCTTTAGGAAGCGTATAACGATTCCAGTTAATATTTTAAAGAGTGCATTTCTATTAAACAATCCCAAAAACAGTATTCTCTTGATTTGTTTGTTGGTTCCTTTTTAAATCACAAAGATATTCTTGTAGTGTTTGTTTTAAAAAGCATTATTAACGTCTGTCTCAACGGAGGAAATAATGTGAGAAACTTCCAGTCACGTCATCAAATCATCTAGGTATCCATGTGCAAAAAAAAATGTTAAATCTTTTTCTCAGATTCTCATGAAGCCTCTTTGATGAGTGCTGAGAGCCTCTTGAACGCCTGTTGAAACAAGGAACATGAGATCAGAGTGTAATTTTGGAATAATTCTGTGTGACCAGGACTGTGTGTGTGAGTGAGTGAGAGAAAGAGAGAGAGAATGAAACAGCTGTTTTCAAGTTTTTATGTGATTTGTATGAACACAGAAGTGAGTTGGCTTGAGTGTAACATTCCAATACATAAAGACATCGTCTAAATACTTATAATATAGAGTTGGAAACCACAGATTAAATCAGCAGTGTAATTAAAAATACTCCAAACACTCTGAGCACATTCCATGCAGTGAAGTACTGACTTTATTCATGATAGGCGTAGAGAAGTATACTGTCCTGTAATATATACATTATATATCATAACAACATCGTGATATATTATAATGTATTATAAGAAAGGCCATATTACCAACGTCTTGTGGTGTGTGTGGATGCGAAAATACCTCATCGATTTGTTGTGGTGTAGAGAGGGAGAACGCAGCTCGGACATAGGGACAAGGCTCTGAACTGTGGATGTTAAACACTCCTCCAGGAACAAGAAGAACCTAAACAAAGTGTGACAAAATTAGGGTGAGCAGACGTCCTCTTTTACCCGGACATGTCATCATTTTTAGACTTAAAAAAAACTTCCGGGATGTTGTTTTTCTAGAGCTTACATAGAACTTCGAGAAGTTTCGTTCACAAACTAGTCCCGCCCTCCCCTACTCCGATTGGTTCGCTTGAGTGAGAAGGGGGCGTGGTGAAGTAGCCTAAAATCTTCTGATTGGACGGTCTGACTGTAGAGCTACCGTTATTGATCGATAACCTTCTCTGTAAACATTTATTTGGTCAGTCTGCACGTCAGTAGTCCTTGTTTACGTCAGACAAAGCTCATGTACCCACCCTCATCTCGAGCAGCTATGCCGAAACGTAAAAGTAAGTTCTCGGATGAATTAAAAAAGAAATTCCCATGTTTTGTGTAGCAAATAAAGGTGTAAAGGACCTTAAAGCACACGTACGTTCAGCTAAGAATACAACGGCAGCGAGGGGCGAGAGTCCTGTTTAAATTGGACTCAAAATATGGACAGATTTTTTTCACCAGAACCAAAATGAAATCCAAGAACAAGCTGCAGTGCGCATGAGCCACGTTTTAAATCCAAACCAGACTGCTGCTAGTTATGGACACTACCACATTATCCAAATCTTGGTACAAGTGTCATACGACAATACAGATTTTATATAGTTTTAGCAGTATTTGGCAATGCAGACCAAAACCTTCAATATAAATGGTGTTAATACAATGAAAGTCTGGATTTGTTGGTCTCTAGAGACAGACATATGTGTGAACTAGTTAACAATATTAATGATCAATGCACCGCACTGCTGACAGTCACAAGCTTTATGACCAGAACCATTTTGCAAATACAGCTCTGAATGTGAACAGTTAGTGAGAGACAGAACAGCTCATTGTTCTCTGTGCTCTTTTCTAAGTGTAAGAGACCATTCAGCACAGCTTCTGTTTGAGAGCTTGTGTAGGAGGTAATGAAATGTTTTGCTGAAACACAGGCATTTATGCTGGTTAACGTTCATACACACACATTCACACAAATGTGCACACCCTCTGGCTCTCTCTTTTGAGCATTATTAAACCTACCACATCACATTCAGCACAGAGAGAAGCACCCATTAAAAATATTCAAAAGGACAAAGATAAGCCTGGATTTGAAAAAAAGACTTTGCATAATTCACATTATTATTATTGCCTTTGAGGTATTAAATGTTTAAAGGTTAGAAAAAGAAAAATGATTTTAGGTCTACTAATGCTTGTCCCTGTGTGTGTGTGTGTGTGTGTTTATATGTTTATTTCTAAGTCTGTACAGTTTTTATACCATAGTCTCAAACAGAATTTGTGCACTGATAAAACCATTCGTTCACTTTAGTGAGTTCTTTTTTTAATAACAATGTTAAAGAAAAATTTTGCTTGTTGCAGAGAGCCTTAAAACAACATTGTATGGTGATTTCCTGGACCAAGACTTCACTAAGTCTTAAAACGTGCATAAAATTCAGAACATTTCCAAACAGAAAATGACAGTCGTGGTGCAGAGTGTTTAAAATAAACACTAATAATATTTTCAGGGTTAAACTTTGGCTGTTGAAGTTCAAACAGCAAGTGGATGATTGATTTACGTGTGTGTGTGTGTGTGTGTTGACCTCTTTCTTCAGTGCTTTCTCCATTATAAGCTGCTGTGTGTCTTTAATGCCCTTCAGTTTAATCCACAAGAACATGCCGGCTGCTGGTGCATGCCATTCTGCTACATCTGTACAAACACACACACACACACACACACATAAAGGAAGGACGCAAGAACACAGAGAGAGAGAGAGAGAGAGAGAGAGAGAGAGAGAGAGAGAGAGAGAGAGAGAGAGAGAAAGAGTGAGAGAGAGAGAGAGAGACAGAGAGAAAGAGAGAGACAGAGAGAAAGAGAGAGAGCGTAACCAAGGTTGAATATTACAGCCTGCATTTATAACTGTAAGCCACATTAATGAATGACTGGACTTGTTTAGATGTGTTCTTTTTTAAAAATCCTGTACATACAGCAAAACAGAATAAAGACCAACTAAAAACTTTACAAAATATTAATGGTTAACATTTACAAGATTAAGCACTAAATTCCTGAATGCCACATAACCTTTGAGCCATTTGTCTGCTGAAGAGAGCATGGCGTTCCTTTGTCCTCGATAGAACTCCACCACCCTGAGGCATGCAAACACATTTCACTGTAAGAACAATTACTTTAAAAAAAGTAGTTTTGTAATATAGAATTATTAAATTGCATGGTTTATTCACTTTAATATATGAATAATTAATATAATATCTATTAATATATGAGCCCTGTCCAAGAGAAATCTATATGAAGCTAAACCAAGAGAGTATTAATTAATCTACATGTGGAGTGGAGTGAGAACTGCCATTAAAGAGTGCCAGTCCTGTGCTGGCAGTGTGTGGTGTGATGGTCACATGGTTTAAACCAGTTCAGCTGCTTTCAACTCACCCATCAATGTGCTTCAAGAATCCGTCCTGACCCCACGTGTGCAGTAGCTGAGAGACCATGAGCTGGACATAGAATTAGAATAAAACAGGATAGAATAGAATAGCGGAGGAAAACAGAACAGAAGAAATAAAACACAAGAACAAAATATAAATCCGATGTCTTTGGTAAAGGCGAACAGCTCTATTTATTCCAAATATTTTTAATGGAAGTTGTTGAAATGTTTTGTGCCTTCTGTTCACTAAATGGGAAACCACATTAAACACTTATATCACCCCCAGGCAATGACTGCTAGGTAAGAGGGACGTATGAGGAAATTCAGGCAGTCATCAGACAAGATGTGAGGGGGTCATTAAGAGAAGAAAAATTTGGTCTTGTGCAAAAGTCAGAGACCATCTTTCATCTATTTAATTTTCAGTCAAAGTGCCCATTATGTACAGCTAATAGGTTCATTTTTTAACATGAAAATTGGCTAAAACGAACAGAATTAACACATTTAACAAAAGAAAAATATACACTGAGACCTTGACAACTAAAAAGAACATTACAGTGGAGCCTCTACTAACGAAGTTTCCAAGATACGAACCGGGCATTTGAATATTTTTTGCCTCCACCAACAAACCACGACTCTAGAAACGAACCCGAGCCTCCTCCGAGCCGGCGGCTGGAAATGGCCACTGACCCCAATAGGCGAGTCTCCCAGCGCCCAGACTTGAGTGAGCGTTTAAGATTAGCACATTGTAGCTTTAGTAATTTAGCATTAGTGTAAATAGCAGACATTGAAATTCGTGCTAAGTTAAGCCGTATCTACGCTTCGTCTCCCCACATTCACCGCCTACTCTCCGTTATTCCACCCCCCCCCCCACCTCCCGTCATACAGCCAGTGCCTGTGTTACTCACATCTTCAAGGTAGCGATGTGTAACCACTTAAAACTTTATTATTTCTTTTTTATTACTGTTTCCACTGTATTTCTTTATTTTTTAGTAACGCTACATGTATTTTTTTTACTAATTTGAGAGTGTTGTAAACATATATCAGTGCAAAAAGGGTGACTTTCGGGGCGGGGGCTGGAACATATTAATTGCTTTTCAATTATTTTAAATGGGGAAAATTGACTCGAGACACGAACTTTTCCACTTACGAACCGGGTCACGGAACGGATCAAGTCAGAGTGGATGGATGTAGATGGATGTGGGTCCACTGTCTGGTGAACAATAGGTCACCGCTGCCCTTTTAATCTAATTGTTATAACTGATTATTAATGACTGTTAATAAAAATATTTTAAACCAGTTATAAACCTTTAAGTGTAGTCTTATTCTAAAATGGTACCAATATCTTACAATATATCACCTGCAAAATGAATACCTTCTGAGTTTAAATTACAGAGAAGGGAAAGAGGAAAATTACAGCAAAGAGAGCAGATATTTGACCTGTGTGAAAGTGCTGGTGTGCATAGTGGATGCTTGAATGTGAAGTACCACTCGGTCCACTAATGGCTTCGGCCCAGTGACAAAACCTATCCTTAGCCTGCAAACACACACACACACAGACACAGAAAATCAGGAAGAATCAGGTACTCATAAAAGCAGACGGCTTCCCTACTGGGTACAAGGTGTAATAATTTGTAATAATAATAAATAAAATAAAAAATTTATTTTATAAGCTCAACTTATTTTAGTACGAAATGTGTTTTCTTTCTCTTAATGTTTTACAGAAATTCATTCAATCTTTCATTTGACTGCTTTTTTTTTTATCCAGGTCAGGGTCACGGTGAATCATGGGCTCTGGGAGGAAACTGGAGCACCTGGAGCAACCCATACATACCTGGGTTGAACACACCACACTCCACACTGACAGTCACCTGATGCAGGGTTCATACCCAAAACCCCCAGGACCCTGTGCTGTACCACAGACTGCTATAAACTAATAATATTCAAAAAGTGATTTCAATGTTGCCCAAAATAATCCCATGAAAATACAGGAGGTCCTCGGGTTCCGTCAGTCCTGAGTTACGATGTTTCGTGGTTACGACATCTCCGATTTACTGTATAAAGCCTTGTTTTTCGACTTCAGTGGTTTTGCGTCGTAAACGTTGTAACGCAAACTTCATGTTATGTGTTTAGTTTATAGCAACACACCCACACAACTAAGCTTCTGATAATCGTAGGTAATACTTCCCTAAACACGAAGGCCACTGTAAAAATGCTCTTGGGTTTTCGTAAGTTGACCTCATGCTCCTCTGATCAACTCTATAATGCTTTGTTTGACTCTACTTTTATTTTATAAACACTCTTTTCTTAAGATATTTACAGACAAAAATAGTAAATATAAAATGGAGTTAAAAACCCAAGTGTTCTTAGAGTTATGACTATAAGCTGTAAACTGACACTGACATGGGTCCAAGCAATGATAGCAAATGCGTCAAATAGTGCAGTTAAATAAAGGTTGCGTTTAAATTGGGATCTATAACTTGGTTATGTGTTTGGCCCAGTAACTGGACACCTCTGTCATAAAATGTACAGAATATAATTTAATCACCTTTTTGTATAGGTGTATATCTGCAACCCCAAGAGCATTCAACCAGTGCAGCTGAGTCTTACATTTTTCCAATATTTCCCAGTATCAGTTTTACTTCAATTCTATTTCAGTTAGAAAACTGAAACCATGAACATTAGTGGATTCAACCAAACTTGAAAACACATTATGCAAATTGGATACATGTTTACACTTACCCTGATGACAGGATTTTGGAAAAGGAGTCTGTTCGTATAACTCGTCCATCAACATCCAGCGACAGAAATGTAGGAGCCCATGGCTGTGAAAAGAAAAAAAAACAATCAGTATTTTTACACCACAGTGATTCAGCAGCTACTCTAAATGATTTATTAACATTTAATAACATAACGTGTAAGTTATTGAGACTGAGGAATTGTAGATGCATGTACAATGTGTTTCAGGGCTTAAACAGTGGCTGGTATCTTATCAGTTCAGCAATAAAGAGGTTATCAGGGTCAGTTGATAACACCAATAATATGTTAATGAGTCACACCTTTAGACAAATAACTGAATGTGTACCTTTTGAAACTGCAGGAAATAGTATGGATCATCCTCGATGATTAGAAAGTCATGCTTCCTTGCAAGCTGTAAAAAATAAATACACATATAGTGCCAGGAAGGACATTATAAGCCCTTGTGTTGTGATATTCACGAATGCTGTGACAATATACATCATTTTAGGTTTGATATCATTTTAAATCCTGAATGTTTAATTTTAAATGAAATAAACTGATTTAGTAAATGGCTGTAGACAAGAAGGGCGCAGGTTGGTTGGGGAAGTGCAGTAATTGTTGACTGAGTGTGCAGGTGTAGATTCATTACAGAGAATTTTACTACATCATTTGAAGACAGCAGCTGTCGTTCACATTGTGTGGAAATTTCGTAATGAATGGACCAATAGTAATGCTCCAAAATTAGAGGCTGTTTATTTTAAAAAACGGTGCACGGTGGCGCAGCAGGTAGCTGTCACACAGCTCCAGGGACCTGGAGGTTGTGGGTTCGATTCCAGCTCCGAGTGACTGTCTGTGAGGAGTGTGGTGTGTTCTCCCTGTGTCTGCGTGGGTTTCCTCCGGGTGACTGTCTGTGAGGAGTGTGGTGTGTTCTCTCTGTGTCTGCGTGGATTTCCTCCGGGTGACTGTCTGTGAGGAGTGTGGTGTGTTCTCCCTGTGTTTACGTGGATTTCCTCCGGGTGACTGTCTGTGAGGAGTGTGGTGTGTTCTCTCTGTGTCCGTGCGTGTTTCCTCTGGGTGACTGTCTGTGAGGAGTCTGGTGTGTTCTCTCTGTGTCCGTGTGGGTTTCCTCCGGGTGACTGTCTGTGAGGAGTCTGGTGTGTTCTCTCTGTGTCCGTGTGGGTTTCCTCCGGGTGACTGTCTGTGAGGAGTCTGGTGTGTTCTCTCTGTGTCCGTGTGGGTTTCCTCCGGGTGACTGTCTGTGAGGAGTGTGGTGTGTTCTCCCTGTGTCTGCATGGGTTTCCTCTGGGTGCTCCGGTTTCTTCCCCCCATAGGTGTGAGTGAATGTGTGAGTGTGTGTTTTGCCCTGTGAAGGATTGGCGCCCCCTCCAGGGTGTATGTTATGTTAATGTGTATGTTAATGTTTCATGGGCGCAACCCACATACCCAGCTCTACTACTCATCCCACAAATGCGGCACAATTTAAAAGGGAAATTAATAGGGTTTCCAACAGTTTAAGATCTATTTTCAAGAAGCATTGTTACAACAAAAGAAATAATCTACCAAACAGTTCAGGGTCGCGGTGGGTCCAGAGCCTGCCTGGAATCATTGGACGCAAGGCGGGAATGCACCCTGGAGAGGGTGCCAGTCCTTCACAGGGCAACACACACTCACACATTCACTCACATTTACGGACACTTTTCAGTCACCAATCCACCTACCAACGTATGTTTTTGGACCGTGGGAGGAAACCCACGCAGACACAGGGAGAACACACCACACTCTTCACAGACAGTCACCCGGAGGAAACCCACACAGACACAGGGAGAACACACCACAATCCTTACAGACAGTCACCTGGAGGAAACCCACGCAGACACAGGGAGAACACACCACAATCCTTACAGACAGTCACCCGGAGGAAACCCACGCAGACACAGGGAGAACACACCACACTCCTCACAGACAGTCACCCGGAGGAAACCCACGCAGACACAGGGAGAACACACCACACTCCTCACAGACAGTCACCCGGAGGAAACCCATGCAGACACAGGGAGAACACACCACACTCTTCACAGACAGTCTCCCGGAGCGGGAATCGAACCCACAACTTCCAGGTGTGGAGCTGTGTGACTGTGACACCTACCTTCTGCGCCACTGTGCCGCCGCCCATTATTAGTATAATTAAACAATTATAATTCATTGTTCACAAATTTACTTTAAAAAATAGAAGGAAAATTGTACCTCATAGATCTTCTGCTTCCTCTCTAAGGTCATAGAGGCTCCAGTGGGATTTCCTCCATTGGGGATGGTGTACAGGACTTTCGGGGAAGTGCTGTCAGGTTTTTGTGTATCTGTGGGGACCCACTGGGCCAAAATATCTTGAAGTTTATCTGGGATCATACCGTACTGATCACTGGGCACATTCACAATGTTACAGCCCAGTGGCTGGAGCTGGGGGTGAAGTTTATAAGATGAGAATGTCAGATGACAATAAGACAGTTGTTATGTTCAATGCAGGAATGAGGCACATCAAAATAAGAGCTGATCACGCTGAGCAAATGCTCACTTTAAGCTTTATAGGAAATACCACAGGGCAGGTCTTTAATTATCAACTGAGGAAAGACTCTTACCGCTGCCAGGGTTCCTGAATATGTGGGTGCATCAAGAAGAACATTATCACCAGGATTGACAAGCATCTCAAAGACCTTCAATGGGAAGAATAACAGGAGACTGTTTTTACCATTGCCATTTTTTTCTACATACCACCAAATCATTTTATCATTCAGCTAAAGTCACTCAGCTATTTGTATAAGCGACTCAATCTTGAGGTTGTAATAATGATGGGGTGTAGGAGTAAGGAATGGAGGTATATGCAGGAGATTTTATTAACAAGAAACAAAAGGTAACTAGACAAAGGGAAGTTAAACAAAAGGGTAAAACACAGAAGCTAAGGAAATAAACAAAAGGGCTAAATACAGAGGCTAAGGAGCTAAACATAAATGACTAGGCTAAACTATAAACAATAAAGGCTCAATGCTAAACACTAAACACAGCTCAAAGCTAAACACTAAACAAGGAATCTAAACATAAAACACAAGAGCTAAACAAGAAGGCTAAACACAGAGCATTAAACATAGAACAATGCTAAGTACCATCAACATCAAGCAAACATACGTACAATGACCCACAAACAAGAAACACTGACAAGGACTATATAAAGACAACACCAACAAGAAACACAAGGGAACAAGCAGGAAGCAGACACAAGACAGGGGAAACAGTCAAATGACAAGGGGAGCGCATACAAGGAACAAAAACAGAACAGAAAACTAAGCACGTTACAGAGGTGCATCAGGAATTGCAAAACAATTGCTTGAAAAGTTGCTTGTAGATGGCTCCGGAGACATAATGGTGATTCTCCTAAAAACTGTAGACCAAAAGGAATCATGGGATATATCTCACACCTATAAACAATCTAACTGTTACTCCATCTGAACCGAGAAGTCTCTTAATCACAAATGAGAAATAGTTTAGTTGGAGATAATCATGAGTGTCAGTATCTCAGCAAATCCCAACACAGTGGCTTTACCAAGATCTGGACTCAAACTCAAAAAGACCCAGCCAGATTCTTGGGTTGTTTTGCTCAGGAGAAATATCTGAGCAGCAGAAGACTTCCAGTAAAGTCTCCTTCTTCCTTCCTATTGTTCTAAGTGTTGTCCATGGGAATTGACAGAGATTAAGGAGATACCTTAAATTTCTATACTATGGAAAAGCACATACCTGAATATGAGGACTTACCTTAAGCCTTAGTTAGAAATCTGTTAAACAGGAGTTTAATCCTACTATGATCCTACGTCAATATTCTTGTACGTCAAGCAATGATTTATAAAATGTTAAACGTATGTGAAAATGTACGAAAACAAGTTACTTGTCCAAACATTTAACAAAGCCAGTGACAAACGCTGCATAGTTCAGTAACATGTAACTCACTAACACATGTATAGTGACATTCAAGTACAGTGGAACCTCTACCTACGAACTTGATCCGTTCCGTGACGCGGTTCGTAAGTGGAAAAGTTCGTTTCTCGAGTCAATTTTCCCCATTTAAAATAATGGAAAAGCAATTAATGTGTTTTTGCACTGATATATGTTTACAACACTCTCAAATTAGTAAATAATACATGTAGCGTTACTAAAAATAAAAGAGAAATACAGTGGAAACTGTAATAAAAGAGAAATAATAAAGTTTTAAGTGGTTACACATCACTACCTTGAAGACGTGACGACGGGCTGGAGGAGTAACACAGGCACTGGCTGTATGAATGTGTAGGAATGAAAAGAAAGCTGAGCTCCATATATTGAATATATTATGATTTTATATCACAGTTCCCAGGGCTAGTCACTTTATAGAACTGTGTACCAGCCCTACCTCTGCACACCCCAAGTTATGGTCTTAAACACATTAAGGCGGCGAGCGTTTCTACAGATTAACTCTACATGAGGCCACAGCTGTTCACTGAAAACCGTTCGAGGTGATGACCTCACGAAGCTGAGTACATTTCTGGTACATTTAACAACTTCTTTTATTTACAACATGTGTTCCTTCATAGTTTTAATGTGTTCCATATTCATTTTAATATAAAAAATACATTTAATAGAGAAAAGTTTACAAATTAGGACTTTAGGAAAGGTCTTTAAAAAACTGGGAACTGGTGTGACTGAGATGTAATTCATACTTTGCAGAGTCCTTCCTGGCTGCCAGTGGTTACACACAACTCCATCTGTCCTCTCTCTGGACTATAGCCTGCTGTGGGAGGGTCATGCAGCCTTTTCTGGAGTTCCTTCATCCATGAGACCAACTCCGGAATGCTAAAAGATACACAGCCAAACACAGACACTTTTACCTCACAAGTTAAACATAACCATTTTCCCATCATACACTGTAACATATTTACTTCAACATTAAGAACTGACCCTGAAAAAATATTTATTTTTCCCAAATATTCAGATACAATTTATAGAATGTTTGCAACTAATATTTCAGTGCTGCAGTGACACCGACATGGCAGTGTTATGTTAGTGTTTGTTGCACTGGATCAGAATAGATCAGACACAACAGTTCTGCTGGAGTTTAAACAGCTCAGTGTCACTGCTGCACTGAGAGCAGACCACTGAACAAAACATCAAGTCAATCCTGTGTCCACTGATTAAGGGCTGGAGGACAACCAACACAAACTGTGCTGCAACAGATGAGGTAATGGAAAGAGACTAAAAATTTAAACAGACAGATTAGAAACTCAAGCTGTTGGATAGAAACAGCACCTACAAGTGGAGACAATGAGATACACAATGAGTGCAGTAAGACTAGCTTTTTAGGTTAAGGCTGATGTGTGAGTAATAAAATTAGTTTGAGTTTATAATATTGGGGGAAATATTGGGGGCTGTCACATTGCTCCAGGGTCCTGGGGTTGTGGGTTTGGGCCTTGCGCATGGTGACTGTTTATGAGGAGTTTACTGTGTATTCCGTGTCCACATGGGTTTCCTCTGGGTGCTGGTAGGTGGACTGGCTCGTCGAGAATGTCTGTGAGTGCAGGGGTGAGTGTATGGTGCTCTGCAATGGACAGGCGTCTCAGTCCAGGGTGTGTTTTCTGACTTGCACCCAATGATACTGGGTAGGTTCTGGACCCACCACATCCCTGTGCGAATTTGCAAAAATGTGCTATTGGTAGAAGACATGTGAACTAATATTCATTTTGACCTGGGGGTGTCCGAACTTCATAGCAACCAGACAGAATTACCCAGAAGATCCTGAATACTGTAGAGCTCTCTTCATCAAAGTCTCATCAAACACAAGTGTCTCTCCGTTCTTCATGGTAATGGTGGCGGAGTGGAAGGGGAAGGTGTTGGGGTTTGGGGCTCCACCAGCGAGAGAGATGAGCGTAGGAGGAGAGCGCTGCTGGAGCTCCGCTGGACACCAGCAGCAGAGAGAAACATGTGGGAAGACCAAAAATATCAGAAGGACTCTCCCGTTTAAAATTTCAAATGAACAAAGTACACTACACCATCTTTCAACGTCTCAGAAGACTACTCTACCTACTTCAGCTACAGGAGTGACTATTTATGTCTGTTATGTAAATGATATGCCCATAGCTGTAAAATGACCTGGAGGTGGGCCATGGCTTACTCAGGATTCGGATGGGGGACGGCTTCCGTGCCACACTCACAGCTGTCAAAAATCTAGTGTAGTTCATCTTTCCTACAGGTTGAAAACACAGGAAATTTTCAAACAGAGATCACAGTTGCCACCTGACCATCATATATACAGGATGCTTATTAGAATCTTAGAGTAAATCCACATAAGTAATGGAGTTAACTACAGAAAACTACATTTGAATTATAGATCACCACAAAGAGCACATGGTTAAGACTACAATGTCATATAATATTACTATAACATTAATTCTAACTATAGTAATCCAGACAGATAGGGTTTCTAACATAATAAATCAAAGGAAACACTTTTTGAGAGGTGGGTAAGCGGATACATGGTGCTAGAAGTGGGAGCTATTCATATTCATAGGTTTGAAGGCAAAGGTATAAAGTGACATCTATACCAGTTTTAATGCATTAGGGGTTTTATTTCCTTGTAAACAACTACTAAATATGCCATTGCATTTGTAAAGATTTCATTTGGGGACTTATAGTTTTTCTACGGTGCTCCATTTTACATTATGAATGACTCTGTTTACATCTGAGCGTCAGAATAATAGAAGAGTAACTTTAGAGACGGTCAGAGCAGGCATTGTTCAGATCTGTTCTGACAGGATAAATATACAGATCCTTTTGTGGCTGTCAAATTGTATGCAATTCCTTTTACAAATGAAATCTGCTCGAGAAACAGCTATTTATATATTGGATAGGGTGATCAGACGTCCTCTTTTACCCGGACATGTCCTCTTTTTTAGACTTAAATAAATGTCCGGGCGGAATTTCACAAAGGTCCGGGATTTTGTTTTTCTAGATCTTACATAGAACTTCGAGAAGTTTCGTTCACAAACTAGTCCCGCCCTCCCCTACTCCGATTGGTTCGCTTGAGTGAGAAGGGGGCGTGGTGAAGTAGCCTAAAATCTTCTGATTGGACGGTCTGACTGTAGCGCTACCGTTATTGGTCGATAACCTTCTCTGTAAACATTTAATTGGTCAGTCTGCACGTCAGTAGTCCTCGTTTACGTCAGGCAAAGCTCATGAACCTACCCTCATTTCCAGCAGCTATGCCGAAACGTAAATGTAAGTTCTCGGATGAATTAAAAGAGAAATTCCCATGTTTTGTGTAGGAAATAAAGGTGTAAAGGACCTAAAAGCATAGATAGGTTCAGCTAACCCCCCCCCAAACGCGTCCTCTTTTTCACAGATCTCAGATCTGGTCACCCTAATATTGGACTACAATAATATAGAACCGTGCTGAATTAGTAATTGAATCATAGAAATACAGAGTCACATTTTGCACATTAAAGAGCCTCAAACGGTCACAAACTAAATCAGAATACACTAATACAAAAGGAAAAACGTGACTAACCTTGTGAGTCCTCAAGTGTTGAGCAAAAAAGCTGTCGGGTAATGTAGTTTCTTACCCGTCACATGGTGTTTTAATAAGACTTGTTTTGACTACGTTACCCATACACTCTAGGGGCCGGTGTTGCTCAGTCGCAAATGGTCTCCTACTGCCTATCTAGGTCAACTTATAAGCCGCGAAATTGTGTGGAATTGCGGCCTCAGCACCACACATAATGCGCTAATGTCTTATAGGGAGTTGTGCAGCTCACGGGTGAATATTATAACATTACAGTACAACAATTTGGGCATAGTACCTTTTGTAAGTTATTTTACCTACATAGTGCCCTACGTAGGGAATAGGAGAGGCATTTGAGACTTGCCCAAGCTCGTTAGTGGACTATCGCGGACGTTGACGTGAATTAGCACACAGCTAAAAACAAGCAAAGCGACGGGTTTGACTTGTAAAGTGTTATTATCGCATCGAGAGGCGGATAAACACGAATTTAACTTTTTTATCTGAAGGCATTTTTATTTTGGAGACGATTTTTAGTCCATTAGCTCGTTAAATCTGATCAGAGGACAATATCTAAGGAGTAGCAGCTACATTTATAAAAGTGAAAAAGCTCATTCATTTCACGGAGCTCGGCTACAATGTGGAGCAGCTGAGGGTTCACTCAGAAAGAGTCAATGGGGAAAAGGAAAGATATGATTCACCCCAGGTTTCTTGCAGGTAAATGAATTCTTAGCTACTTAAAGTAACTTTACAACCGACAGTTAACATACGAGGTTTTGTTAATGTAGTCATAATGTAGTGTTTTTTAACGTACTGGGGTGAAGCTCCAGGACTAGAGTTGCATCTGAAATGATGAATTCAAATGAACCGTTGGAGCCGTTCACATCAGTGGTGAATTATTTGTAAACTAATGTATCGATTCATAAACTTTAACTTCAGTTATGTGTATTTCTTTTTTTCTTTCATTCATTCATTTAAACTGCTTCAGTCTGTTTACTACCTCTCTGTGATCTGGGAAGTCAGCTAAGACATTGTAAGTTGGTCATGGTGCTGTAAGCAATATTTTTTTGTTTTCCAGGGGATGATGATGACTACAGTGGCCACAGAAAGAAACACAAGAAGCACAAGAAACATAAGAAGAAGCATCACCGTGAAGATGGCCACAGTTTCTCTTCCGAGGCTCTCGAGTCAGACTCTGGCATTGTGCTCAAACCTCCACAGCTGAAGCTGAAGATCAAATTAGGAGGACAAACACTGGGCACCAAGAGGTCAGTGTTGTCTTTTTAATAGCTCTAGTTGTATACAGATGTTACATGTTTTGTCCCCTATCTACTATCTGTCTCTCTTTATCATTTTTTCCCCTCTTCTGGTTTAGTGTGCCTACATTTACTGTGGTTCCAGAGGCTCTGCGATCCTTCTCTCCCTTGATTGTGGATAGTGATAATGATGAAGAAGATGACGATGACTCTGATGATGATGACGACGATGATGATGATGATGACGATGAGCCCTCAGAGGGGGTTCCTATTGAACAGTATAGAGCCTGGCTGGGTGCGTTCATGAAGAGTTTTCAAAATGTCCGTATAGAGGGTATGCACATGACGTCACAGCTGGCGAGAGTCAGTTCAGAATCTGTTTATAATTTACTCATAGAGACGACAAAATGTTAACTAAATAGGAGCGAATGACTTGGCAATGAAGTACACACTGTCACAGAAACGAATGCTGCTGCATGTGAACACATCTCTCAGAGTGGACTCATTCCTTCTGTGATTTACCTGCACAGATATGTCTTTACAGAGCGGCCGTGTGGTGGATCATTCTAACTGCCTTTAATCGCATCATCGCTGGGTTCAGTCCTGGTTTTTCTTTTAAAATCATGGCTCTCCAAGGGCCTCTAAGTAATGACAGTGTTTCTACATAGAACCATCAGCACTCAATCCCGTAAAATAAGTGTTCCTCATCTGCTCTGTGAAGGTCACCTATTCAGAAAGGTGCAGCGCCATGTACACATACATTTTCCTGGATCTGAGGAATCATTTCAGGAAGCAAAGAATCCTTGAAGCAAGCAAATGTGTTGAGGGACATAGTCTTGACTGAGGAACCCAGCTGAATGTTTTGCCACCCTTTCCAACTGAGGGTCCTAGCTGGAAAGTGATGTCAGTGCATACCCTCTATAACTCAGTTGTTGAGCTGTAAGTCGTTTGGAGTAGTTCGATATTAAATTGAATATTAGGGAAACTTTCAGCAGGTTTATTTACAGTGTGTGTGTACGACTCTTGGTTGGGTGCTTGGATATTTACAATGCCAGTGTAGCTGTTTAATTTCTTATGCAACTTGACCAAAGAACTCACTCCTGCTTTTATTTATTTATTTATTTATTTTTTAATTAAAGATTTGCAAATATGGACAGAACTGGAAACAACCTCGTCCCCATGAAAATTTTGAAAAATGTTTTGGTCAAAAATCTCTTCCCGATACATTTTAATACAATGCTTCAGGCAGAATGCAATGTAATTATTTCATAAAGCAACTTCTAGTGAGACTATTTTTTGCTGTGCACAATCTTTCCTTGGTAAATGTCTCTAGAATTGATAATTTCATTTTAAACCACAGTGAACTACTTAAAGCCTGAAGTATTTAATTATGCATAAAATATTCACCTTTAAAGTTAAGCAGTTTTTGTGCTCAAAAAGCTCATTGTTGTGCATTAAACTCTAGTTAATCCCATAACTTGGGTTTAAGTTGTTGTTGTTATTGTTAATATATCTTCATCTTATGACTAATTAGACAGGTTTTTAGTGAACCAGAACGGTTCATGTCTCACTATACCACAGCTGTAAACATGAACTACTCCTTATTTATTCATTCACACTGCTCTTTATTTGTTGTTTTGCTCTGGTGTTGATCAGAGGAGGATGGGACCCATTGTTGCCTCAGTGACACTCAACTGGGGCTAGGACCCTGAATTTTGTAAAGCTGCTTTGTAACAACAACAATAACAGTGTTCTGTAAATGAAATAGAATTCATGTAAATATTGTTATATCCACTTTTGCTTCAGATGCTAGAAAAGCACCCTTGCTGTCCAAGCTGAATTTTTCACTCTCTATATTGTGACAAAATCCCTAGATGAGGACAGTAACCTGGACCCTTCACCACTGCCGGACATGGACACAGATTCGTTTGTGGAAGGTCCCATGGATGAAGAGGAGAAGTGGCTTGATGCATTGGAGAAAGGAGAACTGGATGATAATGGAGAGCTCAAGAAAGAGATAGACGAATCTCTTCTCACTGCCAGACAGGTATTTTAGATGTTAGAGAATATAACATGAACACAGCTGAGTCCTTCCAATGAAGAATCGTATCAGCCGTTTGCACTATTCCACTGCTTAATTGTCCGGTGTTAGTTGTGGAGAAAATGTTTTTCAGTGTGAGCGAATGTTTAAATGGAAAAGAACAGCCTTTTGAAGAGAAGAAATGCTTAAGTGATGGCATTATTTTGAACAAAGCGCATCAAACAATTCCATTTCTGGCTCAAGAGCTTTGGTTCTTCACTGCAAGGGCTTTAGACTAGATTAGTTTCCACTTTGTCAGAGCAGTGTATAAGTACAAAGCCAACTGCATACATTAGCATTTCAGCAAAATATGTAAAATTATACACTGAATGATCATTGAGTTAGAAACACATCATTTTATTAGCTCCACTGACCAGGTCACTGTATGCACTTAGTTCTACACAGACTGTGTTCCACCTATTTCTTGGCATACTTTCTTATCCCTATTTCACCCTGTCCTTCAGTGGTAACAGGACAGCCACAGAGCAGGTATGATTTGGGTAGTGGATCATTCTCAGTGGTGTTAGTGTGTGCTGCGTCGGTAAGTGTGGATCAGACACAGCAGTGCTGCTGGAGTTTCTAAAGCTCCCAGTGTCACTACTGGACTGATTGTAGTCCACCAACCAAACATATCTGCTGCTTGAGTTTTTAAACGGTGTCCACTCTGTGAGACACTCCTCCCTCGTTGGTCCACCTTGTAGATGTAAAGTCAGAGACAGTAGCTCATCTGTCGCTGCACGGTGTGTGTTGGTCGTGCTCCAGTCCTTCATCAGTGACACAGGACGCTGTCGGCTGGATGTTTTTGGTTGGTGGACTGTTCTCAGTCCAGACACTGAGGGCTTTAAAAACTCAAAACGGTGACCATAGGCTAGGCAACTTGATTAGTATAATCCAAAGACAGAACAGTGACCATAAACATAGAATAACACAGGAATAATGTAATCCAGTTCAGTAGAGAATAATGAATTCATTCATTATCTGTAACCCTTATCCAGTTCAGGATCACGGTGGGTCCAGAGCCTACATGGAATCATTGGGTGCAAGGTGGGAATACACCCTGGAGGGGTGCCAGTCCTTCACAGACACACACATTCACACCTACGAACACTTTTGAGTCGCCAATCCACCTACCAACGTGTTTTTGGACTGTGGGAGGAAACCGGTGCACCCGGAGGAAACCCACGCAGACACAGGGAGAACACACCACACTCCTCACAGACAGTCACCCGGAGCGGGAATCAAACCCACAACCTCCAGGCCCCTGGAGCTGTGTGACTGCGACACCTACCTGCTGCACCACTGTGCCGCCAGTACAGTACAGTTAGTCTTAATCTAAAGTGGAATGGTGATGGGGAAGTGTTACCTCTATATATGTAAATTAGGGTGCACATAGGAAAAGTGCAAGTATTGTTAACTTTAACTAAACTTTTCACTCTTTGCAGGCAGCATTTCTGAAAATAATAGGGTTATTTTTGGCTGGAAACTAGTTTTAAGGTGAATTAAAGTATAAAGGGCTAAAAAGCTATTACTGTTCAGACACTGCACAGTGGTATATCACCTTCTTTCACTTTGTTCTCTCAACAGAAAGCACTGTTACACAAGCAACAGAGTCAGCCTCTCCTGGAGCTGCCCATGGGCTACAAACAAAAGGAGATTACAGCGGAGATGCTGCAGAAGCGTGAGGAACGCGCTCGAAAAAGACGCCTCCAGGCAGCTAAAAAGGCTGAGGAGAACAAGAACCAGACCATAGAAAGACTCACTAAGACCAGCAAAGCCAAGATCAAAAGCATGAGAGAGAGGAAGTCCAAGCAGGCCCAGGTGCCCATGGTGCGGTACTCGGATTCTGTCCAGGGGGCAGCCATCTCGTACCCTGCAGGGGTACCTCCTCCAGCCCCTGCCCCACCACGGCCCCCGCCTCCATTGCCTGTGAGCTGTGGCATCTCTGGATGTACCAATCTGAAGAAATATTCCTGCTCCAAGACTGGAACTCCACTCTGCAGTCTGGAATGCTACAAAAAGAACTTGTTGCTGGTGGAAAGTTCAGCGTGACAGACTTGAGAAATATTTATACAATACTAAACCTGGCTAATCCATATTTCAATGTTTGAACTTAAAGTAAGGTGACCTGCTGCAAAAAATTTATGTAATACGGATTAGTGTCCTAGTAACCGATTATTAGGAGCCCAGCAGGTTACTTGCATTTTAAGTCAAATACACTTACAGTATATTACCATACGACACAGGAGTCAACAGCTTTAAAAAAAAGGCATTGCGCTGCTTTTCAAAAAGTGAATCATTGCCAATGGAATACACCATAGAAGAGTAAGCATTTTTTTCTTTCAAATGTAAATACAGGGTCAGAGCTGTGTTATGTTTCTAGTTTTCCAACCTGGCGTTCTAAATGATCTGGCAAGCACTGGCAGTCTCGTAAGTAATGCTTTATCTACGTTTCAAATCAAACATTTTTGTTCTTTAATTCCAAATGAAATTATTTTCAACTTAACCACATTTCAGTTTTTTTTTATTTGTAAATTGTATGTTAGCCAGTAAGAGAAGAACTCTTATCCCAGAACCATACCCTTCTGTAAATATTCCTCATAACCATGGGATACAGAAACAAACCTGTGCTCAATCAGAACACACAAACTTCATAGGTGAACTTTCACAATTATACGGTGTGTGTCTGAAACCCCAGAGTGCAATGCTGTAGTGCTGTGGCTTCTGGAATAAACAAGACTATTTTTGTAAAAACACCACATTGTTTCAAGGCGACACATCGAATTAGTTTTCATTTATTTCACTAGAATGGAGAGAATACAAAAAAATTCCATAAAAACTTAAACTGTTACATCTCAAGTAAACAAACATTTCTCCCATAAAAACAACTGGTGCTGGACCTCAGTGTAAACTGTCAACAGCATGTGCATAAATAAGGCAAGCTATTAGATTCCATTTGGTCCTGTGTGATGAAAGGTCACTTCAGCAAAATAATGTACTTAGCCATTCTTCTGTCATTTTATTTCCCCCCAAACTATATTTGTGGTCCATTGTGGACTCGCATCAACAAAAAATTCATTTACCTGAGTCACACAAACTTGAGTGTAACTATAGATATTAGATTGAATACAAAACAAGATGTACAGCATCATCAGCCCTGGTTCTTAACCTTTCTGCTGAGTCTTGTCCCATCCACAGTCTGCTACCCTTGTTACAGCAAGGTAAGTCTTTGATTGGATGGATTTAAATAAAACTCCTCAGGAAAGCAGATCTCCCAGAGGATGACCACTGATGACAAGGCTCTCAGATTTATATAATGCCAGAAATGCAACTGTTCCACTTTCCTCAGCACTGAGAACGCTGTGACCTAAGGTAACTTAGTAGCTACATTCTGCTCTTTTTGTAAGAAATACAGCACAATCTGAGGTATCAGTGTTTGGATTTTACACCACTTCAGACAGATCTGATGGTGTCCCAGTCGGAATGACTGACAGGCACTGGCTCCATGGGCCAGCGTTGACAAATAAATGCCATTCAGTGATTGGACTACGTGTCTGACTACGAGTTCTGAACCCAGCACTGACCTTCATCGAGAACCAAAGGTGAAAGGCTCATTGTTCCCCTCTAATGTTATAAACAACTATGCCTGAATTGAGGTGTACATAGTTTCCAACATGTTTTCCTGATTATGGACGGCAGGAGCCCTAGTTTATTGTGGGGAAACGTTTCATAGAGTTGCATTCGTCAGACCAGGGAGACCAGGACTTCATACCCAGAGTGTCCCAGGAAGCCCGCAGGAACATCACATGGCCAATCCGAACGACAGCCTGAAAGCCATTTCCACCGGCACCTCTGCCACCGAGTCATGGAAACAGACGTAGAACTCCTGAGGTACGGGCTCTAGAACCATCCGCCTGGAATGCAGAACACAGCAAGGGTTTCCAAATGTGGTAAATTTACGTAACTCATGGTAGTGGCTACACAAAAGATCAAACACCAGTGATTTATTTACGCATTAATATTTATAGCGTGAAGCACAATGGCGGTGTATTGACTCCTGAACATCTGCAATGGGTGGTAGGTATGTAATGGAAAAGGGAGGATGTACTGTGTGGAAACAGGCAGTGCGCTGATAAACGATTGCTCTCTCTGCCCTGGGTTTGAGTGAGATTCCACGGAGGCCCAGCTGCAGGTGATCTGCACTCAGACTTATTTACCTTTCCTTTCTACTAGATTTATCAGCAGAGACAACACACCGCCCACGCTGCAAGGGCTGCGGAGTTCAGCCTCAATTCAACCAAGACGGAAAATTGCCTCAAGCTTTTTTTTTTTGTTGATTTAGATCCTGTGTGATCCTCACAGGACAGAAATAGACTTGATGAAACTTTTCGAATGAACTTATGCTAAACTAGAGTTCTTACCTCTGAAACACAGGAATTATAACATATATAAAGTGACATTTACCCGATAACCCAGTAGGTCATGGTGGGTGGAGGTTTCTTCTGGTCAGTCCAGTTCTCAGGTTTGCATTGGAAAAGAATGCCATGTTCTTTAACTGGACCGAGACCTCGAGAAGCCTGTGGCCTGTCAGCTCCTCTCCTCTCCTGATGCAGAAGGGGAACATACATATTCAGTTGAACATGAAAAACAAGACACTTCTGCAAAGTAAAGGTTATGGATCGTTAAGATCCAGAGGTTCACACTGGATATACACACACACACACAGTGCACTACAGACACCTTGCACTCTTTACAGCACTGAACAAAAATCTTAGAACAGCCATGTACAGAACTAATATTTATCTGGGCAGTTGCATTGCTCAACCATAACATTACCACCACCTCTGTGTAACTACACTCTATGTCCATTTTGTGAGTGGATCAGACACAGCAGTTGGGGTTTCAGAACTCCAGCAGCACTGCTGTGTCTGATCCACTCGTACCAGTGCAACGCACACCAACATCACGTCGGTTTTAGTGCAGAGTTCAGAATGATCCACCACCCAAATCATACCTGCTCTGTGGTGGTTCACATCACTGAAGAACAGGGTGAAAGGGGGCTAACAAAGTATGCAAAGCAACAGATGAACTTCAGTCTATATCAGTAGAACTACAAAGTGCTCCAGTATTGGTCAGTGGAGCTCATACAATGGACAATGTATGTGTAGGAGATATTAGTAAGTGGTGTGAGCAAAGGGTCCCCGAAAAGTTTCTAATGGAACCTGCATCACTGAACTCACCGCAACCCTGAAATGCGGTAAAGAAAATGATGATGATGATGATTACTGAACACAGAGCCCAGCTTTGTATCCAGTAACACAGGCATTGGGGTTTAAATCTGTCTTTGGGTTTATTTTACAAACTGTTTCTGAAAAAAATTAGGATTCTTCATGAAATTCAAGAAAATAAAGAATCTGTGATTTGTTAATACATTTTAAACTATATTTAACTGAAAGAAAATATAGAAACAAATTTACTCAGTCCAGCGCTTCATCAAAAAATTAAACATGAAACATCAACCACGCAGGTTTGATGTCCTTCCTGTACAGGTTTGAAGAGGACGTCATACATCAGATCCATGCTGAGTTCTCTGGGCCCGAGTTAATCTCAAATGGTATAAAATACTGTGGTTAAAATGCCTTTTTTTTTGGCATTCAATTCTAAACATGTTTATATTTATAAAATACATTCTAGTTGTTCCATGAAAACATTGGAAATATTTTCTCTGTGCTTTCGTCAGTTAAAAAAAGCTTCAAGGGAATGAACAAACCACAGATTCTTGTTTTTATTGCCTTTTACAAAATGTTCCAACTGAAAATGTGGTTTGTGCGATCAAGTTCGTCTCTGAGAACCCTGAAAATCTCTTCAACACAGGTTCAAGAAAATAAATCACAGATTTTTGTCTTAATTTATTTTTCTTAAATTCCCAACAAGAACAAGGTTTATATTAAATTTTACATTAATAAAACTGAATTCACGTTCCTGTTGCCTCTTTTTTCCCCCTCAAGCTCCTGCTTCCCAAAGACTCTCTGCAGGGAGATGGTTAATTAATCTAACTCACTAACAGAAAGAGCAAACTCTTGCTACTTAATAGACCTCCATGAATATTCCACATTATTGTAGTTACTGACAGATATAAGTATGAATTAAAATGAAAATAGCAGCTTAATTTGCTTTAAAACTGACAATTTTATTAAATTGACGGAAAAATCCGAGCTCGCTACGGAAATTCTCGAACGCAACCGTGACGTCACTGGGACAACAGCTGAACAACGCCGCGGTAAAACACCGTTATGACTGACATGACAGTATCTAGCTAAATAACCAACATTATTCATGACAATAGCCTAGCAATAAGCTAAACTCAAATGTAGAGGTACCGTTATTCTTGTAAATGTGATCGAAGTCGAACTCGAATTCATCCGACACTATAAACCTCCGTAATGCAGCTACGTAGCCGAGTATAATCTGAGACACCGAGTTTAGCGAGTCAAGCTAACGTTAACTAACACCAACTAAAACAGGCGAAGTGAGTGTCCTTACCCTGTTTACCTCCATGTTACAGAGGCTCTTGAACACCTTTCGTTGGTGTCCTTACATGCCCATATTGTTGGAAAAGCGCCAGTGAAATGAGCTACAGATAACGGAGTGAGCGGAGGGTCCTTTCCAAAGTGCCCGTTTAAAGTGGACAAATTTAGTCCATTTTCTGGATATTTTGGGATCTTTGGGCCATTTGTTCACAGATGTCCCACTGTACATTGAATGATTGCAGCCAAAAACAACACACCTTTTCCTCATTTTGCATTAAATTAAGTGCAGCTTCTAGAGTTGTTGTCCACCATCTACGTCACAGGCAAGACTCCTATTAGAGTTTCCCAACACCGTTGGGGGGGGCAACGGTCTTTTAAACATTATTCCTTGAATTAGTAAGAAATAACATGTTTTCTGACTCTCAATAAACACAAGTTAGGAACTCAAATCCCACTGTATTTATTTGTTTCACACTTTCATAGAGCTGCTGCTCAGCCTTTAAATATAAATTCCTCAATAAGGCAAAGACCTCTGCACTGTAGTGTGTGCAGTTTCTCAGTGCTCGTACCCGTGGAGGCAGACTCTGCTGGAAGGCATTCCGTATGGACAGGCAGCAGTGGTGGAAGTTGCGGATGAGCTGCGGGTGAATGGAGCCGCTGAGCTGAGACACTTCTCTGTGCGTGGGGGCGATGAAGATCCCCTGCACTGTCTCCATCAGAACGTAGTGGAAGAGTGTGTTCTCTACGCCTGCTGTCAGTCTAACACACATGTAATGGGTTAGGGTTAGGGTAAACAAAGTCAAAATGGTTTAATGAGAAAAGCTACATTGTGGAGTCAAAAATATTCAGTGAGAGGAACCAGCGGCAGCTACTTGATAAAGAGGAAACATTCATTGACACCTAAAAAACATTTCATGGTATATTTTGTCGTTACATGTATTTTTGATAAAATAAATTATTCATACTTTTAAAACTGAAAAGCATGTGTAACTTAGGGTGACCAGACGTCCTCTTTTACCCGGACATGTCCTCTTTTTTAGACTTAAATAAACGTCCGGGATTTTGTTTTTCTCGAGCTTACACAGAACTTCGAGAAGTTTCCTTCACGAACTAGTCCCGCCCTCCCCTACTCCGATTGGTTCGCTTGAGTGAGAAGGGGGCATGGTGAAGTAGCCTAAAATCTTCTGATTGGACGGTCTGACTGTAGAGCTACCGTTATTGGTCGATAGCCTTCTCTGTAAACATTTAATTGGTCAGTCTGCACGTCAGTAGTCCTTGTTTACCTCAGGCAAAGCTCATGTACCCACCCTCAGCTCGAGCAGCTATGCCGAAACGTAAAAGTAAGTTCTCGGATGAATTAAAAAAAGAAATTCCCATGTTTTGTGTAGGAAATAAAGGTGTAAAGGGCCTAAAAGCACACATAGGTTCAGCTAAGAATACAACGGCAGCGAGAGGCGAGAGCGCCCCCGGACGTGTTCTCTTTTTCACAGATCTCAGATCTGGTCACCCTAGTGTAACTTCACTATTAGTTTTGAATAGTAATCAAAGAACAATGTGGGAGACATCACCTTGGTTGCCATCACCTCTAAAGTAACAACATCAATGTAATTTCTGTAAAATGTACCAATTCACATAAAACTGCTCTGAGAGACTATTTACATAAAAATGAGTGCCAAAAGTGCCAACTAGAACACTTTTAATCTGTCCCTCTAATCCACACAAAGTCCCTGAAACAGCAGGAGAGAAGTTAAAAGCTGCTGGACTGGCATGTAAACAGTAATAAAGGTAGGCTATTTATTTCAAACAGACTAAATGTATCCATTGCCCTGCTCACAGTTAGCGCTCACTTCAGAATGCTCTGCATCTCCTCACTCTCTCTGTCCGTCAGGCTTTTCCTTAGAGAGCCCAGATAGAACGGGTTTGGCTGCTTCAGTCGAGGAGTCTGGAGTCAAACATACAACACACAGAGTCTCTTTCAGTAAAGCTGACATAGGCAGAACCACTTTATCTGCAATACATATTAAAGTCAATCCACAAATGAGCAACGTTGGCATTATCTGTTTTATACCAGTATTTCGCATTGGCTTTGGTTTACGTAAGTGTGGTTTTCTCACTGGCTCTGTTCCATTATCCATCTATTGCAGGATTTCTTCAAAAGTGCTGAAAGATAGTTTCCATTGTCTTTGTGGCATTTGTCTTTTGTTTTGCAGATTTTACGAATCACAGGCTTTCAGTAAAGCAGCTAGAATCAGGAGAGTGATGTCCACATATGATTCACTACTGCACCTCATGGTTTTTCTACACATGTCTTAGATCTGGCAAAGAACAGGGAATATAATGAATAATGGATGACATTCTTCATTGATATAATCCCCCTGTAAGTTGTGATCATATCGGTAAAGACAAGAGAAGATATAACTTTTTGATCTTGTAAATCCCAGACAAAAAAGACTGTACTTTTTGTGTAAGGAATTTCACCAAGGGGCTACAGTGCTGACCTTGTCTAAGTGTAAGTTATTTTAAAAGATAAAAATGTAATTTAATATAAACTCTGGTATTTCCGTGTGTGTATTTAGCAACAGTTCTGAAACATTTTCTTACTTTTCTAACTGCATTCATTCATTCATTATCTGTAACCCTTATCCAGTTCAGGGTCACAGTGGGTCCAGAGCCGAGGTGGGCGCAAGGCGCGAATACACCCTGGAGGGGGTGCCAGTCCTTCACAGGGCAACACACACACACACACATTCACTCACACCTACGGACACTTTTGAGTCTCCAATCCACCTACCAACGTGTGTTTTTGGACTGTGGGAGGAAACCCGAGCACCCGGAGGAAACCCACGCAGACACAGGGAGAACACACCAACTCCTCACAGACAGTCACCCGGAGGAAACCCACGCAGACACAGGGAGAACACACCACACTCCTCACAGACAGTCACCCGGAGGAAACCCACGCAGACACAGAGAGAACACACCACACTCCTCGCAGACAGTCACCCGGAGGAAACCCACGCAGACACGGGGAGAACACACCACACTCCTCACAGACAGTCACCAAGAGCGGCAATCGAACCCACAACCTCCTTATTTTTATAATAATTATGCTTATTTTAATGCCTTCGTATTGTCCATCCGTTGATTGACTGTAAAATTATGGTGCATTCTCCTGGCCCACAATACCGAGCAATACAGACATTTTGTGATATAAATTACAGTTAATTGGTCACTACATTAGCATTAATGAATGTAAATAAAAAACCCCTAAGTACCTTGAAGAGTCCTGCACTGCCACCACTACCGTCTGAAGCTGCAGACCCTAGAGAGTCTCTGCGCGAGCCCCCAGGGGGCGTCCTGCGTATGGCGTCAGGTGTAGTATGAGGGCTATATCCTGAAGTGAAGGTCATGGCGGTCTCTCCGCGGCCTTCGCTTCCACTATCTGACAGACTCCTCTGTGGGCTTGGCCTCCTGCCCCTCAGCCCTGTAACACCAGATCCTGAACCCCCATCCCCAAACAGCACTCGGCCAATAGTGCTGGGTGAGGGTGGCTTGATGGCAGCCGTGAGCCGATTCAGGATGGGAGAACTCCCAATTCCGTCCTGGCGGTCCCGGCCCCCCGAGGGAAGGAACCAGTCAGCACAAGAGAGGCATGGAGTGGGAGGGGCACACAGGCGTTCCTCAATGGCTGAGTCCAGGCTCTCTAGCTGGAGCAAAGTGGCCTTCACTTGGTCTACGTATATACAGTCGGGACCTGGAGTTCCTGCAGCAGGAGACGCGCAACCACCCGCCTCCAGTAACACACACTGCATAAAGTGCCTCTGGAAGATACACAGTAGCAAAAGAGACAGAAAACCTACAGAATTAACCTTTAAAACCCCAGACTTACTATTTACAAATCAGTATTAAATTACTTACTAGTTATTAATCATAAGTCTCGCTATTAAACAAAAAATATAAATTAGGATGCACTATCATATCATATAAGAATCATATAATAGAATCATATAATAATCCGTTAATTGCTGAAAAGGACAATTTTTGGAGAAATTTTTGGATTTGGTCGAGAGCAAAATATTTAGGTTTTTAGGAGTTTTATATTTTCCCATAATGCTTTTCCAGGTAGATATAGCCTTAATCATGTATATGTTATAAATATGTGTTAATGTCATCTTCTGCAAAATAAATCATGAAAAAATATCTGATATCAAAAATATTGGTACATCATTTTACAAATGATACTAGAAATTATTATATTTATTTCTGTAACGGCATTTTATTTCTTTTCTTTTATTGTATCATTTTAAATTGTTTTAATCATTTTTAATCATTTTACTCTTTTTATGTAATTGTTTTATTGGACTTTTATGATTTTATTCTGGCTTTTAATTTAATTGTTTTTCTTCTGTAAAGCACTTTGAATTGCTTCTGTATGAAAGGTGCTCTATAAATAAACTTGCCTTGCCTATATAAAATGTATAAATTATATATAATTTATAAATAAATACAAATGTTTGTATTTTACCCGGTAACTGGACAAAAAAAAAAAAATTCCTTTACGTTATATATTTCTCAGTGAATAGTAAAAATTTTCAGGATGTAACTGATATCTAAGCCATGTTATTAATACAGTTTGTTTGGCAGTTTGAACAAAATATTCACATGAATGAAATACAAAATTAGCCCCGACAGAAAAGTACTTCACCCTCACTGAGAAATGCAGAGGTGGATTTTTGTTAATGATTTAAATGAAAGCTAAAATAATAAAAATACAGCAAATTTTGCTTATTTTTACAAGGGTTCCAATATTTTGGGCCACTGTAATTTAAAATAATTAATTAAACTGAGATCTGCCAGGCAGCCTAATACTGGACAATGCTTTCCAAAGCATTTCATTTTCCAGAAGATACCTAGGCTCTAAAAGTATTAAATTCACAATATTTATGTATTATTTACAAAAGGGTTTTAGGTATTAAACATTTAATATGCTGTTAAAAATGGTTTTGACAAAATTGTTTTTGTTTTGACATAAAAACAAGGAGATAATTTGTTCATTTTGGTCCATTATGGTTTGTAGTATTAGCAAGAAAATATAATAATATGTTTAGATACTAGGGCTGAATATTAGCCAACGGATTACAATATTTACATATTTACATTTTCCTGTGATGAAAAATGTAACTGGTAGAAAATGCAACTGGTAGCATTGTCTGTAATGTGCTGTAAAGATCTGACAGGGTGTAATGTGTTGTAGATTCCTGAAGTACTCACCAGGCCCACGATGAGGAGGAAGTAGCGTGCATGGGGCTGGGAGTAGCTCCGGTGTGTAATGAGGGGACTGAGCTGTGTGCGGCGCTGTGGGAACACTTCTCTCCAGACCACCAACTGACCAATATGTTGCTCTGCGGCCAGAGCCAGGAGACAGTAGTGCTGGCAGTACAAACACATGTCCAGCAGGTCCTCCTTAGGGAGATGATTCGCTATCAGATAACCCTGCCAGAGAACATACAGCATCATACACAGAAGACATTTAGCCCTTAATTCATACCAGTCCTTCAAAGGGCAACACACACTCACAAATTCACTCACACCTATGGACACTTTTGAGTAGCCAATTGCCCTAACTAAGTGTGTTTTGGAGCGTGGGAGGAAACCCATGCAGACACAGGGAGAACACACCACACTCCTCACAGACAGTCACCTGGAGGAAACCCATGCAGACACAGGGAGAACGCACCACACTCCTCACAGACAGTCACGCGGAGGAAACCCACGCAGACACAGGGAGAACACACCACACTCCTCACAGACAGTCACCCGGAGGAAACCCACACAGACACAGGGAGAACACACCACACTCCTCACAGACAGTCACCCGGAGGAAACCCACGCAGACACAGGGAGAACGCACCACACTCCTCACAGACAGTCACCCGGAGGAAACCCACGCAGACACAGGGAGAACGCACCACACTCCTCACAGACAGTCACCCGGAGTGAGACTCGAACCCACAACCTCCAGGTCCCTGGAGCTGTAACAGAGACACTACCTGCTGCACCACTGTACCGCCCTGTTTTGACTTTTTCGAGATATCAACAAAATTGCAAAGGCTACATTTAAAAACTGCAAATAAACAATTTTTGTACATTAAATTGTGCATAAGCTTTCCCTGAGACAGCTGAAGAAATTCACCCTGCCACAGGGTGTAATAATCCGGCATAAACAGACATGCCAGTAGACTTTCCCCCAGAGATGTAGCACTCATAAACCATAGTGGACACCTCACACGTACAAACAAACCAATATTTTCTTTACTGTATTATAGTAAACCCTTTGTAACATAATGCTTATTTGCACAACTGTACAGTATATTTTAAAGTATGACTTTCATATCTGCATATGTACAGATATTCATTCACACATTCAGACTCTTTACCTCCTTTACGTGTCTCTTTTTCTTCTATCTATTGTATTTTGTTGGCAGTGTATGTGCTTGTCTGGCGTGTACACACACCGAGACATTTTCATATATATGAATCATACTTGGTAATAAATTAATTCTGATTACATAACAAAAATCACTGTTAGATTTAGAACAAACTGAGTCATTGACCCTGTTTCTATCTTTTTTTTTTTTAATTCCAAAACTTGTACAATACACAATGCAATTACAGATTGTTCACGCAGTGCTCCTTTAAGGTAACGGAATCACCCACTCTTCCTCATGTATGATTCAGCCCTGCACTTGTTCAGCAGAGGGCTGAAAATTAGACAGATGAAGTGCTGCTTAGTGTCGTCCTTCCCAAAGCTGATGAATCCACAGAAATAGGTCATTAAACCTGCAAACTGACTCACCTTGTAAAACAGACAGGAACCCAAAGTGACATACAGACGCCTCATGCCATAGGAGTCTTCAGACTAATAAATAGAAAAGAAATAAGAAAGATAAACAGTTTGAAAAACCGCCCCCCCCACCCCCCAAAAGATTTGCTCTGATTTTGACACTGACGTCTTTAAAAGGCTCACCATATCACCAAAATCAGAAGATTCAAAGTCTGACAAAACAGTGTCCACCTCGACCTGTGAAGAGAGCACAAAAAAGTCAGCTATTGAAAATGTATGAACATAGGGATTGGCAAAATGATGATATACTATAATACGACAGGATGTGCAGATCAGTTATAGACAGTCTGTAAGCTACAGAAGTTAGTGTAATGTATAGTAAGAAATAGCTAATGGAATATATTTGCTCAATTTTACCAAGCTAGTTTCTTTAATTCAGAATTTTTAAAAATCCACAAAACAATCATAAACATGTGTGTTCTGTGAACCATGTTCAGAATTGAAATACACTGATAACCCTTGGGGCGGCACGTTGGCGCAGCAGGTATTGTCGCAGGGACCTGGAGGTTGTGGGTTCGATTCCCGTTGTCTGTGAGGAGTGTGGTGTGTTCTCCCTGTGTCTGCGTGGGTTTCCTCCGGGTGACTGTCTGTGAGGAGTGTGGTGTGTTCTCTCTGTGTCTGCGTGGGTTTCCTCCGGGTGACTGTCTGTGAGGAGTGTGGTGTGTTCTCCCTGTGTCTGCGTGGGTTTCCTCCGGGTGACTGTCTGTGAGGAGTGTGGTGTGTTCTCTCTGTGTCTGCGTGGGTTTCCTCCGGGTGACTGTCTGTGAGGAGTGTGGTGTGTTCTCTCTGTGTCTGCGTGGGATTCCTCCGGGTAACTTTCTGTGAGGAGTGTGGTGTGTTCTCTCTGTGTCTGCGTGGGTTTCCTCCGGGTGACTGTCTGTGAGGAGTGTGGTGTGTTCTCCCTGTGTCTGCGTGGGATTCCTCCGGGTAATTGTCTGTGAGGAGTGTGGTGTGTTCTCCCTGTGTCTGTGTGGGTTTCCTCCGGGTGATTGTCTGTGAGGAGTGTGGTGTATTCTCCCTGTGTCTGCGTGGGTTTCCTCCCACAGTCCAAAAACACACGTTGGTAGGTGGATTGGCGACTCAAAAGTGTCCGTAGGTGTGAGTGTGTGAGTGAATGTGTGTTTGTTGCTCTGTGAAGGACTGGCGCCCCCTCCAGGGTGTATTATTGATTCCAGGTAGACTCTGGACCCACCACGACCCTGAACTGGATAAGGGTTACAGATAATTAATGAATGAATGATAACCCTTGTATCTTCAGAACGTTCAGAACTGTAACACTGAAGAAAACGTCAGTTTTCCATGTTTCAGCCAAACCTATTGTGAGCACTGTGCTGGTAAAAAGCCACCTAAAAATGAATGTAAGTCATTAAATAATTAACTAAAATGACTGCTTTTCATGTTTGTAATTACACAGCAAAATAATTTAATCATACATAAACTCAAAGTATCTCTCTTTGGGAATTGACTGAAGCCTCTCAGTCTCTTACAGCAAACCCATAACAGTGTCATATTCAGCTGAACAAAAATTTTGCTGATGACAGCTGCATTGAGCCCAAATTGCAGGACACTAAACAGAAATGACTATTATTATGGTTATGGTTAACCACTGAATCCGTCCAATGGCCTACCCAGTGTCCAGCAGTAGATGGTCAGCTTTGTGTGTCAAGATCAGAAAAACATTAAAATAAAGAAAAACAATGGGTGAAAGCTAAGACTTTGTGTCTTTGGAAGTGGACATACCTTGATGTCTGGTGGCAGAGTGAGCCAGCGAACAGCCGGTAAACCATCCAGAAACAGGGTTCCGGAAACATCTGGAGGTGAGGGGCCAGTGCCGTCACTCAGACGAGAGGGCTGGATGAGCTGCTGGAAGAACAGACAGAAGAAATGATCCAAACGAGGAGTGTTCTCCACTTCACAGAACGCACTGCTGACACATAAGAGAGGTAGAGAGAGAGAGAGAGAATAATAAATATACTGATTCAAACAGGCAAAACCTCTCTCTTTGTTAAATTCGCATTGAGACATGTAAAAGAAAGGCTCACCAGAAGAGCGGCTACATTCAATTCTCTGAAGGTTGGTATAACAGAAATGTAGTATACCACTGCAGCCACGGCTTAGTGGTCAAGGAATTGGGTCTGTAACCCAGTTCAATCCCCATAGCCGGCAGGTCATGGGTGAAGTGCCCTTGGGCAAGACCCCCAACTGCTCCCGGGGTGCCGTGGCTAACGCTGTTCACCGCTCCGAGCATGTGTGTGCTCACTGCCCTCTAGTGTGTAATTGTGTGCTTCACTGCATGGATTGGGTTAAATTGGGAGAACAAATTGCAAGAACAGAGGCCAATAAAATGATTCTAATTTAAAAATGTGGACGGTATCTCAAAATGAGGGCGGTGTCAAATTTCTGTTCTGTGCCTTGAACGGTTAAGTACAAGGCCAGAGTTCAGTCACGTGCATTTAAGACAGTCACAGGGAGGTGATGTTATAACTGTATGAGCATGGTGGGAATAGTGGCTATGCTAAAATTAACTGGCAGGTAACCCACTAATTTTTCTGGAAAGTGAAACATTGTTTTGTTTAAACTGTCTAGAGATTAGTCTGTCAGCATGAATTATTACATTAATACAAAGCTGGCAAAAGAGGCGGCCGCACTAGGTTAAATAGGTGAAATAAAGCCTTTTTAGTACGTGACTAATTTTGGAGGATTGGGTAACAGATTTATAAAAAGTACATCTGTAAATTGTATAAAAATTACAGAGATGGGAACGGCTACTCCATTTATACACAGCTGTAACATCAAAGAAAAATATTTCATATGAAGCAAATGTATTCCTACGGCAAGAAATTGACCACTGAAGGATTATAAGGAATGATTACAACATAATGACCAATATTTTAACCTGAGGTTTTCCAAAAGACTTTACTGCTGCACAAGGCCATACAATGACATGTCACAATCAGACATTCAGAATACAATCACTGAGATAATTATTACAAAACTAAGCCTTGTCAGTTTAAAAAAACGGCTTAACTGAGGGAAGATGTAAAAAATGATAGCAGATAAATATAGCACCACCCACCTGTCCAGTGAGCCATACATGACTTTGAGAGTTCGCACCACTCCCTCAATTACCGTCTGCAAATGTAGCAGTGGTACCCTAAGGGACAGCCAGTGACACATCATTACAACTCAATACCTACGCTGAGACAAGGACCAAAATATGCCACGAACATAAACAAACACAATACAAAGCAGTATGTCTTCATTTTCAGACATAGGTTATACTTCACCTCGTCATAAACATCAATAAACGTACTTCATTAGACTTTAGTTAAAACTGTGGTTGTTTCTCAATACCAAGAAAAAGGATGGATTTGTGTTCTCTAGAAGAATGTTCTTGAGAGGTCACCTCACAAGTTCAACAAAATTCATGATGCCTGGAATTTTCAGGTTGTTCCTGTTGGCAAGTTAGGAACCATTCATTCATTCATTATCTGTAACTGCTTATCCAGTTCAGGGACACGGTGGGTCCAGAGCCTACCTGGAATCATTGGCTGCAAGGCGGGAATACACCCTGGAGGGGGCGCCGGTCCTTCACAGGGCGACACACACACTCACATTCACTCACACACTTACACCTATGGACACTTTTGAGTCACCAATCTACCTACCAACGTGTGTTTTTTGGACTGTGGGAGGAAACCGGAGCACCCGGAGGAAGCCCACACGGACACAGGGAGAATACACCACACTCCTCACAGACAGTCACCCGGAGGAAACCCACGCGGACACAGGGAGAACACACCACACTCCTCAAAGACAGTCACCCAGAGGAAACCCACACAGACACAGGGAGAACACACCACACTCCTCACAGACAGTCACTCGGAGGAAACCCACACAGACACAGGGAGAACACACCACACTCCTCACAGACAGTCACCCAGAGGAAACCCACACAGACACAGGGAGAACACACCACACTACTCAAAGACAGTCACCCTGAGGAAACCCACACAGACACAGGGAGAACACACCACACCCCTCAAAGACAGTCACCCAGAGGAAACCCACACAGACACAGAGAGAACACACCACACTGCTCAAAGACAGTCACCTAGAGGAAACCCACACAGACACAGAGAGAACACACCACACTCCTCAGAGGACAGTCACCAGGAGCAGGAATCGAACTCCAGGTCCCTGGAGCTGTGTGACTGCGACACTTACCTGCTGTACCGTGCAGCCCAGTTAGAAACCAATGCATCCTAATTATTCTGAGTGGAGCATGAACAACATCTGGATAATTTAACCATTTATTGGGGTTTGTGTTTTTACGTATTAGAATGTTTCTTCGGCAGTGGAGGATGACGTCAAGCAAGAACATGAGAATGTAAGCACACACAAGAACACATATTGAGAAACAACCTGTGTTTGCCTATTGATCAGCATGGTCACATGACTACCTGTCCGCAGGCAGGCCAATCACCAGCAGGTGTGCGCCCTCTTTCCAGTAAACCACGTGAACCAGCTGCTTCCGTAGAAACAGTGAGGAACTACACACAAGACACAGAGAACAGGGAGAGATGAGTAGGGAGATGAAAAAGATTTGGAGGTACAAGGCTAACGTGGTGAAAATGGAAAGGAAATTAGCACAGTGCTAACTGAACACCTCTATTGCCGTGCTGATTGGTGGGTATGTGTTTCCATTATTTGTTACATATGTTAGCCTTGTAGCTCCAAAACAAAACAAAAGATGACTTCCAACCAAACATTTCTTAACTGCTCGAATAAATTATGGGTCAGGGGACCGTTTTATCAGTTTAATTTTCCTGCAATTTATCATTTTAAGGTATAGAGAGAGAGAGAGAGAGAGAGAGAGAGAGAGAGAGAGAGAGAGAGAGAGACAGAGACAGACAGAGGGAGAGAGATACAAAGACAAAGACAGAGACAGAGGCAAGGCAAGTTTATTTATAGAGCACCTTTCATACAGAAGCAATTCAAAGTGCTTTAAAAAGTGCAGAGAGAGATGCTGAGAGAGAGAGAGAAAGAGAGAGAACGAGAGAGAGAAAGAGAGAGGGAGATACAGAGACAGAGAGAGGGAGAGAGAGAGAGAGAGAGAGAAAGAGAAAGAGGGCGAGAGAGAGAAAGAGAGAGAACGAGACAGAGAAACCATATCATTTGTATGAATTTATATAAAAAATAGAAACATTAAAAAAACTGCACAATGTTTTTCTAACTGTGTCTTTAGTGTGGATATATGTGTAAGAAATCAGTTCTGTCAGGCTGCTCTTTATTATGACACATTCTTAAACGAGCCTAGGCTGAAACACATAGGGAATACATTGTATAGAATGTAAGCAGTCTTTACATACTATATTTAAGTCGATTCTTTAAAAACCCGTTCCTACAGAAATAAAAAAGGACGGAGGTATCTTTTTACTCCAGAATTCTGGACCACACCTGACAATCTGTCCTCCAGTGACGTTCTCCAGCATGTCACACAATGTGAGGAAGATGCCTCTCACTCCCTTCAGCTGTGCTGCAGCTTCAGACAATGGGAACTGGTACAGGATCTCCTGCTGCATTTGAACAGAAACACGCTTCAATATAGAGTTTCTTATTCTATATCACTGCTTACAAGGAACTACTAAACCAGAAATCTGGGATAAAACAAGAATTTCATTTACTCTTCTGAATATTTATGTCCTGTACATAATATTGTGAAAGACTGTTGTATTTGAAGCTTTATTGTTGCAGTTCTAAACAAAGTTGAAGCAATTCCTGATTATTTAACTATTAAAGCGTTATCGGTGTAGCACAGGATCGCAGTGAAACGAATGGACTTTTCCACTGAAGGATGGTACACCCTACAAGGCAAGTCCTGCTCTAGGTTTAAATACCAACAGGCAGAGAATGAAAGGAAGAGAATGCTGTAATGTATTCAGAGAAGTGTGGGAACCTTTTTTTAACGAGCTGTGATTAGTATGCACAACAGGAACACTTCAAGCAGACTCCATTTAGGAAGACTCAATACATTCCTAAATTCCAAAGGAGTGTGTGTGTGTGTTTGTTTAAAATAGAGGCAGGAAAGAGAAGAGGAGAAGGGCTCTAGTGGTGACACAAGAGAAACTAAAAGTACACTGTTAACAATAGGTAATCACGTCCTGGCACCCAGGGAGCAGCTGGGGGTTAGGTGCCTTACACAAGGGCACCTCAGCCATGAATTGAAGAAGGACAGAGCTGTTCCTTCACTCCCACCACCTCAAATTTCCAATTTCCAGCAACCTTCCAGTGCCATGCCCACTTCTCTAACCATTAGGTCATAGCTGCCCCTGCTACCATGGTGTGAGAGAGTCGGGAGCACGGGTCAGCCTGCCCCCACCAATCAGACGCATTCCTCTCTGACCGTTCCACATACATTTCCACATCTCAGAGCTGTAGCGCAAAGCTTAAAATACGCTGTCGCCACCTTTTGTGAGAAGTGTAAACCGCACACCCCTCGCCTCGGTGCTAAATAAATCTGCACGCCCACTTTTTCCAAAGCCCACCCAACTGTCAAACATCAGCATCCAATAAAAAAATGCTTTCTCTGACTTTGTCCTGAAAATGCACAAGAGAGGATATTTCTGTCATGAAAATAAACAAATCCGCAAACAGACATACACACACGCACATGTGCGTAAATCACACACACATTTACAAACACTCACTCACACACACAAAACTACATTTCTCCAGCAGCATTGACCACATCTTCCAAATCCCAGCTCAGCATTTTAAAGCCGCTCACCGCTGTGCATCACGTGACACAGGCAGTGTGTTTGGACAAGGAGAGGAGTTGGCATGGCTATGGACTCTAGCTGAAGCTCATGAAAACACACACACAGTCTTTCGAATGTAAATCTACCACTTGGTTATGGAATGTCTTCTGTAACTTTGAAAGCTTTGAAAACACACACACACACACACACACACACACACACAGACACACACAGACACACACACACACACACACACACACACACACACACACACACACACACACACACACACACACACACACACACACACACACACACACACACACACACACACACACACACACACACAAAATCAAGACTTAAGCTTGCATTACTGACCAGCAGGAAGTAAACCACTCTGGTCAGTGAGAGTTTTAAAAAGCTAGAGGACCAATGTTTCAGCACCGAGACTTTATTAACTCCCCGCCCTCTGGTCTGTGTGATGTAAATCAGCTCAGTCCAAACAAATCAATGCCTACACCACTGCCCTGACATCAGCATTTATAGTGACCACAGGGCAAACCAGATTCATACTTTGAGCATTTTATGTTGCACAGTAGTTTCTGGACATGTGCACATTCATTGTGAGTGTCATTTTTTTTTTGGTACTGAATTTTAAACTGCTAAGACTGGGCTTAATATAGGACCCTGGAAATAATCCATACTCTGCTTAAGAATAAATGAGAATCACATGGCCTTAACAAGACAAAACAGTGCTTCCAAAAGCAGATGATAGTAATAGACAAGCTTACAGTGCTGCTATAAATTATCAAACAGGATAAAATCATCTCCTATTGGTTTCACTGCTTTGTGTATGGTTTCTGCAATCACAGTGGCTGTAGTTCATGTTCATGTTGATAACAACTGACAGATTTAATGAAAAAAAGCATCTGTTAGCACAGTCTGAAAGTCTAAATCAGAATGTAAAAACTTTTCACTCCCATTTTTTCCCCTCAATGTATTTCTCTAGCAGCACTGGAGTAATAAGAACCTAAAGGAACATTTCGTAGCATTTCTACCTTAAAATTACAGCTTCTAAATGACTGTGATGTTCCATTGAGCTGTAATAGGAGAATAAAGCCTCTGTGGCTGCTACACAGGGTCCACTGCACTAAGCACCTTCTGAATCACGGGGCAGAGGGCTCTCACGAGAAATGCATAATGCTTTACGGCAAAAATCTCCTAGCTACAAGAAGAATCTAGCCCGGTATTCCTGGTAGGAGCAAAGAGGTGAAAAAAATAGGGAATGAGTGGCCAATCAAGAGTTAATATTGGATTGATTTTACAGAATAGAGTGAGCTGAAACAAACCTGAGGACAGAAGTTGTAGTAAGTATTTGTTGCCCATTTTTCCATGTGTTAGTCAGCCATAAGTTTTGTTGGTGAAATATAATCAGGTTTTTGAGAGTTACTGAGCTGCTAACTTTAGCCCATTAGAGAGAGAGAGAGAGAGAGAGAGAGAGAGATGTGTGTGTGTTTATCTGTAAGAGATAAACAGGGAGAGTGTTTGTTAGTAGAAGCCCAGAGAGCCGGTTGTGTTTAAGTGAGCGAATGAGAAAGAGAGGGAGAGATGTGTGCAAGACTTGATTTCATGACAGTATTGTAACTGGGAATTACACTCAGCAACAGGGAGGAGGTTCTCAAGAGACAGTTCCCACCTTGTATTCCTTTAACAGTACTAAATGCAACAACTCAAACACACGTATGTATGGTTACGGTTTAAAAATATATATATTAAAAGACGACAACAAAAAGTCAGTTGAGTACATTATAAAGACACACAAATATCTTTATATGTAGAATATATATTTTATATTCTATAAACGGCTTTCTTATTTTAACCTTTTGAAACTATACCAGAGCCCAGAAATGATGTAATTTAACCTTTAAAAAGTAATATCAAAAGCTGCGAAAATTGCAAAGAAAATGCAAACTATAGGCTATGGCTCAGTAATGCTCACATTTCTTCTCTTAAATTACATCACAATAATATTTATTGATATAAATCTGTACAACATTTGTATAATTGTTTATTGTGCTAATTCCACAGACGATAATCCCTGTACTTGTATTATGGTACAGTTTTAGTGAACATTTCATAACAAAGGGACAAGAAGAAATCATCAGATTAACACAATTTAGAACAGCACTGAAATATTTTCCCGCTTAAATTTAGTTCTATCTAGGAGATAGGAGTGGCATTAGATAACTGACCTCCTCCTGAGACGACTCTGAGTCCAGTTTGAGCGATAGGTACATGATGATATGAGGTATGTGTGCTACAGACATCTGTAGATCCATGGTGTCCTCTCCCCAGAGAAGACGCACCAGTTGGCTGACCTGAGGAACAGCTTTCTGCCTAGACATCTCCGAGTCCACTCCACCCCCACCAGCTGTCTCCAGAGTCAACCGCACCTACACAGAGAAGAACACGCAACGATACAGGTTTGAAATCATACAGGTCTAACTCTTCAGTCATGACCAGTTTTAATAACGTAGTAAATTCAGAGTAAAGTCTAAAGAACAACGATCCAAAGCTGAGGATTACTGTAACAGACCAGTAGCAACAGTCTAGAGGCTGCTTACTTTAACTCAGGATGGGCTTAACATTTAGCTGATTTTTTGGATCAAAAGCATGGAAATAATTAAAATATGTGAAACAGGTTTTCTGTGGCAATAGTATTAAGGACCAGTGCTGTAGATCAAATCCGAAAAAACTTTACCTTTCAAGATATAGGACCTCTGGGATGAAGACTTGGCCTAAATCTAAAGAAGAAACTAAATTCACTGGAGCTGAATCCAGCATTACATATTTCACATCATGTGTTTTCTGTTATGGGCAGATGAGACCCAGTTCAGTGCTGGTCTGGGGGTGCTTCACTGTGGGATTTAGGAAGGAAATAGTGGGAGAAAGAGCTGAATGCTGATTATAGGCTGAAGAAATACTATGACCATAGTAAACCATTTCACACCAGTTTGTTAGATATACGACCATGTCATTAAAATGCAATCAGAGAAACAGACAGGTGTTGCCGTCAGTTGGTCCCTTTGAGGACATGTAAATATATTAAAACAAAATGACTACTAGTGATTCTCATACTTTTCAGCACAGGTTTCCATTTATTACGTACAAAATCCATATAAAAAGATGGTGATCCGATTTTAAACACAAGCTGTCCTGCACGGAGGATATGGAGCCTACACAGAATCACTGCGCACAAGATGGGAACACACTCACACATTCAGTCACACCTAAACACACATTCAAGCGGCCGATCCACCTACTAATATGCGTTTTTGGACCCTGAGAGGAAACCTACACAGTCATGGAGCAGGGCTCAAACCCAGCTGCAACACGGTCTTTTGAGCCAGGCAAAGATCAAAGAGGCAACATGAACGGAAAAGACACAAGGAAAACACAAGTGTGAATTGAGCACAAATCAGAAAACTGAGAAAGAACCAGAGGGTGGCATGACACACACAACAAGAAACACCATACTGTATCTCTGCAGTTTTTCCAAATTTGAGAAAGTGCATTAAAGCCTATATCCCTAATACTATCATGAGCCCTGGTAGAAAACAGTTTCACCACAATGGACTTCAAACAAAGCTATGATGTGAATGAAGTGTAGAATTACTGCTTAATTTAAGAGTCTTATGCTTTTATAAAAATACTGCATTAAACATTATAGTATTCCAGTCATTTTTATGTAGTCCAGTTATTTTCAAATGCATCAGAACAAAGTAACAATTTTAATGATTGTTTTAAAAGTCGGATGCAAAAATCCCGCTTGAAATCTGTAACTCATGGACAACGTCAAATGCTGTTTCCTCCCTGGAGCTGCTTTGCCAGGCCTTCGTTGGAGCTCTGCATATAGTTGCTGCATGTTTGTGCTTAGTGCTTTTAGCTCGTCTTCATTAAATGAAAAAGCATGTTCAGAGTTGAGACCAGGTGACTGACTTAGCTATAAAAAAAAATATTCCATTTCTTGGCCTTAAGATGCTCTCCTGTTGCTTTCACTGTACGTTCTGCGCCATTACACATCTGTAATTTGCAGTTACTTTCTATAGGTTTTGCAGCATTTGACTGAATCTAAGCAGACAGCAGAGCTCTGTGCATTTTTCAAAATGTAATCCTACTACACCCATCAGCAGTCGGAGCAATAACTGCGTTCTCACACTTGGTTGACTCCTACCGTGCCTGGGCACAGTTTTCCCCACTCTCCACTTCAACTGACATATGCTCACATGTTTACTGCACAGGGCCGGAGCACATGTACGTCAACAGGCTGCAGATATTTGTTTTGTATAAAAGGCTCAGTCAGAAATTTACAGAAGCAAATAAGGAAGAATTTTACCAACTGTATCTGAGTTCTTGTGCATTATATCCAATTTTTCGAAATACTTTTATCTGTCCAAACCTCTAGCACACCCTGCATCTCAGCAGCAGACCAGAGTGATCCTTTCCCGCTGTGTTTGTTTACAGTGATGTCACATTTTACCAGGCCTCTAGGGTCCAGTTAACAACACTGTGAGCCCAGGTGATGTACTATGTCTAGTATCATGGTGTTAACAGAAAAACTCAGGTGGGTCTTCAGCCGCCATATCCATTGGAAGCTAAAGAATGCTGCACTGATGTGCAGAATATGCGAGTGGGGTCTCCTGCATTGAATGTGGATGAGATTTCTGTCAGAGTCGCTTGTCTGTTTGCATGGACAATACTAGCCAGGCGCCACTGGTCACAACCATTAAGCACTGTCCACTAAGGATGGTGATGCTTTCTATGATGTATTCTGTGTACATGTGACAACTATTATATGTGTATACCATACATATGCCAATGTTCAACCTTACAAACAAGATAACACCTCCCAACTTGAGCAGGTACTGGTGTTCCCAAGCCATCTCTTGAAGTATTCCCATGGGCAAATCAGTATATTTACTGTTCTGGGCTAGTTTTCACAAAAGCATCTTAGAACATAGAGAGAATGTTCAGTGTGATGCTCACTTTACCATCCAAATTTTTTCTCTCTTTTATGGAAACCCACGCAGACACAGGGAGAACACACCACATTCCTCACAGTCACCCGGAGGAAACCCACACAGACACAGGGAGAACACACCACACTCCTCACAGTCACCCGGAGGAAACCCACGCAGACACGGAGAACACACCACACTCCTCACAGACAGTCACCCGGAAGAAACCCACACGGACACAGGGAGAACACACCACACTCCTCACAGACAGTCACCTGGAGGAAACCCACACAGACACAGGGAGGAAACCCATGCAGACATAGGAAGAACACACCACACTCCTCACAGACAGTCACCCGGAGGAAACCCACATGGACACAGGGAGTACACAGCGTAATGTGAATGTGATGTGAATATAATCCAAATATATGAAATGCAGAAGTCTTAGTTTTCTTGAAAATATAAAACAAATGCAATTTAAATCACAATTGCAATAGATATTTTCTCCAAATTGTTCAGCCCTATAAAACACTGAACTAAATTTCTGGACCGGATCTGGAACGGATCAAGCTCATCCTAAGGAACAGTGAGTCATTTATGCCACTGTATTCAGTCTGAGATGTAAGAAAACTACATTCCAGAAGCTACATTCTGAAGCAGAGTTAATGTTTGAGCAAAACATGATTGATTGATGTACTGGACAAGATCCCACCACTGCCTGAGTAAAACTGTATTCAAAAAATGTGAGCATGTGTCAAAAGCTTGGCTAAATCCATATTCTTTTTGTGCTGAGCTGTGACACCACAGCAAAGCCTCTGAGCTCCAGATAAATGTTCTACTCTCCACAATCTTCCACAATGCTTTACCCACCAAACTCTAACAGACAGGAATGTGTCATTTCAATTCACTGTGAGCCACCACTTAAACCTCAGGATAACATGTTTCACAATGCAAGCGTCGTACTGCTGCTGGTGTTTTGTTGCACAGTGGTCAAGAATATAATGCAGTTATGGGTTGTGTGCTTGTGGGTTTTCAACTGGTGATGTAACTGTGTACAGAACTGCTGCCAATGGAAATGATTTTATTACATACTAGTTAGACATTCCTTCATAATAACATTTCCTACAGTATAAAAAGGCCCATGCCCGGTCTTAAGAATAAATACAGATAAACCATACCCTTCAGAGAATTTACAGAGAACTTTATCAACAGTCAGACAAAGTCAAAGTCATTTTAAAAAGTGTGCCAATCTTCCACAGCCCCACAAAATAAAGGCACTTATAATTCTGTGGCTACAATAAATGAAGGTCCAGTATTTAGTCTTTTGTCCTCTTGCTCTTGCGCTGTAATTTGGTCTTTACACTCATCTCTAATCACTACCTTTCTCTCCCTCTTTCTTTCCCTCTTGCCCCCCCCCCCCCCCCCCTTTCTCTCTCTTTGTGCCGCAAAGTAATGACACTTTTCCTGTGGCCTCCAAATACATGCTGTGCCATAACCACCATCGCTGCCGTGGCGACGCAACTCTGTAATTTCAACATTCCGTCCTTTTTAGGTTGCCGAACTTAACGCTGCCGGCCTGGGGAGTGATCAAAAGAAAAGTCTTCTGGGAAATCAGCAACGTCCCATTACGCATATAGAAAAACATGAAAATGATTGGTAGCTACTATCTAAGATTTCATGGGCAGCTGAAAGTAAATCCGCGCATACTGTGAGAAAACTTATTCATTACTACTTCAGTCCATTCACAAACGACAAAAAGGCATTTCACAAAATAATATGTTTAGAACTTAACAAAATTGTGCGGTTTGAGTCAAAACCCTAAAATAATGACAACTTATGTTAGGGCTACAACAAAAAAAAAACTGCCAAAACTACTGAAAATACACTGCTTAACATTCCAGAGAAGGAAGATAGAGTATAAAAATGAGCTCATTTGAATAAAAGGACATATTATACCTATTTTGCACAAGTTTACACAGATCTCTGAGATGTAAATAAAATATCCATGTCATGTCTTGGTTAAAACACCACAAGAATCAAACAACAGTTTATTTCTTTCCCGGTCTAAACAGCCTTGTCTCATTATGCCCTGTTTCAGCGCCTGTTCTTTTAAATGAGAACGAGCCTCTGTTTATTTCAGATGAAGGGGATTAGCAGTAAGGCACAAAAACTGTGGTTTTTGGTCATTTTCACTTTGTTCTATTTCTTCACCATTCTCATGGTTGCATTTAATCCGTACTCTTATTTCTCCCGTTTTATTTGTTTTGATCTGTTTACTTTGTCTTTGCACTCAAATATGAATGCGGGTCCAACGCTGTGGTTGGAGAGACTCAAAAAGAGGCTGGACAATTATGAAGTGCCAAAAATCAACACAAATTCAGATTCAGACTTGTTTTATCCCATGTTTTCAGACTTTTAAGCAGATCATAAAATAACATTTATTTTATTTTACAGTTGCTAATGCACTTAAAATTTACTTTGTCACAATCTGTGCCCTTTAAGTACCTGAAGGGAATGGATATAATAGAATACAGTGGAACCTCTACTAACAAACTTTCCAAGATACGAACCGGGCATCTGAATATTTTTTGCCTCCACCAACGAACCACGACTCTAGAAACGAACCCGAGCCTCCTCCGAGCCGGCGGCTGGAAATGGCCCCTGACCCCAATAGGCGAGTCTTCCAGCGCCCAGACTTGAGTGAGCTTTTAAGATTAGCACATTGTAGCTTTAGCAATTTAGCATTAGTGTAAATAGCAGACATGGAAATTCGTGCTAAGTTAAGCCATATCTACTCTTCGTCTCCCCACATTCACCACCTACTCTCCGTTATTCCACCCACCTCCCACCTCCCGTCATACAGCCAGTGCCTGTGTTACTCCTCCAGCCAGTCGTCACGTCTTCAAGGTAGCGATGTGTAACCACTTACAACTTTATTATTTCTTTTTTATTACTGTTTCCACTGTATTTCTCTTTTATTTTTAGTAACGCTACATGTATTTTTTTTACTAATTTAAGAGTGTTGTAAACATATATCAGTGCAAAAAGGGTGACTTTCGGGGGGGGGGCGGGGGTTGGAACGCATTAATTGCTTTTCCATTATTTTAAATGGGGAAAATTGACTCGAGAAACGAACTTTTCCACTTACGAACCGGGTCACGGAACGGATCAAGTTCGTAGGTAGAGGTTCCACTGTACTGTATGCAGTAACATATACTACTGTTTTAGACTACTGTAGTCTACAAGGAAGATGAATGTAGATATGCCCAATAGAATAGCCACAGACTGGTCTGAAATGTCTAAAATCTCCAGCTGCACTGCTTTGTCTGATCCACTCATACTAGTGCAACACATACACCGAAAATCAGTTTGAGTGGTGTGAGTGTAAGTCGGAACATACGTACATACTGTACGTAAAAAACATACTGTAAGCACTTATCCTATCCTAACACCTATCCTCCTCGGTCCCGAGCCGCGTAACCGTGTATTCTTCTGCCGCACACCAAACACGAAGTACACGTTACGACGTTTACGACGCAAAACCACTTAAGTCCAAACAAGGCTTTATACAGTAAATGGGAGATGTGTCGTAACCACGAAACATCGTAACTCGGGACTGACGTAACCTGAGGACCTCCTGTAATTGCAATATAAAACGTAATAACAATATGATTTTTAAACAAACTTTCAACATTTCATTATATATTATTGACACCATCTATCAGGGCACTGCCATCAGTTCAGCGTGCTCGGTTTAAAATTTAGTTTAAAAATATGAAAACTGACAAAGCCAATAGGTTTATCTTTGATGGTGATGTCATTTTTCTGGTTTGTTTTTGAACGGTTTTCAGCAGATTTTATACTGTTCATCGATATCAAAATTCATCAAAATTAAGAAATATATTGTGATATCAATTTTGACGATATTGTCCAGCCCTAAATATACTCCAGTGTTCAGAATTTAGCATTTAATATGTGTAATTCTTGATTCATTGATTTTGAAATTTTAATTAGCATATTAAATATTAAATGTGGCCTGTGCAAACATTTCTAACACTAATGTTTGGTCCTAATGAGATCGCCAATTTAAGAACTAAACACAACAGAGTGAATGAGAAATATTTCTTATTTCTGCACAGTTAAGAATATCCTGTTGGGTGCATAATTCTTTGGCAGTTAGAATGTCCAAATCAGGGAAACAGTAGATGAGCTATCATTGATGTTAGCTTTTTGCCATGTCATGTGGGTGGGACAAGCCACATCCAAGTCCTGCCATAGAATAAAATGGTAGTTTGAGCTGAATCTGCTCCACCATCTTAGAAAAAAAGGGTCTTTGTTGCCTAGAATTTCAATTAAAAACACAATAAAAATGTCTCATAAACCTCATAAAATATTGTTTTGACCCCTGCCACAAACTTTTGATTCAACGTACAGGTAACTTGGCATAAAAAAACAAGACTCCACACACTGGAATCAGATGCATGTGTTTTAGCACTTAATTAGTCCTGAAAGTTTCTTTAAAAACACATGATTAGAGACACAATGTTTGTAGATGAGCACTGTTTAAAGCTGAAAAAGCCTCAGACTTCTCTCAGCCCAGAACTACATGGAAGCGCTTCCTTTCTTATATTAGATTTTTTCCCCCGTAAACGCTTCCAATGAAAAATTTCCACATTAATAAGCTATTTAGAAAATCTTCCCACAGCGGAGCCACACTGCCAAGTAAAATAAGCTGTGGGTGGTGCCGAGGGTGGTGTTCTTGTCACAAATAACAAGAAAAGTATGACATCAACGGTTTCTTCAACAATAATCTTTTTTTTTTAAACAGATGATAGTTGTCAGGATTATGTAATTATAGTAAAATGTGTGCTGAAACAAGCATTTACAGTACAGGAGAAAGGGGCCACCAGTTATAGTTATTTTAACTTTTAGGTCCCTTTTCCATCTTCAAATATATGTTTTCATTGCACAGTCATTTTCCCATGAATGTCTAAAACAATTCCAGAATTTTCAAATCAGTGTGAAGCAGTTCAGCCAGGCGGCCACTGTAATTAAGTACTGTAGAAGGGAATAGAAGGGGTGCTTGAAAGTGCAAAAACACAGTGTAAAACATCAAGGCATGCAGAACAAAGAAAAGAAGCAGTTTCTAATGGGTTCTAATGTTGCTTGCATGCAGTTGTTGCAGAAGTTCAGAGCGCGCTCTGTCAAACCTGGCACTGCATTAATGCTTAGAAGGGTTTACGATGCTCAGTCAGCATTAAAATACAGATAACTTCTGAGCGTCTTTAAAATGGGCAGCGGATGTTGGGTGGTCTGCTGAAATACAAACACACATGCACACACACCTGTGTCGGACCAGGAATGCATGAGAGTACTCTCTCGATATTTTCTGATGTAACATCCACGTCGTCAACAGCAACAAGGACATCGCCTGTAAAAGAAAGACGTGGTTAATAGTCGTGAAAACTAAGAGTAGCACTAATGTGGGGAATGCATTATCTAAGTAAACAGAACCACATGGAAATGTACCTCAGCATTGCAATTGCTGTGTGATACACTATCTACTCAGAATGTTTACTTCTGCAGAACAAAGGCCTCCTCCACCTGCCTTTCTTAGATCTGGGCTCCCCTATCTCTGTTACACAGACGTTCTCTGCATTATTTCAGATATTTAAATAGCCTAATTGCTTTAGTATGCGCAGGCGTTTTAGAGCCACTCGTAAAAGCTAGCTTGTGGTGTTCTACTTAGTAGTGTAATTCCTTTGGAATTCATTTGGTCCATCTGGAATTGGACTACTGCGGGTTTGCATTACTAGCATGCCCTTTCATGTAAATAAAAACAAAGAGAATTTTTGTAAAACAAGCCATCTCTTTTCAAATTGAGGCTTTTAAACTATCCCAAACGCTAAAACGTTTATTCCAAATAAACACGCCATACAACAACCGATCTAGGTAAGACATCTTAGCACATACTTAAAACAAAGGCACAAAAGACAGTCATGACTGACTGTCATGACTGACATTTACGAACACAGTGAGTGGGCTTACATCATTATTTTTGAGAAATGTGCCGAGGGGGTACCAGATTGCTTTGATGTGGAAGAAACAACCATGGTAAGGAACAGACTCAGGTGAATTACTGCTTTTATGAAATAGCAGAAAAACAAAGCAGTAATTTCACATAAGAACTGTAACATGTCATTTATCCACTGAGCACTGTACATTTTAATTTTGTAAGCTATGACTACTAAACAGATAAAGGTTGGAAACAAGTAATACAATGATTCGTTTGTGAGAGAATCATAGCAATACCCAATACACACAAAACATCCACACTGAAAATCTGTGAGACCAGAAGACACACTGGTTCCGAAGGTTTGGTGAATGTTATGTCTGTTATGTTCATCTCAAAGTCCTGTTGGAGCTTGATCAGTTGTGAGGGACCTAACCGCAAACATAAACACACCCTAAGGCGCAATCTTACTTACCTATTAAAATCTCTGCACACTTGCTAGCAGGGCTGTGAGGTACTAATCCGTGGATAATCAATCTCTCCCCTACTCTCCCTTTACTATCTCCTCCTCGATGAACCACACCCAGTAAAGCCTCTAGCAGCCCTCCTTTCTCTGGGGAAGGAGGAGGTGTACTGCCCAGCCGTTTAGGGTTCAAGTAAACGCAGACATCCTTAAGATGTGACTGTTGCACCACCAGTCCTGCCCGCTGCCCGGTCTGGTTCTTCAAGATGGAGGCTGGCTGCTGAGAAGTCCTGCCATCTCTGCCTCTTTGAGATTGTCGCCGTTTACGTCCCAGAATCTTGGCTAGCTTTTTGAGTTTTGGTTCTGATTTAGCATTAGACTCCCTGCACTTTCTGCTTTCCTCAGTGATGATCTCTGCTTCTTTTTCACTGAAGCGCACATGATTGGTTGCAGCAGACTGACTGGCAGTAACCTGGGCCAAGACAGCGTCCTCTTCACCTTCACTCAGCTCCAAATAGAACAGGTCCCCATTCTTCTGGACATCATCCAGCCACTCAGGCTCAATCTCACTAAGATACAAAAGAGGGGGAAAAAACAGTATTAGGAGTGCACGTAAGTTCAACATTCTTCTTTTACACAGGATAATATTTAAAATATCCTTTCTATTAGAGCGTCACATAGTGCCCTGCCAATTCTCTTCCTACCAGCCACCACAAAAATGCCAACGCTTCTCAGGGGACATTATGCAGGCACCTGCCTTCATCTGTGTTTCACTGATTTAAGCCCATGACACCTCTGCCATCCCAGACTCACCTCTCTCCAGGCTCATTTTACAGATGCACTTACATGTAGATACACATCAGCCTCCCTGGTGACCAAAGCCATAGCTAGTCCCACTGGCACCATTAATGCTTGCTTAGGCCCACCAGTTCCGTTTGAGCTTAATTTGATACATCACAAACTAGGAATTCAACATAAAAATTCCAAATAATAAAAACCACAGTGCCACAAGTTCCCAGCCCTCCACGTAGCTAAAACACTAAGTATCTCAGCCATTCCATATTAACAGTGCATTTCTCCAACTACTCTGTGCTTTTCTTATTCAGCCTCTAAATCCAAACTGCACACAGATCCTACACCCATTTCTACCAGTCTTCTTATATGTGCCTGCCACCCACATTCTCTCACCTCATTCTCTAAGTCTGTGTATTTCAGCTTCTATGCATTTACTTTCTGAATATAACACCATGTCTGGCCTCAGCACAGTGAACACAATACACTCTGGGACCTGTCGTTTCTTACCTGCACCAGCTAGGAATTTCCAAAGTTGCACTTCGCTCCATCCACTGATATTTATAGCTTGTGCATGCTCTCCAATGTTCTCCCACATGACAGACTAACATTTCATGCAAATAAAATATGCTTCAGCTAAATTTTGCATGCAATCTACAACTGGCCTCTTCACCTACTCACTGTCTAACGTTTTGCTGAGTTCAGAGCAAAACTGGAGCTCAAAATCTCAGACCGCCATCTTGGTGTCGCAGGAGCAGAACAATTTTTTTATAGATGGCAAACAACCTTAATTTCACATTATTTTCCTTTCTCAAACTACATCTGCTCCGTGTGTGAGAAATTTCCATTTCAACTTTAACACTGCAGCATTAAATGTGAAATGGATCATTCTACCAGGGGCACATTGTAATCTCTGCTTAATTTAACGAGGACTGAGTAGTTCTGTATGTAACAGGAAACATTTACACCACTTGAGGTGGAATAGATAATTCTACTGTGGCCACAGAGTAATTTCTGGAAGAAAGGAGGCCCTAGAATGTAACAGTAGCATAATTTAAAGTGAAATTTACATTTCTGCCGACACTTTACTCAGTGTTTGAAGCAGAGATGCACAAATGTTACAGAATTCCTGTAGTTCAACAAACAACAGAACATGACACTTCTGAACATGAACATGGCTGCCAAAACATATACATTTAACATTTATAAGAACTGAACAATAGTATTATTAATTTGCTGGGTGCCTGACAGTCCCATTACAACTAGGCTACTCCAGGCTAACTAGGCTAATCTGTAACTAGCCAAGGCTATCAATCACCTCATTCCTAAGTTTAACTCTGCCTTCTTATGATATAGCAGAATAACCCTTTAAAATTGATTTCTGATAATTTCAGGTAAATTAAAAATAATATGCCAATGTTTAGACGCTGGAGGTGAAAAGTCAGTTTACAGGACAAAAAATTACACTGAAAATTAGCTACTTTGCCAAATCTTGGGGGCTAGGTGGAGCTAGCCATCATTTTGCCACCAGCCAGCAGAGTCACTAGAACTTTGCTGGCTTCACTTTTGAGACATTGTGCTTTCCGTGTTTTATACAGTCACTGGTCTAGCCATATACGGTGTACAATCACTGCCCTGCCATTGCTAGGCAACGCTACTCCGGCAACAGAGATCTTCCCCAGTTCCCTTGTTACAAGCCCATAAACATACAGGAGAAACTAGTCGTGCTAGTGTGATAAATAAAGCTACATGGGTTTTAATTAAAGCATGGTTTAAGGTGGAATGAAATATCAGACTAAGAACTTGGGGAATAAGGATCTTATCAGACTAGTTACCGGCTCGCTGCAGCTTGTCGTGATGGAGCAAACGCCATTGCCAGCAAAGTGCTGGGAAACTAAAGTGTGGCTGTGAAACTACACACTCTGACAGAGTTTATAGCCATGCATCCTTCCATTATCTGTAAGCACTTATCCAGTTCAGGGTCACGGTGGGTCCAGAGCCTACTTGGAATCTTTGTGCGCAAGGCAGGAATACACCCTGGAGGGGGCGCCAGTCCTTCACAGGGAGAACACACACATTCACTCACACACTCACACCTACGAACACGTTTGAGTCGCCAATACACCTACCAACGTGTGTTTTTGGACTGTAGGAGGAAACCCACGCGGACACAGAGAGAACACACCACACTCTTCACAGACAGTCACCCGGAGGAAACCTACGCAGACACAGAGAGAACACACCACACTCCTCACAGACAGTCACCCGGAGGAAACCCACAAAGACACAGGGAGAACACACCACACTCCTCACAGACAGTCACCCGGAGGAAACCCACGCAGACACAGAGAGAACACACCACACTCCTCACAGACAGTCACCTGGAGGAAACCCACGCAGACACAGAGAGAACACACCATACTCCTCACAGACAGTCACCCGGAGGAAACCCATGCAGACACAGGGAGAACACACCACACTCCTCACAGACAGTCACCCGGAGGAAACCCACGCAGACACAGAGAGAACACACCATACTCCTCACAGACAGTCACCTGGAGGAAACCCACGCAGACACAGGGAGAACACACCACACTCCTCACAGACAGTCACCCGGAGGAAACCCACGCAGACACAGAGAGAACACACCATACTCCTCACAGACAGTCACCTGGAGGAAACCCACGCAGACACAGGGAGAACACACCACACTCCTCACAGACAGTCACCCGGAGGAAACCCACGCAGACACAGAGAGAACACACCATACTCCTCACAGACAGTCACCCGGAGGAAACCCACGCAGACACAGAGAGAACACACCACACTCCTCACAGACAGTCATCCGGAGCGGGAATCGAACCCACAACCTCCAGGTCCCTGGAGCTGTGTGACTGCGACACTAACCTGCTGCACAGTTATATTATGAACAGGATATGAAAGCAAAGTATACTGCAATTCCTGCAAGATAAATTGCTGTTTTATATACATTTTTAGAGACCTATTTGTCATTGACCTGCATAAATAATCATTGTGTCATACAATAATAACACAGTATGTTATATTCTTGCATATATCAGCGTTTTGTACAAGGCCAAAAAGGGAAAATGGAAAAACTAACACAGGCGGTTAAGAACTTCAAGACAGAGCAAAAGTGCATGTGAATGACCTTCGGATTTTATGAACCAGTACCAAGAACATGTAATTTTCTCAAACACAATCTGCATGATTAATGTTCTTCTCTCTCTGTTGCAAGCTGTTTTTTAGCTTTAGATCATATGGTATCAAACTGAGTGTCTACCAGTAACACATAAGTCAGCAGTTTTTTGACTGCACCCACTGACCCAATTTAAAACAAGACAATGACCAGAAGCCGACCTAAAACCACACAAGTTTTGTTTTCCTATTTAAAATGGACCATCCTCCTGATCTGATCCAATACTCATTTTAATCCAACCATCTTTTCTTACAATGCAGGAGAATTCTATAGTTTAGCAGCATCATCACAGATTTTATGAAATCTCACAAGCTGTACGTACATTGAAGACAGTGCTCTTTCTCCACAAAAAAGAGCAAAACTGAATCTCCACCTAGGCATATGTTTTCTTCACTCTCTCTAAATTAAGCCATGCAATTTCTGTGGTGAGCTCTTGGAAACCACGTACATAAATTCACTAAAGATGGGGAACAGCATATAATTATTTATGAAGGCTGGCTTTCTAAATTAAAAACAGAAAGTTCTCCCCAATCTTGAAAGAGGGAAGAAAAGGGTCTTTTTTCTGATGTAGTAACTGGACTAGACCTCCTTTATTATTTTTACTGCAGTAGCCAAAGAATATGAATACACAAAATTGGCAAGAGTAAAGAAGTCTGCATTGCAAATAAGAGGAAAACACGCACAAAAGCTTTGTATTTGAATAATTTTAAAATGCTCTTGTTAAATTTTTACTTGTGCTATACTGTATGTTGAAAAAGGTCTGTTTAACAAGACTTAAGATTTCCAGCACAATCAGTATTCAAGTGTGTGATCATTCAGGTCTAATTAACACTGATTATTCATTCATTCATTCATTGTCTGTAACCCTTATCCAGTTCAGGGTCGCGGTGGGTCCAGAGCCTACCTGGAATCATTGGGTGCAAGGTGGGAATACACCCTGGAGGGGGCGCCAGTCCTTCACAGGGCAACACACACACTCACACATTCACTCACACGCTCACACCTACGGACACTTTTGAGTCACCAATCCACCTACCAACGTGTGTTTTTGGACTGTGGGAGAAAACCGGAGCACCCGGAGGAAACCCATGCGGACACAGTGAGAACACACACACACATACATACACTATATATATATATATATATATATATATATATATATATATATATATATATATATATATATACATACATACACACATACATTTTATATATATATATATATATATATACCCAGAATCATTAGCAGCAAGGCAGGAATGAACCCTGGAGAGAGAGCCAGTTCTTCACAAGGCAACACACAAACACACACATTTACTCACACTTATGGACACTTGGATACTCACAAAATGGAGCACCTGGAGGAAACCCACACTGCGCTACCCAGTTTGCACATTAGGTATGATGGAAATGTCTTTAGGTTTAGGTGTATATATATATATATATATATAGCCCACTCATAGGTAAGCCGTCAGTGATACTGCACTTTACCTTTCACAAGTACTTCTTGTGTTGACAACTCAAATGAAATATTAAAATTTCTGGTAAACGTAGGTATGGATGAATTTCTAGGTGAAAAATATATTAACACACCCTCAGCGTAGCACACACTTCTGCACATTTAATGCACAATTTTTGTTTATTTGCGTAATTAAACAAACAGATGCATTTAGATTTTATTCACCACGTTAACTTAATCTGTATTAAAGCTTGCATTAAAAAAGTGTAACATTTACGTTAGTTTCCTATGTTAGAATTATACATGTGTTGCACTTAATCTCTGATGCAAAAGTTCTCATGTAGTACCTTAATATACGCAGGCTACGAATTTACTGTTATACACTTACTTTTTCCCCACGCATGCAATTTGCCCTGATACACATCTAATATATAAATAAATATAAGTGAAAGTTGAGTGGCCAGTCTCACTCTGAGTCAGTGGAGCTCGATGCAGTAGACTCGGTTTCGCTCGCATCGTTTACTCCACACTCGTCACTCTCTTCGCCTTCCTCTGTCACAGTGGGACGACTCTCACTACTGCGGGAGGCCATGTCTACACGCCCTTTATACTCTGCCTAAAACAAAGAGCTGTTGTTGCTGCTTTAAAAGTCTTTTTCTCCTTCGAAACAGTGATGTAAATAAAGCCACACTCGCCATATTGTCAACATACGGGTTCTCTGACTGCGCCGCGTCACGTCTTATCAAAGCGTGATTGGGCGAAAGGGCCCGTTGCCGTGGAAACAAGAACGCTTTCCTTCAAAACTAAGGTAAGGTACTCGAAACTTCACTGAGATGGAAACGAGTCAGTACCGGAAATAACATGGACAGGCATCGGCACCTTACCTTCGGGTGACAGTGACATTGACATATTACCAACCTAAACATTAGGGTAAGCGCGTGTAGGTGAACTGATTTCAAAAGAAAAGCCACAAGTCATGAAGATATCAAGACACGGTGTCATTTCAAAATAAATGCTCTTAAATGATGACATTTATATCAATTTTATACTAAATGTATTACATGGCCAATTTTATGTACAAATGATAGTACACCATCTGAATCTGTGTCAACCATTTACTACCAAGTTCTTCATTCTTTTTTGTCATTTTAAAATAAAGGCCATTTATGTTATCACATTTCTGTAAATTTAATTCCAAGGACCCAGTAAACAAGGAACGTCCTTGGATGTTCAAAATAGGTTTAAAAGTAGTCTGTCCGTCAAGGACATATTTTAAACGTCAGTGGACGTCCAAAACGCGTTTTATACAAGTAATTTATTTCGGGACCTATTAATAACGTCAGTGGACGTCCGAAATACGTCTAATATTCGTCTTTTCAATATCTGTGTTTGGACGTCTTTTCAACTTTCATTTTCAACCTTAAGAGAACGTTGATTAGACGGCAGTCATTACGTTATTTCAAACATGCTAAATGTCTACTGGGTATAGTTAAATTATTAAAAGAACAATTTTAAAGAAATATTAAAAGTAACACTGCTTATACAGAGAAAAATAACTTTGTATATAATATTTTTTAAGGTTTAGTGATCAGTTTATATTCCCTTTTTTTTAGAATAAAAAATATTTAATGTGTATTCAATATCAATGCCATAGGCATATGCCACTGTCACCCGTATGTAAGATGTCGATGCCACTGTAACATAAGATGCAGATGCCATTTCATGTTATTATTGCCTCTCAAACAAGCGGAAGAAAAAACTAGAATTACAACCACAGCTCCTTTGATAAGGCAAGTTTTACAACTCAAACATACATTTCAGTTCCAGTCATCCTCTATTGAACGCTGAGCTTTTAGATTGAGTCTAATGTTCATGCGCTCTTCTAGAACTATATGGTTTTAAAAAGGGGCGCTCTGAGGCCTCGGTCACATCCAGAACACATTCTCTGAAAGCCGAGTCCTCCATTTCTCCATCTCTCTTTATGTGAATTAAACTGTGGCCCTGACTACATCTGAATTTTGCCTTTAAAGAATTATTTGAGTAAATAATCATTATTTTGGGTGGCACAGCCCAAGGGAAGCATTGCAGTCACACGGCTCCAGGGTCCTGGGGTTGTGGGTTTGAGCCCCACTCCGGGTCACTGTCTGTGAGGAGATTGACGTGTTTCTCCCAGGTCCAAAAGCACATGTTGGTAGGTGGATTGACTATTCAAATGTGTCCATATGTGTGCCTGAATGTGTGAGTGTGTGTCGCCCGGACTGGTACACGATCCAGGGTGTGTTCCTGCCTTGCACCCAGTGGGTAGGCTCTGGACCCACCGTGACCCTGAACTGGATCAGTGGTTACAGACAATGGATGAATGAACATTAAATACTCTTTAAATCAGTCCCTAAATATTAAACTTGAGCCAATGTTGTGGGAATATTATTTAAAAAAAACCCACATAGCAACAGCACATGGGCTTATTGTGGTTTTTACTACTTAATATCTTACAAATCACTTCTTCAATGTTTACTGCTAAATTTGACCTAATAAGCTGTTTGTTTTACTGATCTGAGTCTGAGGCAAAAATACTACATTAAAAAAATATAGTAGACGACCAGAAGTTGTGAAATACTAAGAGTTAGTTCAGCATTTCACACTGCACTAAATCCCAGTTAATCCTCACTAATAATGCTCTCGTTGTAATGAATGTGCAGTTGTTTAGATTTCTACTGGTGTAAGAATGAAATCAAGGCGCTATATTGCAACATAATCACGATAATAAACAAACATAACGTCGTATTGACCACCCTCTGACCGTTAAAGCGAGACAAACAGACATCAGAAACTTTAACCGTAAGCTCATTCGGGCAGCGGTCTCTAATCTTAGACATGAAGGATATGAAGAAATGAAGGACTCACCTGTAAAGGAGAACACTTCGTATGGAGTCAAAGTCTTCCAAGTTCGCCGAGACCGAGCCATGGGTTCCTCCACCCGGACAAACACTGAACATTGTGCTTCATGCTTTCCGTAACCATCGGGTCCAGCTGGATTCATTCATTTAACACAGCGGTGAGAAGGAGAACTGTCGAGC